>NW_028277456.1:327484-654969 GCF_059751315.1 Micrasema longulum
ATGGTTTTGTATCCTAATTTACTATGAATACTATCGGTTACATAACAAAATATTAAATAATTACGCGCATTAGTAATATCTAACCTGACAAGTAAGGCAATTTGTTTTCTTGCACACGGGGCAGTTAAAATCATTGACGTTTTCTTCAAATATACACCATCCCTTACAATCTGGAGATTTACAATGGAAAGCATTTTTCATTTTGTTTTCAGCTACATTGACCGACTTGGCCAAATGTTGTTCGTACATAGTTTTGTTGACCAGAGCTCTAATTTCCCTTTCCTGGATAGTGCAATCGCAGAAATAGTCTCTATCCCTGTACGGACATTTAATTTCGGCTTCTTCGTTGAATTTCACAGTATTGGCCAGACAATCCTTGCAAAAGGAGTGAAGGCATTCCCTTAGGGTGACTCCCGCTTTGGGCTCACAGTCCATCAGGCATACTGGACACTCAAACTTGTCAGTGTTTTGAACTAAATCGGCGTTATCCAAGTTGACAAGCTGTAGATAATGTGTTTTCTTGACCTCTATTGGTTTAGTTTCGTTGCTGGTTTTTATATCACCCTGCTTTTCCAGTCCTGTAGATTTTCGTGCACCACATGCGCTGCATAAAGGACTTAAGAGACTATTGATAAGTGTGCAAGCTGAACATATCCACGTCTTTTTCGTTACATCTTTCAAGGCGGGAGTTTCGAACATGGATTTTACTCTAGACGGACCTGGAGAAACCTGTTCAATTTTGGTCAAAGGAATAACTTCACTTATTTTCGCTTTCTGTAGAATTGGGTCGCTTTTCTTTCTTATAGGTGGTTCAATGTTCTTTATTTCATTTTTAATCTGAGCGCCAGACGCAGTAACAGGTTTTGGTGCATTCAACGCCACCTTATCGGCGTGTACTTCTGAAAAATAAAAATAAAATTTACTAAAACATCTAAATTTGTAAACGTGTTTTACACTGCAATATTTTTTTATATTCGTTGGACTTGGATTTCAAGCGTGAGACCGATCATCTTGCCTTAGTTCAGCAAATATTGATCGAGATACGCAACGATTGTTGTACCAATGCAATGCTTTATTAGATGCCGAAAGGGGAATGATGCGACATGGCAAAATGTTTGATTACATTAGTGATTAATTTTTAGATAAAAAATCATTTATTGATATTATTCCTGGCTGATTACCTTTCTTTCTTATCCTTCCCTTGACCCATCCTTATAATACCTACGTTACATCAAGATGGAAGAAATACAAAAATAGAACATTTGGAATCGTCGGGCGTCTTTGTAAAAGTTATAAATCATTACATAATTCATAGTGAATTTCATCATCCATTGCCTAAAATTAAAGAACATCGGTAGGTCCATTTCCGTGTTCCTTTCCTTTCAAATATTTCCAACCTTTTACAAAACTTAATGAAATTCGTTTTTTCACTCCAGTCCGCTTTTCATTAACAATTCGTATTTGAGCTTACGAGCTTTGTTGCTGACTATTGAATAATTCAACATAATACAGCATTGACAAATTGCTTTTTTTTTACTCTACAGTTAAGTTATAGGTATCCTCATTTATGCAACGTTGATAATAACAGAACTTGACTATTAGGAAATTCACATTTAGACGCGTTATTTCAAGTCAAATTACTAGTAATAATTTTGAAAAATGTTCACGTACCCGGAGCAACAACGTAAAGGAATAACGGAGTGTCAAAATCTTCTCCATTGTAATGTGAAAGTTGTAAGTCATCATCAGTTGTGAGTTGTTTGCCAATAATCCATTTCTGTACTCCTGTCGGAATATGGAGCTCTTCGAATACCCTCGTTTTTAGGTCTGCTATAGTAATATTACTCTTAATTCTTAAAGTAATTGGTCCTTGGTGGGAAAATTGGTCTTCTATATAAATCTGGACACTACAAAAAATATTTTTATTACTACAAAACAAGTTTAAAATAATAAAAATAACCTTTAGTGTGTATTTTTTTACCTTTTAGAATTCACTTCCTTAGCATGAATGGTAGCTGTACTTGTGACTGAACAATTTACTTTTAACAAAGCTAAATCTTTAGCCAACTTGGCTGCTAATAAGTCATTTCCTTGAGCAATCGCTGATTCCAACTGTTTCAGCAATAATTTTGTGTTTCCTGTATTTTTTTCTTGATCAATTTTTGGTTTTGGAAAAGCCAACCGACTTTCGTGTACATTTATGTAAAGTGCACTCGACACATTGTTGAATGATTTTGCTTCGACTAATTCCGTTCCTACATCAACAACCTGGGTTTTTGTTATCATAGAATCATCCTTTAGGCCATCGGAAACACAATTTTTTGAAAATGGTTTATTAAAAATTGCCTGTTCGGTTTTTTTTGCTACTGAACTTGTTTGAGCTGAACTGTTTACTTTATTTGATTCTCGAATAGAAACACGGTCTGCCTTTATTTTTTCATCTTTGGGTTTACATAAAATTACACCATTTTGTGACTTACCGACTAGCGGTTTACTTTTTTCTTCTATTTTTTCTGCATTATGGGTCACGTTCATATCCAAATTCGTTTCATTTGATTGGTTATTTTCTAATATTTTTCGCGAAGAGCTCGCAGGAATAACATGTTTCTCACTTGAAGAAACAAATTTTGAAACGGGATCATCTACTTTACTAGAAGCACTTTTTAATTCAATTTCTTTTGGCTTCACGGGTTTTGGTCGCTTTGGTAGAGAATTTTTCATTTCTTTTAGTAGTTCTCTTAGTCTATGCTTTTCATCTGCATCTGTCAACTTGTCTTGCTTCGTGAAATCATCTCCTTTTATAATATTTGCATTCGATTTGACTGGTGAAGATATTTTATTTTCCGAAAAATTGAATTTTTCTATAGCTGAAAAAACTTCAGCCTCGAACGAAAGTGACGATTCAGAAGACTTATCGTTTTTAATATTTTCTTTGTCTTTTTTGCCATTATTGACTGGAGTTAGTTGAAAATGTATACAGCGGACACACAACTTCCCTGAAGTTGAGTTTTCCAGTCCACATTTAGTGCAAAACTGTATTACTTTTCCCTTTGGATGATTAATAGCTGATTTATGAATAAATTCATTTGAAAACATGTTATCCGTTTTTTTCAATAATGCGGTGGGTGTTGAAATTTCAGTATTTTTTTTATTTTCATCCGTTCCTTGATTATTAGTATCAGCCAAGTTAGTCAACGCGTTGAATTTATTTATTAGGTCTCTGGCAGACGATGGTTTAGTTACATGACCATCGTTTGCGTTATCGGATCGACTTTGCAGATCTTTTTTATGAAGTTTGATTATTTCAGCGGCTTCTCTATCCAATTCGCTTATATTAGGTAAAAGACAAGATGCTCTTTTTTCTTGTTTGTTATCCACATCAGAATTTTCACTCGGTGATACTTTCTTATTTTCGAAAATACGAGAGCATCTAAAGAAACCCACTTCTGGATACTCGTGCTTATTTTTTTTCTTCCCGGAGTTATTGTTTTTTTCGTTCTTTTTTTTTGACTTATTTTCAGTTACTTGCCGTTTATACCACGGCTTCGGTGAGAGTTCGGATGGAACAGAAGTTGTATGTTGAGATTGATCCATATCTAATGCGAGTATTTTATTTCCATTTCCAATTTGTTTTCGAGTTTCACTCACTATCTCCGGCAAGATTCGAGTTTCTTCGGTTACATGACTCGTATAAAATATTTGTTTGGGTGGTGCAGGAGCTTGTCGTTTTTTCCTGTAAGTTTTTGTGTAGTCTACATTTACAGGAGGCTGAGGCGCTTTTCTTTTTCCTTTTACGTGGCAGTTTACGGCTAACTTGGCATCTTTGGAAGATAAACTGGCAGTCTTTCTATTGTTATCGAGTTCTATATCATAGACATCCTTCTTGGCTAATGCGGGTAGACTAAAGGTATCATAAACCTGCACATAATTAACATTGTCCGCGTGAATTACTTTCTGTTTCGACTGCGAAGTAGATTCTATGTGTCCGCCTAAAGTTCCGCTAGAATATAAACTGTATTTTTTTCTTAGGCTTAAATTTTTATCTAAATTTCTTCTTCGATTTCTTTCTACAATAAGCCTGCGGTATGTTTCTGTATAGGGCCCAGAAGCGATAAACTTTTCAGGTTGACATGCATCCCCGTAAGGTTTGTAAATATTAGCTGGCAGGAAGGCAAAGCTCGCTACTGTTGCCGTACTGGAAGCTGAACTATCACCATCTTCGGAACTATCGGACAAGGAACTGGTTTCCGGTTCTACATTCCTCTGCAAATTTTCTACTTTCCTAAACCAATTTAAAAACGATTTGAATCCCGTGGATCGAGGCCGCTGTTCCAAGAGATGGTTTGAATTTACTGTGAAGGTTCTTCTTGTATTAATTATTTGTTCATTTTCCCGCGGTATGTCGGCTTGCATTTTATTAATAAATAATCAAGCTATTTATGAAACGAACTTTTATTTTTATTAATTATCTGAAAAAAAAACAACGTTTTAGTAAATTCAACATTCAATTTTCAAAATCTTGGTATAAAAATGGCATAAATGCCTTTGGTTAAAGCAATAAAATTATTATATTGAATCATGTCAATATAAAAGATTCTTCTTCCCAATAATATTTAGTTAAAAAAAAAAAGAATGCTTAATTAATAGGAATTTTATGAAGATGAACAGATTGATACAAAGTATTTTTTTAAGGAGTAGAAGTTAAGGCATTCACAGGCCTTATAACCTGTCATTGTGCTGGTTTAATTTATCACTCTTCAGTCCATTAGAAATTATAACGCTTTTCCGTTTCTGTTATGTTTTTAGTACCTATGAATCAAAACTATTGAAATAGAAACGGGTTACCTTATTACTGTTATAACCTAATGTAATTGTGATAAATTTTATTATTATTATTATTAAAACCAACTCTTTTATCTTGCTCTCGTAAATATATGCGTTATTTTATGTTTGTGTGTACATATTGTTATCCATTGTCTTTTTTTGTTTTGTTTCTATGTTATTTCCTTGTAATTTGTAAATATGTCTCTTATTTTTGGTCGATACTATAATTTATACAGTATAAATACACAAGAATTATAAGAAATTATAAATACATTAAACAATCACAAAACCAATTAAACGATTACACAGAGAAAAAAATTGAGTTGGTAGATACAAAAAAAAAAAATTAGTACGTTTTGGCAAAAAGCCTCAAGATAAAAAAAAACTTCTTCGAACGTTGAAACTACGTTTGTTTTTGGTTTAGTGAAAATATTTAAAACTTAAAAAGTTTTTTTTATGCATGTAACAGAATAATTAATCGTTGTTATGTAGAAAGCAGCCAGCCATAGGAAAGTGAAACAGAGATAATAGCACTTGTGAAAAGAGTGAATAATCAAATCTACATAAAAGTTAGAATGTTCTTTACTTTTGCAAATGATAAATATTGCATGCATTCGTTTTTTATAATGCGCAAAAGAATTTAACCGTGTATTTGACCATATTAAATGATTTTAATTATAGCCAGATCTAATATTAAATGAAACCTCGTGCAAACTCTAAATGTATGAGGTGACATGCATTTTCATGACATTTTGACATCACGAAATTTTCAGAAGGTGATTATTACAGTTTTTAGTATGAAAGCGGCCTGGCTAATTTAAACAGAACATAGAATTGGCCTTCCTGAATACGATAACACCAAAATCTATTTTTTTAAATTATGGACTGGCTGCTTTCTGCATAACAACGTTCAATTTAACTTATAGTTATTTTACACTATGTGATTGAACTATTTAATTACTTTTTGTAGGTACTTTTAATTTTATCATGACGTTTTGTGTTTACTTTTATGACACTGAATAATAAAAATAAACCAAACACTTTCTATATCCAATTTCACTTACCTAGTTTTATTTGATTGAATAGACGTAGATTAAATACTCCATTCAGCCCGAATAGGGAAGCACCATGCTCAGCTCACTAAAAATAATACATTAATTTAATACTTACTTTGTTTATCTTTTTCTTTGTAAACATTCGCTGAAATTGACACATTTCTTTGTTTTTAAACACACGATTATAAAGAACAAACTAAGCACACAGTCAAAATGACTTTCAATGCACTGAGAACTGCTTCACACTTCCTTTACACAAAGAACTCGGATTTCGGACAGCACACAAGAATTTCACATGATTCAGTAGCTATTTTTAAATATAATTATTCTAACACTCATTGCAGAACTTTTGATGTATCCTATGCATATCAGAATCGAAACAATTGTTTAGTAATTGAGTAAATTTTCGGAAAATGGAATGACGGGCGTACATTTTACAATATGAAGGAGAAAATTGGTTAAAATTAGATCATATTCTTGTCCGTCTCGGACGCTTCTTTCCGTACCATTATAGAACAGGGGACGGGTTACACTCAGAAGTCGGCAAGTATAAAACAGTGCATAAATAAACATCTCATCATTTTTAGTAACTAGCGTCGCGACGTGTCGCGTCTTTATCAAGCACTTAGGGGCCTTAGGGCCGTTGCACCAAAAAAATATAAAGTTTGATCGTTGGTGCATTTTCGTCAAAATTGGCAAAACGGACTCACTTTTTTTTTTTGAATTTATACTCTATTAGGTAGTTTACTGTATAATTCCTGTCGCTGGTTTATTATTCTCGAGTCTCGACAGTCCATGTCCTGTTTTAGAATGTTGTATGTGATATTGTTCTGATGTTCTCGTATTGTGTACAGACACAAGTCTGCTACTGTTTTTTTGTTTTAGGTTTTAGTTCTTTGTCTATAACATTGTTTTTTAACATGTGAATCGCGAACCCCAGGGGGGTCGCAAAGCCATGCTTAGGGGGTCGTGGTCACAAGCTGAAAGAGTAAAGGTAGTAAGGGTAGGTAAGGGTTTTTTAAATTTTTTTATTTAAATTTTATTGATAAACCCTTACGGGTTACATACATTTAACAAAATGTTTTCACTTTTAAAATTCACATTTTACTGTTAATAATAATATTTTTAACATCTTTTGTAAAGGTTGTCTGAGTCTTTTGTTTAGTTTTGTCTGGTAGTTTATTGTATAATTTCAGTCCATGTTTTATAAGTCTCGATTGTCCTTTTCTCGTTTTAAAATATTGTATATGATATTTTTCTGATATTCTCGTATTGTGTTCATGTTTACTACAGTTTTTTTCAAGTTTTAATTCTTCGTCTACAATTACATCAGTGGCTAATTTATGAATAAATTTTAAAGATTCTAGTTTAAAGAGTTCAGTTACGTTTAATTGTTTAGTTTGTTCAAAAAGTTATTTAGTTGCTGTTAGATAGGGAAGGTCATATACTAACTTTAATATTTTATTTTGCTGTCTTTGTAGTCTGTTTATGTCATTTTGATATCATGTTCCCCATAGTAGTTGCATATAACATATTTTAGTTTTTACATATGCTTCATACATTATTTTTTTTTCCTTTATTGGAACAAAGTTTTTGATTTTTAAAAATAGACTCGATAAAGTCGCCACTTTGCTAATTAAATTGTTGATATGAATTGTCCATGTCAATTGTCTGTCTATTGTTAGTCCTAAGTATTTAACATGTTCAATATCAATAAGTCGTTCATTATTTATGTAAGTCCAACACTGCAATAAAAATACTATAATTTCATTAAGAGGCTGTGCTCTTTTATTTTTTATATTTTTTTCAAATCGTAGTTCTATTTTCGAGACGCAAATAATTAAATGAGATTATTTGTATTTTTGGTTTTTGTGTCCACCATATAAGAGAACGGTAGTTCACATACGTAGTAGGTAAGATGTGGCAAATGGCACTAACCATTTTGCCGACCCCCGTGGTGTATTAGGCAAGACGCTTGTTTCACACACAGAGGGTTCCGGGTTCGATTCTGGGTGAGATCACAGTAATTAAATATGATTTTTCTCAAGCCTAGGGAGTTATGTGCTGTAATTGGGCCGCTTGACCTGTTGTGGTGCAAAATAAATTTCAAAGCTTTCCCTGCCAGTTTTGGATTTTTTTTTCTTCATCCAGAAAACGCCAATCTTGTGCGAATGAGAAAGTTCGGCCCTACGGGAAATTGGATATAAAAATGTTTTTTTACGCGCGGTAAAAATTAGAGCATTAAATTGTACGGCAGTTTCTTGAAAATTTGAACTACTTTGAATAACGTCACTAGTTCATTTGAATCAACCAATGATAAGAGAGTTGTAAAACAATTCCGATTTACGGTACGTCAACGGACCAATCGACAGAACTGACCGAGATGTAAAGGAAGAGATCTTAAGACGTCACACGCGGAGTAATTTCAGAAATATAAAACTTTAAAAAATCATAGCGCTGATAATACGACACATAAAATTTTTGACAACTTATTTTAATTATTTTTTCGGCTGAGTTTAATAGCCTATTAAGAAATATATAAAAAACCACCGAACTTTCTCATCATTAATGTTTTTTGGGTTTGCTGTTTGTGGCCATTTAATTTTTATTTAATACTTAACATATTAATTTGTGTATAGTGAAAAACCACTGAACTTCCTCATTATATTATATCTATTTGAAGCATACTTAAGGCGTACGCATACATAATCTTATAGATCTTGCTGCTGACGGCCTGCCGCATGATAATATGGTCCCAATAGAAGAAAAAACATAAAAAAATAAAAATATTTTACAATAAGGTAAAATTGCTGACATATGAGTGCAATGAAATTAAGACCCGGGGGGGGGGGGTTCATTAAGTTATTAGGTGGTCATTAGTATAAATAAATGACAGGTAGGTATATATTAATACAAATATATGGAGATATTTTTTTATACTTTAAGCATTCAAATGAATACGTGCGTAGGCAGTAGTAAAAAGGGTCAACACGAATCGCAATAAAATTTTAAGGACTTAGTTTTTTTTTTACTAATTGTGCTGCATTACTATCTCTCTAGCGTAACGGGGTTAAATGGTGAAGATAGCAATATTCCTAATCGCCAAATGAATATAAAACTGGAAGGTACTGATCGAAATTGTACAAAAATGGACTTTTTGCATTATTCGTGTAAAACAGAAGCGCCGTGCCGCACAGTGGTTTGTCCCTACGTAAAATTTACTCCTAAACTATAAGTCCAGTCCCAAAAGATGTTCTGGTGATATTTGTTACTTTTTAATATAGGAATGAAATGATGTATTATTTTTGTAAAATTACGACTTTGAATTTTTCAGTACCTATCCTATAATAATATAAGCGTATTGCTCGCGTTAATAAAACTAAAATAAAAGAACATCTTGTTTTATTTACCTACTATTTTATGTTTGTGTGAAGTCATCATTAAATGCTGTTTTTAAAATAACTTGAAATTGACTTGGCATTGGTACCTATTACACATTTATGTTTAATTTCAATTTAAACGATCGCCGCCAAAAATTTCGAAAGCAGGTCGTTTGTAGTGATCAAAACTTTGGCTACGCATGATGTAGTAGGTATACCTATTTTTCTTCACAGGTGCTACCGTGTATCGATCCCAGGTTCGATTCCCGAGTTATTAAGGTAGGAAGTGTAAAATATATATTTTTTATATATTGCTTTTTTACATCTGCATTTTTTTTAAACATTCATTTAATTCCCGCCAAATTCCAAAAGCAGTTTTTTTGCAGGGATTTTTCTCTTTAAATATTTTAGCAACACAATATAATGTACACATAAAAACAATCTTCAATATATCAACAAAATAAAAAATATACATAAGTAATAAAATCTATAAAAAGTACCCCCTGCGTGTCCTTCATTTAAGTATTTATTTATTTTGCACCACAACAGGCCAGGAGGCCCAATTACATCAGTAAATTTAGAAAGTAGATTGAATTGACTATTGAGAAAATTCTTAAACTCTTTTGTACGTCAGCTACTATAATTATTGTTTATTTTTTCCTATGTTGTTTTGTCAATACGTTCAATATCATTATAATCATTTCCTTTCTCACAGTCAACGGTGCATAGGGCATGGCATCGAAACAGCAATCGCAGTGTATATTGGTTATTTACACGAAGGCATAGAATCAAGGATCATTCTTACTCTTCAGGAGCCAGTAATATAAAATATTGCAATGTAAAATCACCTTTTTTGTTAAATATTTCATGTAAACCTCGTCAGGAATCGAACCAGAGACCTCGTGAAAGGTAGGAAAACACTATAACCACTAGACAACGAGGCGAACAATGTTTAATATACCTACCAATGTAAATGCCCTTGAGTATGAATTAATCTAACATGAATAAAAAGGCCGATTCAATATTTTAAAATTAACAGATAAAAATTGTTAAAAAAGCACTCCTGAACATGTTCAAGAGAAAGAAAATACTATATTTAGTAGTAAATTTTATTTTTAAACACGACAAAAAACAATATATTACAACAATATGGATGCATAAAATTTATTTAGTATTAAAAGCTTTTGACATTTAAATGCTTACACAGATGAGGAATCAAAAAACATAAAAAGTAAAAACATTTTTAAAAGTTATAAAACAGTCGCTTGCTGGATGCAGAACTATTATAAGTCGCCTTTATGACTAAAATCAGTTTTCTTTCAATGCGTTTATGTCCACTAATATAATACTTACACTGTACAGGAATTTAATAAGTGTATTTGCAATATTTTATAAATAATTATTATTTGTGTAAATGTATTTAATTTTCTAGTATTTAGCTTTGAATTGCTGTCTTGAAAGATTTAGTAAAATGCAGTTGAAATAGTTCTGTATTAAGCCAACTTAGTATGTGATAGAAGTAAATAAATAGCATAATATCAGTAAACTCATAACATTGATATTAAAATCTATTAAAGGTAATTTGACATTTACACTGTGAAATGTAATAGGAACATTTTCAACTAATAAACAACCTTTAATCCGGAGTCCACAAAACTACCACAACTCCGTTCTAATTAAAAATAATATTTTGTGTCTGGAAATCAGAGCGTTGTGGTTGATAGACAAGAAGTCTAGATAGGCAGACAGGTATATTGAGTGACTTGTTATATTGAGATTTGGATGGCTAAAAACTCTTAATGTTGAGGTTCACTCTCTGTGCGTGTGCACGTGTGCTCGTTCATTTGTGCGTGTGCTCGTTGGAATACCAAAGTCTTCTGCAATTCCAGTTTTTTTGTTGGGTTGTTTTCAACACTTTTGATGATTTTGCGTTGAATCTCAACGCTTATTACATACTGTTTCCGTTTGTCAGCCATCACTACTAGACGACATGTACAAATAGTAAAAAAATAAATAAATTCAATTACAGTAGACAAAACTTATTGCATTAGGTCACAACAATATGTACAATGCACCTAACTAAACATGACTGAAAATGAGCAAGAGGAGGGTTGGCGAAGAGCTCGCAAAGATTCATATCAAGACACGTTCATTCGTACATAATACCATTCGTTACATCGGCGTTCTTTTACATGCTCTATTCGTTATGTAGAGGTATATTTTTCATTGAATGCTTTGGCTTGTTCAAGGGGATTTCAAAAAATTTGTTACATTGAGGAATTCGTTATATTGATATTCGTTACATCGAGGTTCCACTGTATAATTTGTATGAAAATTGCCTTTGAAAAGGCAACTATGAAAGGAGACAATATGACGTATGCCGCTTCATACATTTCATTCTTAAGTTTACGCATTCAAAGTTATTTCCAAGATGGCACCCAAAAATAAATTTTAAAATTTGTCAAAGAACAAAATTAGTAAGTAACTTTAAATGGCTCCCCTGAACAATCAGCTAATAGTGACTTATACCTCTTTACCTAAATAACACAGAAATGTGATCTTTTTCAAGCCTGTATGAACTAGGCTGTAAGTTTCACTATTGTAATTAGTCTAGCTGGCAGCCGTAGTGCAAAAAGAAACCATATAAATTGACTTCTCTAGTAATGCATTTCGAGGGTTTACAATAAGGAAATATCACATACTACGAATATTGATAAAAATATACCAAGTGGATTTAGAATAATTAATTGTATTTTCAAAATCAATATGGATATTGCGGAGAAATGTTTTCATACATATAAATTTTTAAAAGATATTTTTTTTTTAAACGTCACTAGAAAAACGCGACATGTTTGGCCTTGATCGTTGTGATGTCAAGATTCGTGATAATGTTCTTAACAAATTTGAATGGTCAGGAACAAATAAACTTGAATCGTGACGTATTAGGGGCGTGGCCAATGGAATGACCGTTTTTGCGGGAATTCAAAATTACAAATTGAAAAATATTTTTTATGCTACTAATAAGTAACAAAAAAAAATATTTTTTTACTGGACAGTATTTCATACACCTTTATTACTTTAACCCTTACGCTGCTACGCAGTTTTTCAAGAATCTAATCAGAAATCCTCTTATTTATACATTTCAAAAATATTTTATCGAATACGTTGTTTTCCAAACACACTACTGTTTTATCAATTAATAGCAATTCCAAGAAAAATCTTCCATTTCATAAATATCTAATTCAAGCCTAATGGAGTGAGCAAGATGGACAACTCGTGCCGCAAATAGACAATTTTCGTACAGCGGTTGTAAACCCTTTCTTAATTGAAAATAAAAACAAACAAACTGATCTCGTACTGCAATCTCAAGGCGCATTGTTATTATTGAAACGAAATAATTATTATAGTTTTTTTGTTAATTGCGGAGCAAAGTGCTCTGTTATAAATTATCAAACCTACCACTTCCATCAATGCATTTAAACAAAAATCGAGTAAAATATATCTTGAAATTTGTTGCAACAGAGAGGTAAAACATTTTTGCCAAGGGAATATGGAAGTCTAGGCATTTACAGGACTTATGATCTGTCATTGGCTGGTTTAAATTACCACTTTACACACTGCGAGATATTCACTATTCTGGGTATGTCTACACATACATATTCATAATTATTTTTACATTACCTCAACTCTTCCATCTGTTGACTTTTGCAAACTAAAAGAGCTGAAACCTTTATTGATGTCGGTAAGTTTCATCTGGATAAATTATTTCACCTCCTAGGTAATGCCTAAAATTACTTTAAATTTTTTATGCAAGTTATTTTAATCAACAATATTTTGAGTATGTCTAAATGTTTGTAGGGAGTTATTTAGATTGAAACCTAAAGGTAACCGGTTAATGTACAAAGTAGTGATATTATTTCTTGGTAGTTGTTATAATATAATTTAAATTTAAAAAAAATATGTTTTTGTACAACTGTCTCACAAATTGATATTTCTTCTAAGAAAAATATTCCGTTTCGATAATAGCTAGTTCACGCATAATGGACTGAGCGAGATAGACAACAGTTGCTGAAATTACAAACAGCTGAGGTAAATTACATATTTTTTACATTTATATATATTTTTAATCTTACTTTGTTACTCTAATTAACAATTTAACTCTGCAAAGCGTCCTTTTTATTATGAATAAATTTACAAAATATATAATTCAAAATGATAACGGATAGTGAAAGTGATAAAGAAATAATAGTACCTCGCCGAGAAACTCGGAGGCTTAGCAGCTCAACCTATTCCGAAAGTGAATATGACAATAACGATATTTTTTTAAGTGGTTGTGATAATAATTTAGATTATGACTCTTACGAAGAGCACAAAATCGAAGAAGCTTTTTCTGAAGTATTTTTGGATCAATATCGAGCTGATATACCTCATTTACGTTTTGTTTGTAGAATAGAGTTTGTATGGTAATAATTACGTTTTGTTAGTAGAGTAATAATTACTACCTAATGAACAGCTAAAACATTTAGATTTCCCATTACTGTGGGTACCCATTATAATAAATTAACAAATGATTTTTTTTATATTCAAACGTCCTAATTGACAATCATTAGGTTCCATGGTGAATTATTTTTATGTTTTATGGCTCTTTACTTATTTGTTTATATTCTTAATTATGGGGTTTTCCGGTGATATAGGGACCTCACTAGATAAGAGTTATTGTATTAAAGGTAAAGTATTCAATTAGTTATTCATTACGGAAGTACATCAATATTTTCGTAATCACTGACTCGGGTTTAATAGCGGGGAAAACACCAAATATAATTATTTTCCTCAAATATCATAAAAGTGATTAAAAATCTAACTATTAACATTGATTTATTTTTTATTTCACTGTTTTTGGAATGTAAAAAAGTTCAGTTTCAGGTCCCGACTAGCTAGAAGTTTCCCGTGTTTAGTCGTTTCTCTTTTCTTAAAAGCACTGCGAATTTAAACAACATAAGTAAATTTATAATGAGGATGTTTAGAGGTTTTAAAAAAAAAATGTTAATAGACAAAGCTTTTTTTTTCAATTTTTATGTATCGTATTATCAGCGCTACGATATTTTAAAGTTTTGTATTTCTGACGTTAATCCGCGTGTGACGTCGCAAGTTCTCTTCCGCTTTTTCTCGGTTAGTTCTGTTGATTGGTCCATTGACGATTAGCAAACCGGAAATCTTACACAACCCTCTTATCATTGATTGATTCATATGAACAAGTGACGTCGTTCAAAGTTGTTCGTTTTCATTAAAATATTTTTAATGATTTTTTATTCATTTTCAAGAAACTTTGCCGTACAATTTAATGCTTAAATTTTTACAGCGCGTAAGAAAACATTTTTTGTATAAAATTTTCCGTAGGGCTGAAATAGGTACGAAACTAAATAATAACCCGTCGAATAAGTCATTTTTATGTTTTGAAAATGTTTTATACCACTGACGGTTAAGTGCAACAAGCAGTTCCCGAATTCATTTACCCTTTTGGGGATTATGACGTCTGCATCAGTCTAGTTAGAACTTTATGATAGGGATTAACAACAACGATATATCGTTGTTTAGCAGTATAAGGGTTAAAAACGTAAAAAAAAAGAGAAATTTCACTATTGTTTTATTGAAATATTATTTCCACACATGTAACTTGTAACCTATCAGACCGATCTATTATGCAATCACTTGTGTATGAACCAATAATAATATATTTATATATATTTGATTGACTTCTTTAGCAATGCATTTCGAGAGTTTACAATTGTTTTATTGAAATATTATTTCCACACAAGTAACTTGTAACCCATCAGACTGGCCTAATATGCAATCACTCATGTGTGAACCAATATTAATTTATATATGTTTATGTAATATATCTAAATTACTCAAAGATTAAAATTTTAAAAGACAAGCGAGATATTTGATAGAGTAAATAAATAAATCCATGATCCAAATGACGATAGCGTCATTTGTCTACTCGTCAAGGATTTTTCTGAAAATTGATTTTTATTAGTTTTAATTCAAAAAAGAATTAATCTCATGCTGGAAAGATATTGAATAACATAGATTAGCTTCAAACCCTCGCCAAGGTGCCACAATGACGTTCAAAGAAATCAAGCCAATTACGCAAAGGCTTGTTTGGATTAAGGGATGTTTTGATAAACTGAAGTAAGTTTTTGATCCAATCAATATGCAGTGCTCCAGATTTTGGTAATAAAATACTCAGAAGCAAGGCCCAATTCTCTGCATTATTGGGATACATATGAACAGCCATTTGTGCTAATTTTATGCTTTCCTTTAAGTTATTGAGAATCATTTCCGCAATACTTGCAACTCTGTAATTCTTATTAATGTTTTCTTTTGATTCTCCTAACAAAATAACTTTTTGCGCAGACTTACTTGCCAATGAAGCGAATGCATTACTTTCGGACACACAATATTTAGATAAATGTTCCCATAAATACGTATTATCCGGGCTTCTGTGGATGTGCTCAATTATTTTTTTAATGGATTGAATAGGATTTTCTTTAAGCAAAATGTATGATTCGAAGAATCCTATATATTTATTATATGCGTTACTATTGTTCAATTTTCGTAATTCATCAATTACAAGATTCGATAGTGCTTGCTCGGAATGTAGCACCCCAATAGAATAGATAGAGAGTAGTCCAGCAATTGAGGGAACTTCCTTATTCAATTGTACACTCTGAAAAAGTAATGTTTTACAGTCATCGATGCCTTGAAATTTATATGCCATCCCAGCCATGGCGACTAGCAGTTCGGACTTTTCTTTATCATTGTTAGCTAGCCATTGGAGAGCGGTGCTGTAAACAGCGAAAGATTCTTCGTAATGTTCGCACTTGTAAAGGGATAAAGCTAATCCACAAGCAGAGTGTAAACTCGCTTCAGATACGGACTTGAACATTTCAATTGCATTATCATATTTACCTAAATGGTATAATATACGCCCACAATTTAAAAGCAAAATATCCTTATATTTTGGATCACTCAAACTCAAAGCCTTCTCGAATGAAAGAAAAGCTTTATTATGCAAACCCATTTTTTCTAACAATATGCCATATATATTGAGGCAGCAAGCGTCATCACTTTCATATTCACTTAACCAAGTTAGTAAATCACATGCTACAGGTATTGCGTGCATGTTGTTTATAGAGTATTCTATTTTGGATTTATTCTGGTCTACTGCATTTGTTAGAGTTTTGCAAACCCATTCTCCATAACCGAGACTACTTTCTCTATGAAAGCCTAACTCGGCAGAGTGTCGGAAGAGATCCATAGCATCTTCGTGACCTACAGACTCTGCAACTAAAGCTTGGCCAATCCAACTTTGCAAATGAGAAGGATCAAATTGTTGAGCTCGTTGAAATGATTTATTGGAAAGCATAGTTTTGTTAAAGTGCAAATAGAAAAGTCCAAGGTTACACCAAATGATTGAGTTGGTACTATCTAAATTCAAAGCTTTAATAAATGCGTGTTGAGCAATAGCATACTTTTTAATTCCTTTGCTCATGCAAACAACTCCCAAAGTATTCCAATACTGCCAAACACTTTGTTCACTACTGATACACCTTTTTATAGCAGCATAGGCTTTTAGAATATTGTTTTGGTTTCCATAACACTTGTAATAATCTAAATAAACAGTGGCTAGATCGTGGTATAAATAACTACTAAATGTCGGAGATAAAGTAATTCCTTTACACAAACAACGTATCGCGAGAAGAAATACACCAGCCTCCGTGAGGAATGTTAATTTGTTCGCATCATCTTCATTGTTAAATTTAGAATTGATAAATAACCACCTGTATTTATAAGGAAGCCTGGCAATCACAGAAACAGCAGTTGATAAAACTTTCCATAAACACATAAAACGGTTTTCCTTTAAGATTGCAGCTGTCACTAAGTCTATCGCTTCTTGTGCATTTTCACGACAGCAACCAAATAAGTTTTGTGAAAATTTGTCCATGGCGATGCATAACTTCACTTCTGCAAATCCTTTAAGAGCGGGTATGTATTGATCATCATCGATAGATTTATAAGTTATATTAGCCTCTTTGAATTGCCCTAATAAACACTGCACAGTACCTATCTGTACTTGCGAATATTTTCTACTTCCATCTAACTCAGTTGCTCGCTGATAACACTTTAAGCCCGAAGAATAAGATCCGCGGGAATAGTAAGCATCGGCCAGAGATTCCCAAGCCTCACTGTCATTGGGATGGAGTCTTACGAAAGTTCGAAGGTTGACAATAGCCTCGTCCCATTGTTCCAGAGCGAGATGATGGAGCCCGAGGGCGAGCCAAGCCCAAGTATTATAAGGGAGGTTTGATTTAGTAACATTTTTCAAAAAATCATAATTTACATCCCAATTTTCCAAATATCTGTATGCATTACTCAAGCTTTTTCCAGCTATGGCAGATTCAGAGTTTAAGGTGAATGATTTTTGGTAACACTTTGTAGCTTTTTCTATATTTAAATCACACAAACGATAGTAATCTCCGAGGTACAGAAAAACTGAGAAATTGAACTTGTCATATTTCGCTGCCTGCAAAAAAGGGATGAGAGAATTTTGGTAATCTTTTTTGTCTTTATAGAATAAGCCTAGTTCCAACCAGCACGATGGAGTAGATTCTTTATTGGTATCCAAAACATGGAAAGCTTCTCCAGAATTCCCATTCTTCTTTAGTAACCTAGCTTTGCAAGGTAAAAACATTTGAGAGTCCTGCAGATGAAGCAGACAATTTTCAGCTTCGCCGAGCATATCTAAGAAAAGATAAGCAGTGAATAGCGCTAAATATTCGTCACTTCCTAATTTAACTGTTTCAAACTTGGCCTTTAAATCTAAAGCCTTATTGCATTTCTCTTTAATATTCTGATTAGACATGGCCACTAACAATATTTTCAGGGCGTTGGTAGAAAGCGCTTCATTAGAACTTTTAATTAAAGGTTGTGATAATTTCTCCGCCTCCAGCCATCTTTGCAGTTTTAAACAACATTTAGCAACTAATATTGTTAAGATGTCATTTTCTTTATCGTTCGCTAGCAAAGTGTTACTTATGTAAAAAGCATTATAGTAATCCATTTTGTGATAAAACAATCCGGCCTCTACAAAATTATGTATTTTTGTATTTGTGTGAGACACCAGAAATTCTTCAACAACAGGTAAAATATCAGAGTGTTGGATTTCTATGGCATCGGTTAGCAATATTTTTTCAATATATGTTTTACAGATAAACTCTTTCAGCTCTTGGGAGATATTTGAAAGTTTGATCAATTCTTTCGTAAACAAGTGAGTAAATCCCATTGTACAATTGACATAATCAAAATATTTCAAAACAAAAGCATTGTTTGAATCATGAAGATTATTGTTGTCCAATACTTGTTGTAAAAGAATGAAAGTTTTGTCATTTTTCTCTAATTCTGAATCTGTAAGCAGTTTTGTTAAAGACACGTAAAGTACATTCTGCTTTTCAATTGGCGAAGTCGAGTACTGGTTGAATAAGATGTTGCCACATCTTATTACATCTTTTAGTTTGAGAGCTACATTGAGAAATTTTGTGCAAATTTCGGAATATTTTATTAAATCTTCTTCTAAAGGAAGAAGATGGGTATATATATCGATAAGTTCATTCCAACTCTCTGGAGATTCAATTTTCTCATAAAACTTTTCCAATCCTTGCCATGCCAAAACTTTATCGTTGTTTATAGAGATAGCTTTCTTAAATGCAAGTAAAGCTTGGTCAGAGTCCTGTAGTGCTACTCCGAGCATAACAAGAGCCATATAGTTGTTTTTATCCTTCTTCAAAGCTAACTTACTGCTTTTTACAGCAGATTCAAAATCCTTTTGGTTTATTGCATCCCGAGCGGCTTTAAGGGCATTTTTTATTTCCTCCATTATATCTGCAACTAGAAAAATATAAGAAATTGTTATTGGAACAATACAACTAAAAGCATAGGTACTGGACTTCCCACTGAGTACATATTCACATCATTGATGATTAATGAAGTAAATACAAAAGCTACATTTTAAAAATATTAATTTATCTGCAACATAAATTTTATAGGTTAAAATAATGTTGATTTGTATCGCTGACAAAAAATCATTATATATTCTACTCACAAATTATGAACCGATTCGTTAATACTTTTCGATAGTTCCAAACAACAATCTAGGATCAATTATTCTGAATTATTGTGACATTCAGAACTGACATGAAAACACCATCAACAATCCACAGATCCCACAGATAAACAACGTGGATTAAGGTCTGCCAAGGTGAAAAATACTTTATCCTTCTTGGCATTTTCACATCCCTACTGGGGTGTTCTCAACACTGACTAGAATAGTAGTGATACGAGCTAAACCTGTTTAAAATATTCAGGCATTAAAAACTTTTGTCCCCGTAAAAATAAGCAAGTATTTTCGTTTTAGATTATAAAATCAACCTTGTTTGTATTGGGAAAAAACGCGGCGATGTTTCAAAATATTTCAATACGAATTTAAATATAACTTTCCAATACATTCTATTGTTTTCTCTAATCTGGGGTTTCTCAGCAATAATGCATTTAAATATAACCTTTTAATTCATGCCAGCCAATTCCGAAAAGAATCCCATTTTTAATTACCGCCTTTACAAATAAATACATTAAAAATAAATCTCCATTTACCCGAGCCGTTACTAGGTATTTACAAATATTTCGTCCATTGTTAATGTCAATTACGACCTCGGGTTAAATTCAAAATGCAGAATGCGCATTGGGCACTGCTGCAATGGTTCTCACCTGTTCAGAATCCATGTCCAGGACTCTGCCATTTGCGAATGTCAGCTAGATGAAGAAGATTTAAACCATATTTTTTTTGGATGCCCCATAAATGTTTGTTATCCTGATTTCCTATCCGACCTCTCTGATATTAACATCCCATTCCCTATTCATATTCTAACTCTCCTGTCCCCACCCAATAAACGTGTATTTAAAATCCTACGTAAATATCTATTTGTAAATGGTGTAAAGCTGTAAATATGTTTTATTATTATATGTATATATTATATTAAATACTAACATACTAACTTGTACATATTATATTACTAACACATGTGTATATATGTAAAAAAAAAAAACAAAACTACTCGACACTGGCCAGAACACCCAAGTTGAGATGTGAAAAGGCCATGAAAAAACGAAGAAGAAGAAGAAGAAATGACCGAGCGGCAAATTACCCGGAATCCCAAAACCCTTTCTATTGAAAATAATAACTTTAACAATAAATATTGACGCATGTTTTCCGCTGGGGAAAAACATAACCTTTTTAATAATAATTCGCAAACCGATGGCCATTAAAATAATATTTGTATTTTAAAAACTTATTTGAAAATAACAAAATAAAACGCATAATTAATTCCTCTGTGATACATACAAACCTTTCATCTTCAAATTTCATACATCTTCATTTGTACGCGCGCCGATTATTCCAACTTGCCACGTATTAACTTTTGCGCCATCATTTTCTAATCCGCGCCCGTGGTACATAAGGCACTGCACCAGTGCGCCAATCGCAACGTATCAGCGATTATTTTATAATATGTTTGGAGGTATTTTACATCCACCTTGCCAGGAATCGAACCTAGGACCTCAAGTATGGTAGGCGAACGCGCCAACCACTTCACTAGGAGGCGAATCATTTCCAATTTTTTTAAATTAATGATTCCTTTTTAATCTTCATAGGTATAAGTTAGTTTGATAATTTAGATTTCCATGTTTAGTTTATGTTTATTTTTATTTAATTAGTTTTAAACGTATTTAATTTTATATACATTCTAAAGCTTAGTTAGTTATAATTTAGTTTTATTAGAAATAATATGCAGAACATAATATTTTAGTCTTAAATATGACGAGGTGTTTATGAATAAGTGTGGAAAAGAGACAATGAGTTTCACAGCCTCCGAGATAATCAAATCTCGTCTATAATCTTTCTCTCATCGCCACTCTCCAAATAACCAAAACTCCCCCTTTAAAACACTCCATATTTAATATTTGCCCCCCGTGATAGTAGGTATTGGGTGTGATTCTAGTCAGTCTCATGTTTGATTTTTTTTTTCATTATTTTTACGAGTGTTCAAAATATATACAAGTTTGTATTTAATATTTACTACACCTTAATGTATTAACACATTTTTACATAAAACTTTATCATGAAAACTTATTGGACAGGAACAGAAGAGGATATGAGTGGGGAGTGGAATATAATAAACATCAGAGAGGTTGGATAGGAACTTAGAATAACAATAATTTATTGTACATCCAAAATTTTTTTTTGCGAAAAACACCTAAACCAAATATAAAACTAGAGATCATCCTTATTTCATGAACTATGATCCATTATAAAAACAACGACGTATCAAATAAATACCATGCATAAACATAATTTCAACTTATATGCTATTTAAAAAAATAAAAGTGACGTCATAAAACCAGTAATATTATTGTATATTTTTCGATAAAATATTATGTATACACAACTTCAAACCCCAAATTTACTTATCGGGTAAAAACGGTTTATTCTACATATTTATTATTGTGCAGCCATTTTTTTGTTATAGTAACATTCAGTTACAGTGTATTTATGTGCAAATGGCGGAGCTTGTGTTTTGCGTTTGTGCTTAGTAAAAATTTAAAGATTTTCGATTTCCAAGTTGTTTGTTGTTTTCGTAATCCGTTTATTAAATTTTATGTATGAGATTTCGCTTAATTAAGTGTTGAGTAAATTTTTACGCATTCCCCTGTGCTCTAAGCCCTATAAACTCGTTATGTTTGGATGTTATTAATAAAATGTCACATATCACTACAGACTTTACATTATTTGGACAATTTTTACTAGTGAAAGCAATAAAATAATGTTTATTTATTTTTTAGGAATATTAACGACCTTTAGTATATTATAAGTTTACCTTTTGGACATACAATAAAACTCTTTAGATGTTCCTTAAGTAAACTCCCGCCTTTTTGTTCTTCGAATAAAGTTGAACAATCCGTCGAGAATGAACGAAGTAAGAGACAAAGTAGTGGCTGGCCCTTCCACTTGGGACACACTGACGGCCAACGATAGCTCCCCCGAGATTCTAAGCTCTCCTATCAAATTACCGCCGACTGTCGGAGATGCCAACTGCTCTCCCGGCCAAGCCACTCCGCAGACTCCCCAGGGGCCCCCCATGCCAGGAGTCAGCTTCACGGAGGATATACACCCCGAGCTCCTCCAGCAAGGGTGGCGGAAGTATTGGTCCAAGCGTGAAAACAGACCTTACTTTTGGAATAAACTTTCCGGAGAATCCATGTGGGAGATGCCCCTGACGAAGCGAGAATTCGATCCTATTACAGACCCACTCGGGATTTGCGGGCCAAACCCGGCCAATCCGGCGCTCATCGTTCCCAAGCGACGAGCTTCCGAAGACAACGGGCCTCCTCCTAAGAAATTCATCCTGGCCGGACCTTGGGATCTCGATATATCTACTAACGTAGTTATATACGAGAGGCCGCCCACCATAAGTCCCCACCCGCACCCCGAGATCGAGTCCTACAGGTATTCGCTAGTGTCCAAGCTTAGAGTTTGTTACCAGGAACTCTGTCATGCGCGGGAATCCATAGACGCTCCTAAAGACTCCTTCAACCGCTGGCTGATGGAGCGGAAGGTGTGCGACCAAGGGGGGTGCGACCCTCTGCTCCCTAGTCACTGCTTTCCCGAGATCTCCCGCTCCATGTACGACGAAATTATGAACGACATTCCAATCAAGCTCGGCCACCCCAAGTTTACGGGGGACGCGAGGAAGCAGTTATCGCGCTATGCAGAGGCAGCCAAGTCTATGATCGAATCCAGAAATGCGTCCCCCGAAAGTAGAAAAGTGGTAAAGTGGAATGCCGAGGACACATTCCAGTGGCTTCGCAGAACAGTCGGTGCTACCTACGATGACTTTCAGGATAGATTAGCTCACTTGAAGGTTGGGATAATTTTATTGACTTAGTCCTCACTGTAACTTTTTGTGTTATTAAAAAAATATTTGTTTATTGAATTTTAAAATCAGTATTATTTATAGCATAAATATTACTGAGTGATGCAAATAACAAATTTGTGTTTTTAAAAAAAACTGTCAATTGTCTGTTCCTAGTTGCACTTCAGCTGCTTATCTTAGGCATTGCTTATACAATTATGGATTAAATAAGGGCCTGTATTACAATGGGAATTCGTTTCGTAAGTTCTTCCTTTTGTCATATTTCCATCTAACTCTAACGCAATTAAAATCATATTTCGCTCTCGTTCCCTCTAAGTATAATACGAACGAACTTATGAAATGAATCAGTGACAGAAAAAGGGCTCAGTTTGATTCTAAAACTATCCTCTGATTTTTAAAATATTTGCAATAATTTCTTTGTACTGAGTATAGTTAATATCTGTTTACAGCGTCAGTGTCAGCCACACCTCACCGAAACAGTGAAAGCTTCTGTCGAGGGAATTTGCCTGAAGATATATCACCTATCAGCGGAATACTCTCGTAAGATCCGAGAGAAACACAGCGCGTTGCTCAAGGAACACGGCATAGCAGAGTTAAGTGCGCCGCAACAACAAGCGGCACTGCGGAAGGTAATTAAACGAGACCTCAAGCGCGGTACTACTCTGGCACTACAAGGCAGACTTATCTACACTCTATTTTCTTCAGGATTTTTACCCGACAATAGTCAAAAACACCTGTCCAGAATTCTGATTTCATTTCAAATACAGAACTGTATTATTTACCCGCCCGGACATGCAGAAAGAATACATTTTTGTGTGATAACGAAAATTCTGTCTTATTTAAATAATCTTTTTCTCCAATTTGATTCAACCCATAAATCAAAATATTTATAACACTAGACTTCTTTTACACAATTCCACCCCCACAACGCATCTAACATGATCTAGCACCCCGTCACTTACGTAAAAAAGAAGGGAATATACACATTTGTTTTTTAACACAAATTAATTCCCCCCTTCCTTTTGAGCTAGTTTCTGGTCCTTTGTGCCAACTGAACCTATACTAGGTCGGGTTCAGCCACCACGCACACTTAAATTTTACAACGTGTACATAATTTAAACTTCTTACAAAACATAGCAGTCTGACGATGTCGCAAGATCGATAAAATCCATTATCATATATATATATATGTAAGTGTCACCCTGTCATAAATGTAACCTTTATTCCTTCTATAAAGGTTTGGTGTTACCCGGTGCAGTTTGCGATTCCTTCCCCTCGACCACCCCTTGTGGACCATTACCTGGACAGAGAACAAGCCATGTTGCGGTATCAGAATGATACCCTCGTTCTCAACGGATTGCACCTGCAGAAATTGGTAAATGATTTTATTTTCACTTGTTTCTATATTAAATTTCCAAATAAATTCCTTTGACTTTTTTAGTTTCCACATTTCAATGCTTTCTATGAATAGCTAGCTGTGCCTAGATATTGTAAAAAACATGGCATAAGGACACTGCGATACAGTATAAAATATTTAATATGTTACCAAACAATATTAAAAATAGTGAGTTAAATACAGGGGTGACCTGCTGAGTTGTATGCTTACAATTCAGCAGGACTTTAATTTTAAGACTATTGTGTAAATAATTTTTAAAAAATAAAAATATCTTCACGTCAGTTCTCCTTACTGGCGAGCAAAGAGGATGGAATTCGACATGCGTCTATCCTAACTTACATTCTTGGCGTATTCCACATTCATACATCAATCTTATTATGCATACCATTTCGATTGCGTCTGCTTTTGACATAATTAAACCAGGGATGTTACGGAGCTCCGCTTCTGCGTCCGCTTACTTTAGAAAATCCACATCCGTCTCCGCATTAATTATTGCGGATGTTTAACGGATGCACAACTCTTTTTTTTTACTTGTTATTTTTGAGTATATTAAGTTTTGCTAGTAATTTGTTATTGTTCCAAAAATAAATAATGGAATCAAATAATTGGCCATGTTTTCATGCTAAATAATAATAGAAACAATTAATTTCCAGGAGCACCTATACAGGTATAGTTGTTTTGACGACAAGAAGTTCGAGCTGTTCCTGGGCAGAGTGTGGTGCCTGAGCAAGCGCTACGCGGCCTTCCTGGGCTCCACAGGCTCCACGTGTGACAGCCACGTGACGCAGTCCTCGCTTCCTGTGACGGTGTTTGAGTGCCTGCACAAGATGTTCGGTGTCACCTTCGAGTGCTTCGCCAGCCCGCTCAACTCCTACTTCCGCCAGTACTGCTCGCCCTTCTCCGACACTGACAGCTACTTTGGTTCAAGAGGGTAACTGCAAATAGACTTGTAGATAAACTTGCACTAAGTATAAAAAATACAGCATCGTAGACGAGTACAGTTATATACGACACCTCGCCGTGCATATAGTTGAACTGTAGATAGGGGTGGCTCTGCAGTTGCTATTCCTGTTTTTTCCGACGAGATAGACTTCTCAGGCAGGTGGCGGAGAGGGCGTAATTTAAATAAAAACACGCTTAGTCTTGATTTATACACAATTTATTTACTAAAAACATACAGGTTTCAATTATTCATTTGTACCGTGTCGCGGTCAGGCACAGTACAAGACAGCATGTGTAAGCCGCAGTAGAAAGCGAGAAAGGGTCGGGCTGTCCCGGACCAACTCGTAGCACCCTCTCTCATTGGCGGAACATTTTTACATTTTGTTTCTTTACTATATTTTCTAAACTGAATAACTATGTTTCTATTAAGTTCACCTATGATTTGAGTATGTAGGCATCATCCCCGTGTCTCAATCGACGTATACATAACAAGCGGGGAAAAATCCTACATACTTGGTAAAAAGGTAACAAAGAGTTTAGTGGGATCTGTGAAGCCTAGTACCTCACAATCCTTTACATATTTGTGGCTGGAGTCTCGATATTCTAACATCTACCCAAGCAAGTGACATAATTAACCGTCTTTATTATAGGGGCAGCTTATTAGATCACAAAATCGAGACTCATAGCCAAAATAGACAAGAAAAAACAACATATAACTTGTGACAGCAAAAACACTCGTATAAATATTCATATTCGGCGTGCGTCGTTGTACTGTAGGTCGTATTTTGTCCTTTTCCTCTAAATGAGCGGCGATGTCCGATACAATTTTGTTGTAGACAAAATATAGCGTTATGGAGAAAATATAATTGAATAGACAATATAAAGCGTTGTGGAGAGAATATTTTGTTCTTGACAAATTATGGCATCATAGCTAAAATACACCAGGAAATGTTACAAATAATGATAAAAATAAATAAAATTGGACGATATTCAACAGGCCATTCCTGGACTTCAAGCCCGTGTCGGGGTCGTTCGAGGTGAACCCTCCATACTGCGAGGAGCTGCTGGAGGCGAGCATCCGCCATATAGAGCGCCTGCTGTCCGAGTCGGCCGAGCCGCTCAGCTTCGTGGTGTTCCTGCCTGAGTGGGGGCCGCAGCCCCCGGGGGCCCTCCTGAAGCTGGAGGCCTCGCACTTCAAGCGGAAACAGATCGTAGTCCCGGCGCTGGAGCACGAGTATCGACATGGCTTCCAGCATGTCATGGTTAAGTAGGGCACTTTTATTTATATCCTTTGAGTAGGTATGTTGATATTGCAAAAGAGATGAACATATTTAAACAGAATTATAAAAGTCATCTCCTTATTTATTATTTTCACCTATCTGTACTAAATATTGCCACTTTTTACAAAGACAGCAATCTCCCCTTTTTTCGTTTGGGGTAATATGCAATAATTGTTTTTTTTTATTATTTTCCCAGGCTGGAAGGATAATTGTTGCCAGAAGTTACTCTCTGTGTACATTCTATTGCACTTAATCAGTAGATTATATAAAATTGAAAAATTGTTTTTGTTTTCCAATAAAAATAAATGACAGTCAAAGCTAGAGACTTGCAGTACAGGGGTCTTAGTCCCAACACTCGTGTATGGAAGTGAAACATAGAATTGGCATAGGAAGGATGAAAACAGTGAACGCACTCAAAATGCGGTTTCTTAGACTAATGTGTGGGAAATTAATGTATGACAGGGCTTCGAATGATGAAATCAGGCGAGAATGTAAATTTGAGACAGATATAATTGATAAGATTAAGAAGGGTCACTGAGATGGTTTGGTCGTGTATAACGAGAGGATGATGTAATAATGGTAAAACAGACATTTATGGGGGGAATGAATAGTAACTTAGAAGCTAAGAATGTATGTCAGGATAGACTTGTATGGCGGTACATCCTCTCTGCCCACGGTATGACGAAACGACACGAATAAATCTTTACGCATCTTTTCAGAAACGAAGTGCACTTCCGATCGGCGCATGGGACGCTGGTGGTGTGGCTGCAGAACGCCGCCGGGCACTCCCGCTGGGGGCCCACGGAGGAGCGCGTGGAGGCTCTGCTGGACGCCTGGCGCCCCGGCCGCGAGCGCCAGCGTGACCGCCCTCCCCCCGCCGTGCCCCCGCCGCCCCACCCCGCCACCCCCATGGGCATCACATGAGCATAACTTACTATAACATCCCCCCGACACTTATTTGCATACTCCTTCCGGTACGTCAGGTCCGTGAGAAACTTAGAAATCAAACAAGTCCGTAAAGACAAGATTAAGTAAACGTATATGCAGATGTTTGTTAAATTTCACTCAAATAATTGCAATATTGACTCCTCGGAATAACATGGTTCTATCTGACACTGACACTGTATTATTTGATACAATCTTTTAACCTTGTTTCATTTCAATAACTGGATGCAGTTGAAACACTTCCTAACTCCTGTAATATCGATTAGATGGTGTTAATTTGTAAAAAATGAATAAAGACTATTGCAAATAGATCTGTAACTCGAGTCAACTTAAATTGTTAGATGGAACCTTGCTATTCCAAGCGGCGATATGCCACCGAAAATCTTCTACCAAACCAAATGATGATTTTGCTTGGGTTATTTAAAAAAACATTCCTAAATATCGTCCAAATAAAATGAACAATTTGCCAATGTTCCCAATCATCAAGCATCTGCTGATAAAATACGTCAATCTCACAGGCACAGATTTTAGGTGACAATTTAAATACGTTTTATTATACTCTGGATTAATATTACCACTCATTTAAGTAAACAACATATTGCTGTTATCATGATGACATGAATCTAAATCTCTAAAGGCTACAATGATGTAACGTCAGATCTATCATTGTGTGAATCTGTTATTTATATGGATCAAACCTCAGAGTAATAATGCGCGAAGCTATAGAAGAGCCCAAATGTAGAAAAAACGTTCTATGATTATTGGGTATTAAGTTAGCTACAGTTCGCAGCAAAACAATGAGCCGTACTCAGGTCGAGAATTGCCAAATGGAAATTAATTTGCATTGTAAAAACTTTTAAATATGTACCTGTGTATTTATTATTGCAGGGTTATTCCAATTTATTTTTCCATAATTCGCCTATATTTATTTAATTTATAAAACTGAAAATACATGTGTGTTTATTTTTTTATTCATTTTATTCACAATATACTTATGTTACATTTATTGAGACATAAATCCCAGCTCCATGGAACTAAAGTCCGGTGTTGAGTTTGTTTGTTTGTCCGTCAGGAAACAGCGAGTCGTAGCGGCCTGAAATTTGGACATGTCATTTAAGATGCGATTTCGAGGTTAACGTTGCTATTTTCGAGTAAAATTTTAATCAACCTCTACTAAATAAAGACTCAAACTTTATATAGATGCCTAGTGCGACCCCGACATATTGCCCTTAATCAACTGTCATTACCAACAGTAAACATACTTTAATTCACAAATTTATCCCCTAAATTGAGAAAAAATAGTATCTGAAGTAAAGATTTTGATATAAGGAAAGTTTTTAAGCAACATAATACACGTGTCGGGACAATAAATGCCAAAAATCAATGTAAATCATGGGAAAATATTAAGAATCAATTACCTGTGAAAACTGACTCCTTTAACACCTTTGACGCTCCTACTGCTGCAACCAAACATACTGCAATTCACCATAGTGGATTTTTATTTATTATAACGTAAATATCCAAGTTATTTACAAACAAAGCCAAGCACACCGACAAAAGCATCCGACAGAACCGTTATGTGTTTGCTATCAAACAAAACAAAATGGTTGCTGCTAACCAACATCGCTTGCGTTCTATGAAACAGAGTGATAGGGCTTCTCTCTGGGTTACGTATTATTACTCTGAGGATCAAACCCTTATTAAATTTCTAAATAATGTTTTCTGTTATATAACATTAATTTGAAATACGTTAACGCTATTTACTAATATCTACTTTGACAGTTTTTGCTGTCCTCTAAAGTTTCAGATTTGCAATTTTCGCACGGACCTGATGTTCATTAATATCGAATTCGTTGGCCGCATCACAAACCAGGCCCATCAAAATAATGAGGTGGTAGGGTACTAATGTTTATTGATATAACCAACTCCGATGCTCTAAAATACATCCTCATCCTGAAATGTATTTATTTGTTCATTTTTAAGATTATTTTGGATAATTTAAAGAGGGCCTAAGTTAAAATCATTTCAATTTTTTATTAATGAAAGTCTTTATGACATACTTTATGTATATGATCAGTTACTACTGATGTTACTGACAGAATTTTGTGAGTTTTATAATTTTCATATGGAAAATTCCAGTTTATTAAATGCATTATCAAACATTGGTAAATCTCTTACCTATCATTGTAATATGGGTCAAGTTTACTCTACTTTGTCTCAGTTAGCCGAGAAAATGATATGTTTTAAAAACATTTTAATATTTTTTTATAATTGGTTTTCTTTTTATTAAAAATATTTTTTTTAAGTATCCCGTGCCGAGGGAACATTTTACAATTTATTTATATGCATATATACTAGTATATTGATCTTTTTGATCGAACAACATCTCATCTTCTTTCCACTCTTCAATCCGTTCATCACACTCTCCATTATTCAGTTCTTTAAAACCATTTTTATAACTAGGTGCTTATTGATCATTTAAAGTGACGACAGTGAAAACTAGTTACACATACATATATATATATATTTTTTAATAAGGGTAAAGAAATCTGTAACAGCATTATTTTTTAATAAGAATATAACCATGTAAAAGTATGTCATTACAAAGTACTAAGATATATTAGACACATCTTGAAGAAGTACAGCTAATATCCCTGAATATATTACACTTTTAAAGGAAGCATAGAAGTTAATGCAACTGAAATTTTTTCATCTACTTCAATCTCAAAAACCTCCTCTATCCTATTCGCGTTTAGTATGCTAGTTGCCAATAATTACTGCCACTTTATGTTACTATAGAGATTTAAAAAAACCTCACTTTTTTTAAAATCTATATAAATACAAATTCATGTCAATTTTGGGTGAGGTCCCAAACATTTTATATGAAATAGAAATTTGAATGTATTTTCTTTAATATTTTTATTTATTTTCTAAAGTTACGATAGATAACATTTGTATTAAACAAACAATAGTAAGTAATGTTAAGTGTGGTTGCTTTCGAGTAGACTTTTCCTGTATTTTGTACCGAGGTCTAAATTAGAACATAGATAAACATATGTTTGTACAAAACAATTAGAAAAATACGTTATTTATCTCTGCTGCCTGCAAATGTTGTAGATAATCCGAAGGCGAATAATACGACCACACTTCGCGTGTATCAAATAGAAAGTGCCAACATTTAATTATCACAATCCAACCCGTTGGATGCAATTTTATTGTGATAAATATTTATAAAAATGAATTGGGGCAGTTTTCTGTTATTATAATTTTGAAAATACATTTGCTGGTACTTTTTTAATTATTAATTTAACTAACATAATTTTGTACTACATCGAAACAATCATTTTTTTTTCCACACGCATCAGTTATAATTACCGTGTAGCCAAACGGGTAGTGATTAACATATGAACAACAACCGCAAGTACCTACCTACTAACGTAGAATACATCTAACTAACCCTATGATATATTGAAACACGTACTTATCCCTAGTGGAATAGATAGGCATTCAGATTCTAAGATAAAATACTTATCTGAAATGTGAACATGCAATGAACCGATATTAACGCTCAAAATACTTTCTCAATCTCTTCAGACAAACATTCAGCTTTTCCGGGTTATTGTGCCATGTGTCTTTCGCACTCTTTGTCGATGTTACGAATCGCATTGCAGCGTCCATCATCAGGGTTAAAGACATCACGCACGCGAAATAATTCAATGTGTATTTGAACTGTCGTGAAAATCTAAGAATTTTAAATAAGTTTTCACTTTGCAATGTAAATTATACCCATGGAATGATGAAAAAATCTATATTCTACTCAATGACGTATAGTTAAATAGACTCGTTATTAGCGCCTAGTCATTTTAAGGCATTTCATTTCGTGGGTAAGTCTTCCCTCCCTTCATTCTCTAACGGACATTTGTCGTGAATTGAACAGATATATCGATTCATCCGTAAGTACAGTTGTATTTATTGAATAAATAGATAGTACCATGACGGGCGGTGTTATTGCTGTGTAACGATTTACATAAAAACATGAACTAAGGAAACATGTATATCTCTGTATCTTATTTCATATTGTTGAGGGCAGCGCGATATTTTTGGAATATGAGATGCGGTTGGTAAGGCAATAATGTGTCTATTTGTTATACAACTTACCTGCTTTAAACTACAAGAACTAAATAAATGATGTACATTTACGAACATTTCCGGGATTCTAAACTATGTAGTCTGTTCTGTAAATAAAAAAAATAATACTTCTTTGTTGATCGTGGATATATTTTATTAAACTTGAGAAATCTAATTTTTCTACTTTTTTGTTAAATGATAAATCACTCAAATTTTTATGTATATTTATAGAAAAATAAATGCTTTATCTTTAAAAAAAAATTACCTGAATTGTACCAGTTCAGTTAGATTGAATAATAATTTACTTCGTACAAGTATGTAATATGGTGCCTCATAAATTGCAATTTATTTATAAGTACATACATAGTTCTAATAAATAAATCATCGTTGATTAAGGTCAAGGTTGCAAGATTAATTCAGGTTTTAAAAATGCACCACACATGGAATTGTTTTATTTTTTCGTATCAATGATTCATAATTTCAGTTATGGTAAAATTATTTTTTTAATATGCGTAATGTATGTAAAAAATATTTATATAATGGTTACAATTTGTACCATTTCTTTTTTTAAATATATAAATCTTTGATCTCGTTGTCAAACAATGTCTGCTGATTTTAATATTTATTGTGTGCGTATTCCAGAAAAAATGTATATTGGGAGAATGTTTCATTACACTTAGTCTTCGTATTTAGTTCTATTGTAACGTGACTAGAAATAGATATTGTGAAATTGTGCTAGTGTATGAAACCAATGCTGGCGAATAGACTGTATTCAATATTATATGGACATATTTTGTGTGCAATAATGCAATGCACATGCGGTGCAGCAATAAGAAACCCTTGCTGTGCGGCAATAAGAAAGAAACACATAAATGTAAGTGCACGTTGGGTGAACAACGATCGAGAACGTACAAAATTATCCTATAGTTTCAGTTCTTGTTCAATTGTTGTTTAATATTATGATTTAAATGGACCAATCAAGCAAGATTTTAATAATGCGTTGTGATATTTTTGTGAATTTATTTACATATTCATTTTATGCACCACAAAATATAGATTTTTATAATAATATATACATAATATGTACATGTAGACCCGGTTTCAGGGCACGACAGCGAAACTTTCAGACGTTCCTTTTAATCATTTATTGGGAAAAAAATTTTTTGCTGATATTTCAACAATGATGAATCTTTGAGAAGGAAATATGGTAGCCATTGTTTGGTTTAAGAGATCACTTTACACACACTGACATGATTGGTCATACTTCTTCAGTTCTTCCATCTGTTCATTTTTATGAAGTAAAAAACCTTTTTTAAAATGAAAAAATTTGTAGCAAAAAATTACTATAAAACTGTCTTACTCTGCCAATGGGAACCCTATCTCAATTTTCAACACACACAATACATAAGCCAACTGCCAGAAGTTAAGGTGTACCTTATCTATATGTATAATTTATTTTTTTAAATCTTTTTTTTATCATTTTTATCAAAAAATAAATAAAAACTGATTTTCTAAATGATTACTATGGAAGTTTCAGTCTTGCCCTAAAACAGGATGTAAAACAAATATGCCCATTTTTAATATTTTCATTTTGTTCCAATGTCATGTTATTTAAATCTCTAAAACTTGCAATTACATAGAATTCTGGAGAATGAATGTTGCGTTTGACACGTGCGACATGAGAAAATACTCCTATTTTTCATCACCCAACAATGTCTACCAAAAGTAAAAATATGTGCCTAGATTTTAGGGTTATGATGGCTAGTTAAGTGATTTCTGTAATTTTTTAAGTGGGAAAAATTTGTATTCTATACAATCATCCGTACCAAATCTTTTACACAGTAAGATCAGGATAAAAAATATATTTAATACCATTTTGTTACGCTGTTTAAATGTAATAATACTTACGATTATTTCCAAAAATAGGGATAAAATTTAATATCTGAGTCAAATAGCTAAAATATTATTTTTTCATCCAATTTCCTAGCAGAAACAATAGGCCTGTTTATTATATATTTTTTATAAACAGATAGACAATGCGATGCAATGATAAAATTAAACAAATATTATAAATATAAATGCAAATTATGTATAATATTTTTCAACATCAATTTTTTTAGTTGCCTGTTCTCTTTATCTGTGGGTATTTGTAATAATCGATGAGTCGATTTTGAGGTATTTATATTTCTGTTCAAATATTCTTCCTACAGTTAAAATACTTCCGATATCCTAATATGTGATGGGATATGAAAACATTTTGATTGGGAATATAAAATTCGTACATTATAAAAAAATATTCTTCTGGAAGGACAGAACTTCCTTTTTTGATAATAAAGAAACTTATCTGCCTCATCTTCTCATTATAAGTTTAAAAAAACATTAATAAAACGAGGTTTTTCACTATTATATCTGTAATTTAAAAATTTGACAAAATAATTTTGGTATGTACATTTTTATTTATATAACGTAGTTTTTCTTTTTAAAAGTTAAGTACTGTAAATTAATACAATTTCCTTAGCTGAACTTACATAAAGTGTATAATTTAGTTCATATTTATGTGATAGGTGTGGTTATTTAAACATTATATATATACAAATCAGTTCAGTTCTGTTCAATTTCTAAAAAATTCACGAGAAACCATTTGAAAATATAGTAAAAATAATCAAAATTACTCACATAAATAATCACAAACTACATATGTGTACAAATAATGCATAACTGTCTCGTTGTTGATCTCAAATAGCACAAAACTCTAAATAATAATAATAAAAACACATAAAAATATATAAAAGTCCCAAGTTTTAAGTTGTTGATTTGGAAATACTGGGAATATGTACATATATTTATTTATTCATCACAACAGACATATTAGATAAAATAGTTACGCATCCCAAACTTCATGGGACCAAGAGCCTCGTGTCGAGTTGGGATACAACATAATGGAAAGTGGAAACATACAAATTAAAAAATACGAAAAAAAATTATAACAAATAATAATTCTATATCACTATCTGAAACAACACGCAGCACTATATGTACACCATATTATGATTTAAAATATACACATTTATGCAATGTCTCGCAGCAGTATCTCGCAATATCCCCTAGACAGAATCCAATTTAGAATATCCCTCCTAAATAGCCATCTTGTTTTGCAACAAAAGCCATTTTGTTTTGGAGAACTTAATATGTTCATCCGAGATATTGAACACATTTTTGCAAAAGCCGTATGTGCTTTAGGCATTAAGTTATATAAATTACAGAAAAACCTTGTAATATGTACTCATACATAATATATATATACAGTAGGTCCTCAACTCACGTGATTAATTAGTTCATGGAAGTCAAAAAACATTTATATTTGAGAATTTTTTGACATATGTAATAATATGTGCCAGTTTCAAAGGATATATAGTACATATGTGAAAACAGAATAGATCTATATGCGTATATTTTATAAAACATTAAGAATCGGGTTGTGGTCCCGTGGCTAGTGTTGCGGACTTACGGATCAGAGGTCCGAGGTTCGAACCCCCACTCTACCCCAACTTGATTTCCATTTTCTATTAGTGAGTTATTTACAACTCGTTAAAAATGGTCACCAAAATTGAAACATTTGGGTAAATTATAAGAACGATAATATTTCTTTTTTATTTGAAAAAAAATATATTTTTAAAAGTTATAATTTATTTAGATACGTACATAATCATTTCTGTGTACAAACCTAGTTACATTTAAGTACAAACTACTTATTAAATTACTGGTCCAGTGTTGTTTGCCTTGTAGCCTTTTTTTCTTCGTAAATGATGGCATAGCACGCAATAGCATCATTCACTGATTTTGAAACTTTCGCTAATTGTTTTTGAGTCTCGAAGCCAGCTAATCCATTTTCAATCATATTTAAGAATATTCATATATTCAGCCATCTTCTTGGTTTCAAATTGGTTCGATTATTCGTATTCTTTCTGTTCTTCCTTCTCAGTTCCTCGATTTCCATCGAAACTTCGTTTTCCTAAATATCGTGTAAGTACGAATTAAGTCAAAATCACATAAGTAGAGGACTAACTGTATATAATCTTATTATAGTTTTGTATCTACTTAGCTTGATGAACCCAATTATTGTCTAATTGCAGAGAACTTTTTTACAGATATATTTGTCTAAAGGATTTTAAATCAAATTAGTCACTTTAAAGATTGAAACCTGTTTTACAATATGTAAAGGGGAAATTAATTTATAAATATTCAAGTACTCTAGTGAAATCTGTCAATTTAGATTGTTGTTAAACTATGAAAATCAGTGATAAAACAATTTTTTGATCTTAACTTTAAACCACCACCACATGGTATATTACTATGTACTGACTACAAACTATTCCTTTTAACAAAACTCTAAATTTGTCACAAGTCATCATATCAAACAGAATACATATTAATTTATTTTATAACCCATTAAAATATCCTTATGTGTTAAATTATTGTGCTAAAAAAATCCATAATCTATGGAAGGTTAAGGCTCTTGCAATAAAGAGAATCAACTTAAAATACTAGTAAGGATTAAAAATAATTTCAAGTCTTTAAAATGTAAATTTGGAAATACACTTATATTTTTACTATTTTGTTAAATTGTTTGAATAGAAAAACAATGACCTAAAAAATACTTATTATTTTCGCATCAATAGAACCCACGATACAATATTTAAAAAGAAACTATTATTTTCTGAATGATTTCCCCTGTAATGGAAATTTTAGCAGCAGTTCGAAGTAAACTTTGTAAGTGATACCGCATCAAGTCTAAAAGACTATCCCGCTATTAATACTCATTAATAAAATTCCAAAACACAATATTTCCTACAATATTTTATTAAGTACATATATGATTTAATAGATTATCATTACTGATAATAATTGTTTTGATGTATCTTCTTTAAAATGTAAGTGTTGATTTTTTTATATATATTTATAATGTTTCTATGAGAAATTTCTAATAGAGTCAATAGGTTAAGATTTATAATTTGTTTTTATTTTTATTACATTAAGAGTATCAATAATTATACATACATGCCAAGTTGTAAATATAGCATTGTAAATATTATGTAATAGTTAATCAACTTTTGTAAATATTCTTTAAAAAAAATTGCACAGAGAATAAAATTTCTCTAAACTAATTATTTTTTATTTCCCTTTTATCCAACTCGAATGAAAACATACACAATATAAATAAAAACACTTAATACTGCATATGTTTTCTTTGAAATTATTAATATTCAAACTTTGTTTTAGTTTCAGTGTTCGTTTATGTTATTTCAAATAATGCCTTGATAAAGAAACATGTGTTCCGAAACCATTCAGATTACTTATTTAAAGAAAGTTTGGTATACAAATCCACACTGAAGTGATTGCACCTATCGAGGTGAATCGCATTTTAGCGAACGGAAACCCAATAATTCAGTGCATATTCACTTATTACTACAAGTTATGTATTGTGAACAGAAGTCAACTGACTTCAACAGATGTCAGATACAGAAACCTATTTGTTCGACATCTGTTTAAGTAATGAAGAACCATTATCAGCAAAGGACCAGCCTATTAAATTTTACCTATACCTTATACACACGCTACGTTTTCAAAAATATATTTACTTTTTAAACAGCAAAAACTTACTAATAACTAAATCTAATCTGGTCTCTCTATGTTGCATGGAACTTCCTCAAAAACAACATTAATTGGATCATTGCTAAACATCAAGCTGTATACCTCATATTTTTAAATCTTGTCATGTGCTTATATTATGTTGCCTGGAACTTCCTCAAAAACAACATTAATTGGATCATTGCTAAACATCAAGCTGTATACCTCATATTTTTAAATCTTGTCATGTGCTTATATTATGTTGCCTGGAACTTCCTCAAAAACAACATTAATTGGATCATTGCTAAACATCAAGCTGTATACCTCATATTTTTAAATCTTGTCATGTGCTTATATTATGCCATGGCAACATCAATCGCACTAAATGCTTGAATGTGGATATCATGCTATCGAATAACCGCAGAGGAAGCGGAATGTATGTCCTTGGTTTGATTTGATTGAGAAAGGTGTGGTAGTTTGAAACCGAAACTTAGAACAATATTTGTGATGAAACAATGTCCAAATTTTTGTAGAAAAGTGCTGGACTTCCCTGGTCCCTTCTCTAAAAGGTTCTACATCTCTGTTGATATTATATTAATGTACATAAATTTAAATTTAAAAAAGAAAAATAACCCAATTCTAAAGTAAATTAAATTATAACAAAATATAGATTCTAAAATTAAACCTCTTGAATAAAACCCCGCTAAAAATGGAATTCCACATAATTATAAAAAATAAATATAGAACTTTCCTTACAGTAATTTTAATTAGTTTGCATTTTCATAAAAACTAACAATACAGTGAAATATGGAGTCAAAATAAAAACACATTTATTTATTTATTCATAATATTTTATTTTCTATACCACATTCAAATTTAACCATTTCTTCATTGTATTTGTACTTTGATCAATTACATACATGAAGCTTTTCTGGATCTACATATTATTACCAATGTTATAGTAATATTTAAATATATTTACACAAAAAATATTTTCTTATTTATATAAACGCATATTATTTTTGAAAAAAAATGTGTACTTATGAAATTTCAAAAACAGCAACGAACATTCATTTTGGCATTAAACAACACAATTGCCATACTTACTGGGAATCGGTTAGGAGACACGTGTAGGGGTTTGTGTTCAAGTGAAATAAAATATAAAGCTCAACCATTCATTCATAGGTCACTTTAGATATAAATATTTAAGAATATTTTTTTTTAAATACTTGCAGTATTTTATTACTTTTAAATTTGTTTGTTTTTATAAGAACCTATAAAAAAATATATTTACCTAGTCCTGTTTGTATCTTAAATTAAAATTATTTTTAAAGTACCTCAGTATACTGTGCAATAGTTTAATAAATTAGTATTTAAATGCATACCTATCGCATACATATTTCTTGAAAAAAAATGAGATGGAATTCTAAGATTCAACTAACTACTCGATATCATTATGAGAACAAGCGCATAAACTGTAGGTACTATAAAAATATTATTTGAGAGTGGCAACATTCTACAACATTAAGGTATCAAAATAACATTAACAGCTCATGAAATATTAACCCAAATTTTAATTAAACTTTAACAACTTCGTCCCGAACAAGAACATGTCTTTATTGTTTTGTTAAATCAATAGTTTAAAGATCCATCTATTATGAATTGGAAATTAGGTTTTGTTACACGAGTCTATAATACGACAATATACGAAGGGAACATGGATGTCTAGGCATTTACAGGGCTTATGACCTGTCATTGGCTGGTTTAAGCGGCCACTTTGGTGCCACAAACACAACGTGTAACATTCACCATCCTGCCTATGTTTGAGCATCCAAATTTCTTCTATTCTTCCAACTGTTAATATTTGTGAAGTTAAGAGAGCTGAAACCTTAATAATTTACATTGACCTCATGTGGTTATCTAGTATGACTGATGATTTGTCATTAATTAGATGTGGGTAAATTAAGGTAGGGGAAGAAGTTATCACTTTGTTACAAGAAGCTACATTTTTCTTTTGATTTATCATTATTTAAGGTTGAATTGAATTTTACAAAAAGTATGCAAATCACAAAGGAAAATATTTAATGCCGCAATGTAATGAAAAATAAAATATGTATTAATAATTAATGAAATAACATCAATCAATATACATATCCTATAATTAACTAGGTACACATTTGAATAAGTAATTATATCTGGAAATTCGCACAAATGCCTATATATTTTGAAGGCATATGGTATATTTTTAAAAGGCCAATTCCATATTATCTGAACTATATATACTTTTTTCTAGCCATACATAATATAATAGAGGTGTTAGTTTTACACAAATATAATATATTTTATATAAAGTCTACTATAAATCTTGTTTATAGTAACAACATAAAATCACAGATCTGAAAATATTACCATGAACAACTATCTATGTATTATTATCAATAATTATGAAATTTAAGTACATATTTTCAATTTACGTACTTAAATGAATACTTACCCGAAATCAACAAATTTCATGTGAATTTTAGAATATTCCGTTAGTGGATAATTATTTTAAAAAGCTAAAAGTACAAACGGTACTATCCAGTTTAGAAAATTGTGTTAATTATTAAACACCTCACAACAAGAAGACATTTTCATTCGCATAACTATGCAGTGAAACTTATTAGTTAAAATTCAAACTCATAAAACACAAAGAATATAAAGAACTCCTTTAAAAAGTTACATACCTAAAAATGAGTTTGTCAACTTTTTAGGCTTGTGTCAAAAAATAAAATGTGTTGAAAAACAATTGTGCAAAAGACAATATGTTTTTCATAATATTTGTACATTGAGGTGAAAAGTATTATTGTTTGTTTCAATAAACAAACCAAGCAAAGGGGGGGCATATTAGCATTAATTTTAAACTTGATATTATATATAACGAGGTAATAGTCCTATTTTTTCTGAAAATAAGTTTTTTATGAGCATCCAAAATATAAATTTGGGTTTATGTTGTCGCCGTGAAGCAAAATGAAGTAACTTAGGTAAATTTTACTTTAAGTTAATTATGGCGATATGGACAAGGTAATTTAAGTTTTAGATTTAAAAATATTCTATTTTTGAAGTTTTTAAAATTAAAAATAAAAAATTACAGCTCAGAATCCAACAGAGAGTACCATTTTGTGCACAAATACACTTATATTTTATGGATCTTTGACTTCAACAAAGATCAGCAAAAGCAAAATTTACTTTTACATCAGTTTGACGGAATAATTTTCTGTTCCGAATATGCCAAACTGGCATAAGATTGAGAAGACTTTCATGAAACAAATTAGTGTTACTCCTATTCTTATTTTGAATGTACTAGGGATACTTTTCAAGAAAAATATAAGCACCAATAGTATTCATTTCAAAATCGCAACTTAATCAAACAAAATTATTATAAATCTTATAGCTTAGGGTGAATTCGGTGCAACTTTTGTGGAGGATTATATAAGATACGCTAAATCAGCAGCAGTTTGAAGTAGTGTCGTTTCTAAATACCCTATTTATAAAACCACTTTACGAAACATTTATTTACTTAAACTCTCCAAGATGTATGTTTTGTGAATACAGCTGCTTATTATCTATAATACAGACTCAATAAAGTAATTGCTAAAACAAATTACCGCAAATTACAATATTGTCAATCGGATCAACAGCACTATGCACTAAAATAATATTAAAGACAGTATTTTATAAATATAAAATTATTACATCAGTACGAGTGTCAGAGTGTAGCAAGTTCTAGATATTGTTAGTAAAACTGACTTTGCTCAGGAGCCAATTAATATTAACAGCTCAACTAAATACAGATGAATTTATGAAAATAAAATCATACAAAGCACTAGATTGTTGAACATTCAATATAATCTAATATATATCATCGTCTTCATCCATAGCAAAGTCCACACCAGAATCTGCCGCATAGATCGGACTGAAAAAAATATTAATAGATTAATAAATTTTTGGGGAAAAAAACATTACAGAAAACTAGAACAGTACAACATATCTGTTTTTAAAAATTATATAGGATAACAAAGACCATTTCTATAAAGAGTATCTATTTATACAAGAATTCGGAATCAAGTACAGAGTTTCGGGAAGAGGTAATGCACAACAATATCAGTTTTAACAGCTGTTAGTGTAAATGTTGGGATAAAAAGGTGAACAAAAACAATTACTAACTAATTTATAAAACTTACAACTGCTACTTTCACCTCAATATTTCCCCTAGAGATAGGCAGAAAGGATAGTAAGCAAAATAAAAACTTCAATTGCAAAAATATATGCACTTTGGCGGGCTTGCTAAAAGTAATATCTTCCAGCCAACCAAAAAACAGACTGATCAAATAAGTTTTTTTTCCATATAATTTCCATGATGTACTAGGCACATCTTACGTATTTCAACTAGTATACATCTTGTCATATATGCCATTTGATGTGTCAGTTTTTAATGACTAGATTTGAGATTTTGGTTTATCTGATCATGCCAAATTCTTCTTTACCATTCTCATCTTACATTATCATTCACTATCACCATATATTATGCATGAATTATTAATTATTTTAGCAATGCAAAAATGTTTGTCCGTCTCGTAGTGTAATGATCAGCACGTTTGCCTTCCATGCGAGAGGTCTCGGGTTCGATTTCCGACATGGCTGACATGAAATATTGAAAATTGTGTTTTTACACTGGAATATTTTATAGTACCTGGACTGGCACCTGAAGTGTATGTCTGATCATCTTACCTTCATGTAACAAAAAATGATACACTGTGATTGTTGTACTGATGCAGTGCCCTGTGTGGAAAGAAAGTGATGATGATAATGTTATATATATATATCTGTTTTACCATAATTTCATCATCCATTTGTTCCATATAACGAAACCATCTTAGCAATCCTCTTTTAATATTATCAATTTAATTTATTACAAATTTGGTAACCGTGTCATACATCATTTTCCTACACATTTATCTACTTTCCTTTATCCTTTCTCTGCCAGTTTCCCTTCTACATATATAAATCTGGATAAAACTCAAAATTTCAAATATACTCACTTAATAGCGCGACAAGTGAAAAATACAATCCGCTTTAATTTCCTGTTATATAGGAAGTAGTTGAATGACCACAAGCATCCGGGTTCCCCAAAGGGGTCCGAGGCAAGGTCGGGATTGTAGCTGTAGATATCACAGTCCTGCATGGCAATCTCATCATCCACCGCCGCCCACAGGGCCCCCCGCAGGCCCCGGTACTGCTCCCCGGCCACGGCACTCAGGTTGGCATCCACCTGCTGCATCACCCACTGCAGAGACGGCTCTTTGCTGAATTCATGGCTCTGAAAAATAATATAATATTTCTTATTCATTCCCTAATTTCTACCAGCAAAATCCTGGCACATTATAATGGTAATAGATTTATTTTCAAGGGAACAGTATTTTATGCATACAGTAGACGCTCTCTTAACCGGCCTTGACGGTACCAACCCAGGGCCGGATAACGAAAAAGCCGGTTAAAGAGAACACATTAAAAAAAAGCACTTTCGCAAGGAAGAAAAAAACACAATTTTTTCAAAACACTAAGAAAACAGAACTTTTTTCTGTATTAGAAACTCACACATTAAAAACTAACATTTCACAAACTGTAAAAATTTGTACAGGAAAAAGCCACACATCACTCCATTTTTTTTTTTTTAATGTAGGCCTGCAATGGATTAAAAAATTCTGTTATTTTTTGCTGCTTCTTGTGTTGAATCGACTTTTTAAAAGCGTAGTCACGCCATTTTTTTATGAATGTTACATCTACTGCAGTAAAATCCTTCTGCTGCTGAATATACATCGCCGCCACCCCTAGAGCCTCTTTTCCTTTGTCGTGGCTAATGTATTGTCTTCTTCATACTCCTCACAGTCGACTTCCTTTTCCTCTAGTGAGTTGATAACAGTCTGAACTATCTCGTCATCATTCAACATTTCATTTTCAAGAGGGACATCACCTTTAAGAACCCATTCCTGAACATTTTGATGTTAAAAATCTCTCATTTCGGGAAGTTGTTGTAAGTCTTTTAGCAAAGTTGCATCGTCATCTGGTTCAGGTTCTGTGTTTGTTTGTTCATCATTTTCCAAGGAAGCGTCAACCTGCACCTGAATGCTGCAACCATCAAAATTACATCCTTTATGTTAATTGTTTTCAAAGCATCAATCACGCTTTTTCCATCAAACTCCATTTTGGCTAAGATTTCAGAAAGCAGTTTTTTCCTGTAGCATCTCTTAAGACACTCCCTACCCCTTGGTACACTATTACCCCTTGGTCCATCGGTTGAATGATACTTGTCACATGTGGTGGGAGAAAAAAACACTTTATTTCAGGTTCCAGGATCTTCACACTCAATGCCTTCAGGATGGGTTGGCGCATTATCACCAAAACCGCCTTAACTGGTAGATTCAGGCTTTTCAAATGCTTCGCCACCTTAGGAACAAATTCTTCTTTGAACCAGTCTTTGAACATATTTGCATCCATCCATGCTGAACGTTGATTCTTGTAACATACCGGAAGTAATGACACATGTACGTTTTTGAAGGCCTGAGGTTTTTTTGGCTTCCCTATGACGAGAAGGGGAAGTTTGTGGGTTCCTGGTGCATTAGAAAAAACCGCTACCGTCAACCTTTCCTTGTTCACTTTCAACCCAGTGGCTGACTTCTCATTGCTGCAAGCAAATGTTTTTGTTGGCAACCATTTAAAATTAAGTCCGGTCGTCCATATTGTAGACCTGTTCCGGCACCAAACTGTCTCTTTCAATCAAATCCTCGAGCTTGATTTTCCATTCATCTGCTGTTTGTGGGTTAGATGAGAGTTTTTCACCGCACACCCTTAGAAAATGAATACTGTCACGTTTTTTTCAGTGATATAGCCACCCGTCACTGGCTACGAACTGGCCCCCACTATTTAAATTCTCATGTAGGATCACAGCTTTTTCTTTTAAAATTGGACCAAATGGTAGTGGTGGTATCGGCGTTCCTTTACGCCGCTCTTGCATGAACCAAAGCCACAACGCATTGTCTACCTGTTCATTAAGCGGTTTCCTTGATGTTCGCCTAACAGACAAAGATTTTTCAGACTCGATCTGTGTGCAAAAATCTTAAATGGCTTTTTTGTTTTGGCGCCAGTCTTTAACCGTACTCTTTCCAACATTTTTTCTTCACTAATTTGTTGTATCAATTCACCCTTTTCAAGTCGCTCGATGGCTTGTAACTTCTGGTCCATTGACACTACAACACGCTTCCTCTAACTCCACTCATTTTCTTTTTAAAAAAACACTTTAGAACATTTAAACGCCACTGCAAAATTTGCGATGCTAATCACAGAGCAGACGCAAAGTGACTGACTCACAGTCGCGGCGCCGCCAGACGTTCAAGTTGCTACTTGTCTGCGTGTATTTTGGGCGTGAGGCATTCCTAGAAGAGGCCGGTTAAAGTAGCGCCGGTTAAGAGAGCACCTACTGTACTTATATTTTTCAGTAAGGATTAACAGCACTGAAGACAATTATATATATATAATTTTATATACTGAGAAATTATTTTATGTTGGCATAAAAGTTTAATTATCAGGATATTACCTAGATTTAAAAATCCACTAAGGAGTTAAATTCTTTGTTTTAAAACATATTGTCGCCTTAATTTGAATACAACCAAAGTCACTAAATGATATCTTTACTTTATAATAAAAACTTCATAGATCAGTAATTTCGTATGAAACTTTAGTGGTTTTTTAAACAAAATGTTTTGTTTTTAAAGTATAGACGATTTTAGTGTTTTTAAAGTATACATGATTTTTGTGTTTTATTTGAACAAAGGACCACTGTATTTAAATTTGTTGCAACAAAGAGGGAATACATTTTAGAGAAGGGGAATATGGGAATCTAGGCATTTACAGGGCTTATGACCTGTCATTGGCTGGTTTAAGTGGCCACTTTACACACTGTGTAACATTCACCATTCTGCCTATGTTTTTACATTTAAATTTCCTCAACTTTTCCATCTGTTGACTTTTGTGAAGTAAAAGAGCTGAAACCTTTATCATGTATTATCATTAAAGGAAAGGACTACTGTACTACTGACCACCTACTGACTTACGCTGTATTCCAAAGAATACACATCTTCGAAATGTGTTTTATCTCCTTTTTGTGAAAAATTTCTTCATTCAAATGGCAGAGATAGATGCTATGGTGAAAAACATTTTTTTAAAATATATAAAATTTTGTTTCAGCTTATGTTGTTTTAGCTTATGTTGTAAAAAGGCATAAGTTACAAAATATTAGAAAATTAAACCTCGGATATCTAAGTCAATATAAATGACATAGTTATAAATTGAGCATGGCAATGTGTTTCTTAAACTGACAATAATTCAATGAAGTGGATGTAACAACTGTATTTGAAAGTTTTGTAAAATATATAACCACCTTTGCATTGGAGAAATCATAATCGTGAAATGCGGAGTTTAGTGTGGCAATCAAATAGAAAAGGGTTTTCCTGGAGATTGTATCACAAAGCATTCCTTCTTCATCCCCAGACAGACTTCGACTGAAAATAAATATTTAATTATAATATGTTATTGCTTCGCTTAAAATCTTCTTGTAAAACATGTAATACAGTAGAACTTGGTTATTATGAGGAAGACAGAACCGACTGAATTTGCTTGTTATAAGCATTACTCGTTATAACAGAGAAAGGTTTTTGTAAGTCCAATTGCCATTGCATATTATTACTCATTATCATCATCAGTGGCGCCTACAGCCCGTTGTGGGCACTGGCCTCCTCCAGAATCTGTCTCCATTCCTCCCTGCACCCTGCGGCTCTTCTCCACTTCGTCAGGCCAATTTTGTTAATTTTGGTCTTCCTCTGCTTTGTCTGCCTCCCGGAGTGGTATAAAGAATCTTTTTTGGGGTGCGATTATCATTCATTCTGCGCACATGGCCCAACCATTGTAATCTTCTTATTTTTATGAATTGTGCAATGTTGGGTTCGCCATACAGTGCCTCTAATTCATGATTAAACCGTCTCCTCCACACTCCGTTTTGGTTGACAGCACCAAATATCTTTCTTAATATTTTTACTTAATCACTTATTTATATTTATAAGTAGTCATATTGCTACTAAGTAAACAAATAAATATACATATTATACGTACGGAAAATTAAAAAAAGAAAAACTGCTTTGAAAAATTAAAATGAATGCTTACATTAATTTACAAACAGAACAGTTTCTAAATTTCTTTGAAGAGAACATTGAGAAAACTGTAAAACATTGCAAAAACCTCCGAAACAAGGGTGACATTCCATAAACTACAAAAGAAGTTGTCAATTATTGTAATGTAATGCTGAGCCGGTAATTACTGAGTTCGCAAAGCTTGAATTTTTACACGAAATTTCAATCATAAGTTTGATACTTTTTTAATGTTGTAGGCCAGCCCCCTAGCCTACAGGGAAGGACACATTGTGTGGTACACCGATGGCTCCAAGAAAGGTGGACAAGCAGGTGCTGGGATACACGGATTTAGACCCGCAAAAAGGTTCTCTATTAGCCAGGGCTCTAACCCACTGTCTTCCAAATGGAACTCTATACCATGTATGCCCGCACACATGAAAATTTGCACAGATAATACAAAAACAAACGAATTTATATTCTCTCAGACAGTCAGGCTGCTCTAAAAGCACTAAACTCTGTCGAGATCAATTCTAAATTGACCCCGGAGTGCCTATGGGCGCTAAATTGCGTTGGTGAGTGTAACAGTATAACATTAATTTGGGTACCGGTACACTCAAACATCGACAGTAACGAGGCAGCTGATGAACTGGCAAGACTAGAGCTGAGACAGTCCCAATAGGCCCTGAACCCTACTGTTGGTTTCCTAAACGTGCTCTTCATAATGAGCTTAGGTCATGTGCCAGGAAGCAGAGTGTGCTCTGGCAAAAAGTACCTGGTCAGCACCAAGCGAAGGAGCTGATAAAAAGGGTACTCGCAAAGTTTTGCTTTTGACCTAATAAAGCTTAGCCGAAATCTAGTGAGGTTTATCACTAGAGCCCTTACAGGGCACTGCAGATTGAAAAAACACCTTGCTAGAATGAACCTTTCCAAAACTTCTAGATATAGGTTCTGCAGTGCAGATGAGGAAACACCTATGCACATTATATGTGAATGTGATGCTTTACATCATAAAAGGAGCTTCATCCTCGGGGGACCGCTGGTTAAACCTGAATATGTTAAAGAGCTCGCCCCTTACCTAATAGCCCGATACTTTACAGATCTGGGCTTGGAGGGGGAAATTTAACAAAACGTAAACTCTCGCCTTCCACACAGTAGCCAGGCTTACCCGTAACAATAGATCTTCACAGGTCGCAGTGACGTCAGGAGTTTGCATGGAGGTACTAAGACACTTCCATAGTGTCATAAACGTAATCCGACGTCCAGCGGCACTGCTCCTTAGTTAGCTGCGGTTAGATTTTATTACTTAGGTTCTTATTTCAAAAATTATGTTTTTAAAGGATTGAAAAGTTTTTCCTCGAATGTTGACAGTATTTTCGTTCGGTACGTCCGACAAGTAGCTTGTTATAACAGTGAATAAATGTATGGAGAAAAACGATGCTTCCTCATTACATCTGAGATCTCGCTATTTCCATGATCGTTATAACCAAGTTCGACTGTATTATTAAAATAACATGCTTTTTGATAAGAAGCAATTTCTTCCAACCAATCGACAGTTGTAAATGTATTGCTAATGGGTAAATATTACTGTTTAATCATATATAGAAAAGTATACATGATATAGGGAGGTGGAACTAGATTAGGGGGGAAAGGAATGGAGCAATAGGAAGTAATGGGGAGGTAAGAGCTTCTGTAATTTATTAAAGACAAATAATAAGGGTGCATCGTTTACATTGCACAACAAGAATACTTTAATCGTTTCAAAGTCTAGTGGAATCATTATTAGTATTGTAACTCACCTGTAAGAGCCACAGCCGGGAGACACACCGAGACCGGTCTGCGGGGGAGACAAAGCCTGCAAGTCGTGGGGAGTGCCACCCTCCGAGGTAAACCTCTTGTACAGAGCCTTGTCCCCGCCGGCCATCTTGCAGCTGTAACTCTCGATCCTGCCCGATATGGCACTGTCCCCGGTCTGGATCGACAGAGCACTGTTGATAGCCTCGAATCGACTGCTTTCCAAAAGCTTCATTATAAGCGATTGAGCGAAAAGCGATGCGGATAAGGTTTACACGGTAACAAATAACAATTATAATAAACACTCGAAACAAGTTAAAATTTAACTCTTAAATGACAACTTCGTTGTGTTCTGAGCGTTGTATTTCCCACTTGAAAGTTTCTGAACATTGTTGTAGGGTGTATGAATATACCTTTTCGTTTCGAATGTATCAGGTTAGCACTAGGGTAAAGAGATATTTTGCGTATATTATCAACATATAAAGGATTCGATAACATCACAACAGCTAGAGAAAGTGTTTTGAAAAGTTCTGTTTAAGGTATTTATAAATAGACCAAAGATTGGCTTTGTTTCAAGGGCGAGTCCAAGTTGAAAAACTAATTTATCGATGAACAACAACTGGTTAGTGTTCAGAGTCTATGAAATAATACATGGCTGAGAAGGAAAAATCACTTTGCACAATCAACACAGAATGTATCAACCGAATTGTATAAATATTGAACAAATTTCCCTTCACAAAATTTACAGCTACCCACTAACAACGGCAGACATATTTTATATTTTTATTTACATTTTGCAATGTTACCACTTTACGAGAAAAAATATAGTATCTACCCCATTAAGCCAACAATATTTAGCCATAAATGTTCGTGAATATAATAGGGGAGACCAAGGATGAAAGTAACAATTTTCAATGTTGTGTTCATATCTTTCGTTCACTTACAGCTATGACAGCCATTGTTTTTTCTTGAAACCCATGTTTCTTAGTTATTCTGCTGTATGTATGATTTTTAAAAACTATACGGTTTAAAAAAAAAAAAAGCAAATGACGGCATCTGATACAACCATTCCTTGGGGTCGGTATGGTTGTAACAAGGCATGTGATAATTGTAACACGGTAAAAAAAAACTAAATAATACTAAAAGTTGATACTGATATAGTAAGTACAAAAATAAATTAAATAAACAATGGCGCCAAATATAGGAACTGTATGAAAAAAATATTCGACAAACATAGCTTAGTTCATTATTAGTGCAAGCTACGCGAGACCACAGTATAAGCGCTCTAGAAACTTCATCCACTTTTCATTTGTCTTAGTGTTTGAAGATGGCTCAGCAAAAATCAAACAGTAATATTCTTCGTCTTCTTTACTTTCATCTTTGTGATTTTCGTTTCATACTTTTTAGAAGCAACTTTTTTGGGTAAATATTCTGTTCGTCATTCAGCACAAATCTTTAATCTGATGTGACTTTCCGTTTTCTCACATCTTCATCCTGAATTTTTATTTATAATTTTGGATGTATTTAATTATTGACAATTTTTTCCATATTCTTCCTGTTCCATTGTTTTGGTGCCACTTTTGGTTTGGTTTTAATATCATAGGAAGAAACTATTTTCCTTTACTTGGCTTGCTCTGAATACTTTTTTCACATAATAAGTGGAAGATGTGTTGAACTTTGTGAAGTAATTGAAGAAGTAAATGGAACTGCTTGCTTGTTTATGTTGAAATTATGCCCAGACTAGATGGCACAGATGAGTTACAAATGATTTTCGGTGGATAAGCAATACCCGTACATGATGTGAATGGCATTGTAGGACCAGCCGTTAAAGTAATCAGAATGGGCAATACAGCAATAGAGCTTGATGTATGGAAAGTAAGAGAAGGAGAATTTCATAAATAGAAGCATCTCGGGCGCTGTCAGCCTCTATCCGTTTTCCTTTTTGTATCTTTCGTTTTATATTACAGTATATTGATATACGTTCTATTATCTCTACCTACACCTAAAAAATGTGATTAAAAGAAAAAAGAACAACTTAAACCTGATACAAAAAGTTACTAGTGTAATCAGGGTAAAAATAACAACTATGCTTCTTACTTTCGTCCCCCATTATTTATTGACTTTCTGTTTATTTTGTCGAATTTCATATTATGATTTTAATATTAAAATCCAACACTTATTTGAGTCTGCTTACAATCAACAATGTTTTGAGTCTGTCCAAATGTTTGCAGACAAGCTTGATTTCCTCCTTGGGGAGTTATTCAGATTTAAATTTGATTATACTTAGCTAACTGGTAAAAAAGGAGTATGAAAATTTGATAATTGTTTTCAGGCGTTGTCTAGTAGGTGATTTATTGATTCAGCCGGATGAATCTCATCCACAAAATAAAAAGGTTTCAGCTCTTTTGCTTCACAAAAGTCAACAGATGGAAAAGTTGAGGAAATATGGTTGTTTTAACATAGGCAAAATGGTAAATGTTACACAGTGTGTAAAGTGACTACTTAAACCAGCCAACGACAGGTCATAAGCTCTGTAAATGCCTGGACTTCCATATATATTCCCTTCTCAAAAATGTTTCCCTGTCTGTTGCAGGAAATTTAGAACTGCTTAAAATCGTTTTTATTATTCTAAACACAAAACGAAAAAATTGGACAATTGTTTCACCTTGGGTATTTTCAAACAAATATGAAGATTAAATAGATTTAATGTCCTTAAAAAAACATTGCTGACATTTCGGGTTTCGGGGGGGGGTAAACATATACCATATACATGCGTAATATCGAAGTACTTCAAAATAATAATGAGGAAGTTCAGCCCTACGGGAAATTGGGTATAAAACATGTTTTATTACGCACAGTAAAAAATTCGAGCAATAAATTATAAATTTCTTGAAAATGCATGAAAAAAATATTTTAATATAAATAAAATAAAAATATTTTAATTTGAATTACGTCGCTTGTTCACCAAAATCAACCAATAATATAACGTTGTGATAGTTATCCTATTTCCGGGAAACAAACTAACAGACGTGAACTTAATACGTAACACGTAGAGTAATTTCAAAACAAAATTTAAATTAATATCATAGCGCTGATACACACGAAAATGTTAAAAGTTGTGAATCTTTACCCACATATCTTAATCAGCTCAGGTTAGTCCCTTTATATTATAAATATGAACCCATAGCAACAATTTATTTAACATTTCATACTTGAATTTTATTGAACGCGAATGATATTTTACACCAAGATCATATCTCGAAATGTAAAGTCCGAATTCATATCTCGATTTTCTCGAAATTCATTCTGAATTAATGTTTCGATTGTCTCAAAATGTCAAGTCCAAATTCATATTTCGATTGGCTCGGAAAACCATTTCGAATGAATTCACTCGAGATATCTCGATTATTTTTCCGATTAGTACGAGTGAACTCGATTAATTGTAAGCATTTCGAAATGTCTCACTCTTTTTAATAATCGAATATTTCTATTATTTTAATTCGATTGTTCCCACCATTACCATTAATCCTACTTATTTTTGTGTTTTTGAATGTAATCTTGCATTCTATAAGTTACTACACTTAAATTTAGGTTTGTCTATTATATACAGCGCCCTTGAGGTGATTTTCACAAAAATGGCGCTATATAAATTATTCAAACATTATTATTATTATTATTATTATGAATACCCGAAAATAATAGTAATATAAATTATCTGAAAAAGGCGCTACAATTTTTTTAAATCATTTGTATTAAAAATTGCACATTGTATAATACAAACTGATTTTTCGTAAATCAACTGGAAAATACAGAATACGATTCATTATAATAGACTTTTTATCTATTTATTCGGTTATTTAAATAGTTTAGTCGTTCAATTTCGCATCACTAACAAAAATAATTGATAAAAATAATCAAAACAAAACGTCAGAAATGTGGTCAAAATAGTTCGTAAAACTTAATTAATTGTCATAAGACTAACTTACAACAATATATTATACATACTACGCATGTACCACGATTAAAAAAATAAATAATATATATGCAGATAACAAGCGAACAGCGGGGTGACCGGTCCAAACGTCAATTTTCTGATGTCGGAGGCATGTCAATGAGAAAAAGTATTGTTATTTATCTTCAGAAAAATCTTTTATAAAAAAAGTTTTGCACTAAAGTTAACTTAATTCGCTGTTAACATTTGTTGCTATTACAATCGCCACAGGTAAATATAAATCTCCTAAAATTTACATATAAATAATGTTTAAAATGTCAAGAATAAAAAAGTTTTATATATATATATATATATAACTGATAAGTAGTAATACCTAGCACCATCAATATTTCTTTTTAGAATAAATAATGTATCATACTCTTTAATTTGCCATTTATTAACTTGGTATATAGCGTAGCATAGGTAGAATTGGATTTTACTATATAACTATGATAACAATCATAGTTTCCTTATCTGTACACAGTGGTGTAATGTGCATAGGATCAATCATTTCTTAAACATCTCGGCATCTAAGCTTGCCTACGTCCATTAGGTAAACTCATATCGTTTATGTTTTAGCCGTAGGCAAGGTTAAGTGGCACGATGTCTATGTAAAGGTACTGAAAAAACATGTTCCTAACAGTGATATTACCTCTATGATTCTTAAGAAATATTTTATATCAAATTAATTATGGTTACTCTTAATTTGTTTGAATATATTGATATCAAAACTAATTAAGAAAAAATGTTACAACAGCTTTCTTGTGTAAACTGAACTTGCTTAACATAATATAATTTTAAGCAATTTTCTTCAAGTCCAACAAATATAATTGTACCTCAATATATTTAACTCAAATTTCCTACTTCAAATTTGGAATGTTATTATTATTAGTTGCTTTTATCAGTTACATACCAACAAAACGTAATACAAATATTCTAATTTTGGAAGGGAAATTTCACATTATAATAATAAATACCCACAAAACACCTCATCAAATCTATTACCATCCCTCTCAAACGTGAATCCTAATCCTAGTGATATTTTTTCCTGCTTTTTAGCTAAAAAAATGTTTAGTGCACCAAGTAATCCCATTAATTTTTTTTCACCTTTGTTAACCTCTGTTAAAATATTTCATACTTAAACCTTCTCACTTTCTATTAAATATGAAATTGACTTTTTCAGAAATAAAAATGGCTTTAAAGGGAATAAAAATTGTGGAAATGTTGGGATTAGCTCCTGGGCCGTTTTGTGGTATGTTGTTAGCTGATTTTGGAGCTACTGTTACCATTGTTGATAAAGTAAGTTTAAATAATTTTTGCCTTACACTTCCCCAGTACCTAACTATAGTATTTTTAATTACGATTTAGTAGAATTATGAGTCCAGGCAGATAAAGAATACAGTTCTGAGTTTGAAATAGAACCAGAACTCTGGACGAGTGGTTTTTCGTAGATGGCTGCTCTCAAGTAAAAATCCTGAAAATGGAAATCAAATGGAGATAAGTCCGCCTCATAGTGTAATAACTGGCATTGGACTTCCATGCTAGTAGAGGTCCTGGGTTCGATTCCTGGCAGAGTGGATGTAAAATATTGCTTTTAATAGTGGTTTTTTTTACTTTTTTAAATAAAATGAAATATTTGCGTTCTTATTATTTACCCAAATATTTCGATTTTTAGGGCCATTTTCAACGGTTGTAAATAACTTATTATTAGAAAATGGAAATTAAGTTGGGGGTTGGGGTAGAGTGGGGTTCGAACGTCGGACCTCTGATCCGTGAGTCTGCAACACTAGCCACGGGACCACGACCCGATTAATTTTTAAGTTCTATATTTATTTTTAATGTTCTATCTTAAGTATGAGACTGGTCATACCTATAGTTTACCAAAAATATCAAGATATGCTGCAATTGGAGCACCAATGCAGTGCCCTTTGCACCACTGGGTGTGGATGGGGAAATGATGTATCCAATGTTATATGTTTCAGATTACTCCTACTATGTTCAACGTTCTGGGAAATGGAAAACGTAACATGGCCTTGAATCTCAAAAATGAATCCGGTAAAAAAATATTCAGGCAACTTTGTAAAGCTTCCGATGTGCTGATAGAACCATTTCGTCCAGGAGTTATGGAGAAAATGGGACTGGGACCGGATGTACTATTAAAGGATAATCCGAGATTAATTTATGCCAGATTGACTGGCTATGGGCAATCTGGAACGTTAAGTTGTAAAGCTGGCCACGATATTAATTATGCGGCGGTATCTGGTATTTTATCAGCACTAGGGAGAAAAGGTGAGAATCCACAGCCGCCTATTAATATTGCTGCAGACTTTGCTGGCGGTGGTGTGATGTGTGCTCTGGGAATAGTAATGGCTCTTTATGAAAGAAAAAACTCCAATAAAGGTCAGGTGTTGGACTCTAGTATGGTAGAGGGAGCCGCATATGTTTCTAGTTGGATCTTTAGATCTCAAAACTTGCCCATATGGGGTAAGTCTCGAGGAGAGAATATTCTAGATGGTGGAGCTCACTTTTACGATACATACAAAACTAAAGATGGAAAATACATGGCAGTAGGTGCCATTGAACCGCAATTTTACAAACAACTTTTGAAGGCATTAAATATAAATGAAGACGAAGATCAGTTTGCGGATTTCGAAAAGCAAAAAACTTCGCTAAAAGATATTTTTATAAAATATACTCAAAAAGAATGGTGTGAAATATTTGATAAATACGATGCATGTGTTACTCCTGTCGTAGCCTTGAAAGAAGCTTATACCCATCCGCATAACGCCTCAAGAAACAGTTTTATAAAAAGTTACGATGGGGACATGGTTCCAGTTCCATCTCCTCGACTAAGTAGAACTCCAGGGTCATCTCTTGCAGCGCATCGTCCTCCTCATCATGGTGAACATACAGAAGAAATATTACTGTCACTTAATTTTTCTCTCGATGAAATCAAACATTACAAAGAAGAAGAAATAGTTTATGCTCACATTAAATCAAATTTATGATAGAAAAATATATTTTGCATACCATCTATGTGTGTAAAGAAAATATTATAATATCGAGGCTATACTGACAGAATGCATTAAGTCAACAGTCTTTATATATTTCAAATATTTATAAATCTTGCACCTACGTGCAAGATTCAGATTGTAAATTTTATGCTATGCCTAGAATAATAATTGCTCTTTCAAAGCTTAAAAAAAAAAAATTGTGGGAGAAATAATGCATTGAAAGAATAAAAAAGCTTTAAATGCGATTATCTCAGAAATTGTTTTAACGACTTAATGCATTCTGTCAGTAAAGCCTCGATATATAACAATAGTAATATTTAAATAGAAAAATATTTATCACAATTTAAAGAAGTACACCAGATCAAAAGATAATTGATTTATTTTTAAATGTATAATTCAAATATTATACATACTATTTAACATGGTTATTATTGTGTATTTTTAGAGGTTTCTATGGTGCATTTTTAAAAAATATATTTATAATAATTTATAAATACAATTTCTTAAAATGACTTATTTTCTTTTATTTAATATAAGTAAATTATTATATTGGAATCAATTTTGTACACATTTCTTTAAAGGATCAACAATGATTAGTTTGATGTTACTTCCAAGATGTCTGATATAAGTTTTTGTAATATGTTTTTTCTACTTTGGTCTAAATAAGGTTCGGCGAGTAAATTCTGTAATATAGATTTTAATGATTCTAAGTCAAAATAAACATGGTTTTTATTTAATTTCCAGTTCGCAAATCCAATACTGCTTTTATTTTTTAGACAATTTAATCTTTTTTCAGTAATATATTTTACAAATTTATAAAAACCGTTAAAGTTCATTCCAAATAATGTTTTAAGCATAACTTGGCAATGTTCCATCCAGCCTTCGGTGTCTTTATATTCTATTATTTCTCTTTCAACCAATTCAACATTCTTTTTTAACGAGTTCCACATGTGATCTATATTGCAACCATTGATCCAGTTGTGATTTATGGAGATAGTATCTTCAACATTATAAACTTGATGATGCCAACCGGAGGGTATAAATATTGCATCTCCCGTTTCCTGAATTACTTGGAAATACGTGTGGCTATCATTTAGCATGCCTTCGATGTCGGTAGGTAAGTTACCCATTGCATCTATAAATTTAAGCTCTTCACCGGGAGGTAATAGCACCCATTTTTTCTGTCCGATTACATTAGCCGACCAGCTAAATGATGTATAAACATCTGCATGAAATGGAGTCCTAAAATGCAACAGAATTGTAAACAAAAAAAATCACACATTACACAATAATAATTTTTAGGTTAATTGACCAATTTAACAAATAAAGTTCAAATAAGTATATTTTTATAAAAAAAATATTTATAAAAGTCTATTATATGAATATATCATAAAATTCTGATATTGTAAAAAAAGTCTGATTGGTTGCGAATGCACTGAACCTTTACACAAATTAAAAGTATGGTAAATAGTACATACCATGATCCCTTTGGTCCAAAGTAAACAAACATATAGTCATCCATTTTATTATCGACAGAATATTCGTTTAACCAGTCGGATCCAAAATATATGGGAACCTCGTAAAAATTGTCTTCTGGATTCTCCCTTTTAAGGTGCCAATCTTTCAAATATAAAATACTATTAATTGAGTTTTCGGGTGAGAAATCTTTCAAGTATTCTACATATTCCTTGAATAATATATATTTTTTACATTGATCTGTATTTTTGCAGTCTGTAACTGGAACTGATACCGATCCATATTTAGAGAGAAGTAGTCGGAAGTCAGGTATCCCATTTGACACCCATTGAGTAGAACTCTCCCAGTCAATAGCAACATTTTTTATAATGCATGGAATATTTTTAAAGAGGTACTTTTTGAAAAATTCTGCATATGATCCTCCGTCTGGTATCTCAGATATGAATTCTGGGATAGATTGCTGTTCTTTATTACAATAACCCATATCGATATTTAACATTTTTAAATCGGGCATTTCGCTTCCAATAATATTATGTTACAAATGTTAAATTCATCACCTTCAATCAAACTGATAAAATTATATAAAAAATGTTTAAGGACATTTCAATAATATTATCCGATTTTGTTAACAGCAAACCGATATTTAGACATTTTATGTTGAAACATTTATTATGTGTTTATTCAGTACTCTAAGGATATAATACTGGTGGTTGGGTGATACATATTTGACCAATTTGACATTTGACGCATTTGACGTAAGATAAGAAATAAGAAAGCATAGATTCTCGTTATCGGGTGTATGAATTATTTTATTAGTATCTAGTACCTATCTATTGTCTAGTATCGTGCGTAGTATATTGATTAGCATGTTGGCACACTAAAATAATAAAAATCATAATTTTTCTAGGCAGCCGAGGGGTAAGTCTTATCTTAAGAAACTATGCAATAAATGTTAAAATTCAGTTTCTCTATTTTGGTAATTTGAAGAAGCAATAAGTAAATAACTATTTCCAGTTTAAAGGGAGTCCTTATTCAAACACATAAGTGTATAGTTCACTTTGTCGGTTAATTGAGAATATTTCAGGTCAATGAAAAAATTTTTTTAACATTATTTCCAGTACGAGAAAGAATGAAATAAAAAGGGTTCAGTTATGCTTCCATACTTAACTTAACTTTTTTTTTAATAAATCAAATAATATAAATACTCTCGGTACTACTTTGATAATTTCACAATCTGGAAATTTTATCCAAGCCAATAAAATATCTCAAAAAGTTTAGAGAAGTATAGTAATGATTGATCAATTTGTAAACTAATCATTAACTTTGCTTGTACATTATTGGTTCTATTTTTTTTTTAGGTAAGTACCTCAACTAAGATTAGATAATTGGAGTAGAATAAGGACAATCTGTGGAATAATGACAGAAACACACAAAAACCAACTGTCAAAATTAATCATTGTTAAATAAGGTTAATTTAAGGTTAGACGTATTAGTTTAGTTGTAATACATAATATCTTAGTCATTAACTAATTGTGGTGATGTACTGCCGTGAACTGTAATACTAATTACCGTTTGGAACATAAACATGTTTTATTTGGATCAGATTTAGTATTGGAAAAATATTTTTTATATTAAAAAGCTAAAATGTTTTTTCCGATAATATTTATTTTTTCCTTACCTTGTATTGTAGCCAATTCAGAAAATATAAATGTGTGGGGACCTGGCTTATCTTCAGATAAAATAACGTTGCCGGCAAGATACTTTTTTATAGAAGTAATAAATCCCGATGATATGTAAGTTTTATTATTACTTATATTATTTATTGTTTCAGCATTTACTTTGTGGAAAAACATTTTGAATTTATTTAAAATGAAACATTGTAATTTTTACCACAATAACACAACTAGTTTCAGGTATTCTGAATTACCCATCATCAGGTGCAAATATAAACTTTATACTAGTTGTGTTATAATATATTAAACTCTTATGTGGTAAAAATTACAAAGTGTTTAATTTTAAATCAATTATTATTTTTTTTTTATAAATTTATTGCAAAAAAATAATATACATACTTAATAACAGGGAATCTATATAAAACCAATTAATGTAAAATGAAAACGGAGTGTTCTCTGTTTATGATGGTCTCCATCTAACATGGCACAGCCTGTTCTAAGATGGAGATTTTTTATCTTTAGAGAGTAAGTAGTCCTATACTAATAAAACAATAACATAAAAAAGAAAAACTAAAACTACTTAATTATAAATGCCTAGCTAATCAAATGTAGGAGATTAAAAATCATTATTATACAAATATAAAGTATATATATGTGCCAAGAATACATGTTACTTAAACATAAATAATATTGTTTAATATATAATAAAGCAATGAAATACATAAAAATATAAATAATATGTGTACCAATTATATAAAGTACTAAATTTATTGATTTACATATATTTTTCAAAAAAATCTCTCGCTACACTATTTATATATGCAGTTATTTTTATTTTAAAATTTGTTTTACATTTTGAGTCTTTTATATTTGGCAATAAATCATTAAATATTTTTGGAGCAATTACATTGTATTGCTTTTTACCAAAGGCGGTCGATACAAATGGGACAAATCAGTTAATTCGTGTTGCTGAACGAGTGTTTATATTTTGTTGGGTTCTTTTGACGTCACTTATTACTTAAAGATTGCTGTTTAATCATTATTGTATTCTGGAATTAACATGTATTTTTTTTTTAGTGTATTAAAAAGTAATTTGGATATTAAGATAACTGGAGATTCTTCATCTGGAACTTGCAGATTATGGCTTGATATTTTGAATCGTAAAGATAACTCTTTTATCGTCCGATACCGCCTTTATGAATCATGCACAAATTTTAAAATTGTAATTAAATATAAAGGTTTTCATGTAGGTGGCTCTCCATATTTTATTCAAGGTAAGCTGTCGCTTGTTTCATATAATACTCTTTTATAAGGTTTAATTATTTAAACAAATTTTACAAAGTTTACTAAGATTTTTTGTCTTCTTTTTACCAATATAACCATACGACGGGTGCATGAGGACACTACATTGACACAATAATATCGCACCTCGAGTGTAAAACCGTAGTATGTACAAATAGTGTAGTTTAGAGTACGGGGGTTTAAAGATTTCACTTTGTTTGAAAAACTGGGTTTTTATATATATTTTATGCGTTAATGTTTTCATTCAAACTTACCTCCCTTTTACATTTTCAAGCTTGTGATAAATGGGATTGTTTAGCATTTAAACCTAAAAAACTATTAAGTTGCTCTTACTTTAGCTTCACACTGACGGTGCAATATGAAGGTTAGACTGTCAGTCTTGGATTATATGACAGTCTAGTGAAAGTATGAAATAATAAAATAGATTAAAAAAATCATTTTAGTTTGTCTAAATCTTTGTAGACAAGAGCTGGATTTTACCTAGACAGATAACATTTCGGTGACAGGATCATGAAGTCTAGGCAGTGGCTTGCACAGGGTTCTTTATCCAGGTAGGCAGTTACTTAACTAAAACAATAGTTTGTTTCATATCCTTCATGGAGGATATTTTTCATAATGAGGACTTAAGCGTCATTATAATTAGGTAATCGCTTCCATTTATCCAATTTACAAGTCAAGTGTACCCTACCACATATTGATATTAATATCTTTGACTACTCTGAAAGACTTTCTCAATGTAATGTTTTTAGTGGCATTTGTAAATTTATATCCCTATTGTAGCCACAGATTTTAGCCGTTTAAGCAGCCACTGTCATTTCAAACAGTTTTAATATTGATAAAAAGGTAAATTTAATATAGTCTTCTTCTTTATCTTTTAAGAGATCCTAAGATCTGTGTTACAGAAAACTAGTTGTTCTCCTGAGGTCCAACTGTTATCCATCTCTTGGGTGGTCTTCTAGGTAGTTGTTGTCTAGATGGGATTTAATTGGCTGCAGCTTACTCAAGTCTGTCATTGCTCATCCCGCCCACATGTTCCCACCAATATCTTCATCTGCATCTGCTCCATAGCACGATATCCTGCATTTCACGCGTACCTTTAATTATAGTTTTACGGGTTCGGTCTCAGAGCTTTTTTCCAGTAATGGACCTTAAGACCTTCATTTCAGTAGTTTTTAGTAGCCCTTTGGTATGAACAGTGTCAGCCTGCGTTTCCACAGCATACGTCATGATAGGTCTCACACATGTCTTGTATGTTCTGACCTTGCTACTGATACGCATATCCTTATTTTTTTATTTATTCAAATTAATTTACAAAAGTAAACAAAATCTAAATTGCGCTAAACTAATAACAAATAAAAGTTTATTGGTGCGTTTCTAATACTTTTTTTTTTTAAATAGTAAATTATCACAAAATATCAAATAAACACAACAAACAAAAACCACCGTAAAAATTAAACAAAACAAATATATTTGGACTGGATAAACACAACTTCACACCTTGAAGTTTTGATTCTTGATGAAATCCTTCAATCGTTTGCTTCTTTGCTTCAAACTGGTAGAGTTCTTTACATGGGCAGGAAGCTTATTAAATAGCTTTGGTACAATATATTTTGTCGTCCTGCTTCCATAGAAGTTTTGTGCTCTAGACTCTACCAGTTTCATGGCTGTTATCGATCGGGTTCCATGTTGGTGACTGAGCAGAGTTTTTTCCTCATCAAAATGCTTTATTATAAGCTTAAAGTGGTAAAGTTGCTTCACCGGAAGTACCCCACAATGCTTAAATAGGAGAAGTCTTTTCTGAAGATTGTAAATTCCGACAGAATTCTGTATGATATAATTGATTCTGCAAGACTTATGTAAACTAACTTAAGTAATTTAAAGGGTAATATTTTCTTCAGCTGATGAAGTTTTACCATATTACATTCCTCAGACACCCCGACACAGTTGATGTTTTCTTTGTTGACCCGTTTTTGGACTTCAGTGTACAAATCGCTGACTTGAGATTTCTACTTCCGGGTATCTGAAACTCACGACCCGTTCCACTGGCTTGTTGTCAATAGTCAGCTTACACCTTTAGTAATTTTTATAATTTGGTAAACAGCAATTTGCTAAATTAATACATAACACAGTCCAATAGCCAAAAAATGATTGAGTCTGAGCAGTATTTTGATTACATGTATCCTATGTACCTACATATTATAGGTATCTGTCAACTGCCAATCCTTTGCTTACGTATGCCTATATCACGAGAATATAAGAGTTAAAATGCTTTATCTTTTAAATTAGTTTATAACAAATTTTCTACACCCACACAGTTTTCTATTCCCATATCCTTTTCACAAAATAAACACAATGATCGAACATGAAAATCAATTTCGCAAGATAGTATTACTGTGCTCATTTTATAATCTTAAAAGCATTGCCTATGCCAATACAAAGTCAACTGAAGTCAAATGTACGTAAATTATGAACTTTCATTGGCTAGGCTTCCTATTTTGTGTTAAATATTAATCCTGACCAATTGAAAAATCGAACTTGAGACCTTATGTAGCCTTGAAGTGAAATTAATAACTTTTTTTTCTCCCTGATCCTTAAAACCCATATTCAGAGACAATATAATGAACTTTCCTCGCCGTGAGTTTTGTCTTTGAATACGACATAAGTGTTTGTATTGCTTGTACTGTGAAATATTTTTTACAGATACTGTTTACAATGAAGATTGTGATTGTCCGGCAAAAGATTTTAAATCTTGGTCTAAACAATATGGATGTCCTGAAAGTATAGAGCAGTTGAATAAAGACTTAAAACCATTCCACGATGTAAATATGACTACTGTGTTAAAAAATGTATTGAAGAATTACAACCATCCCGGTAGCATGAGTGTGTGTCATTATATTGTGAAATCTAATGAGCTATACAGGAAGTGCTACGGCCAACACATTGGATTTCATATATTCTCCGATGCCATATTACTATCTGTGATGAGAAAGGTGGTACTTCCGAACCAGTCGTTCTTTATTAACTTGGGAGATTGGCCATTGGTAAAAAAACATTCTAAATTAATCCCGCTTTTCTCATGGTGCGGAAGTTCTGACACAATGGATATTGTTTTACCAACTTACGATCTGACAGAGTCAACTTTGGAGAATATGGGAAGGTAATTAGCACAAAAATTATTTGATCAAGGTTTGTTCCAATATATGCATTATCCTATACATCATGGGTGGCCAAAGTTTTAACCACTACGGGTGAACTGCTTTTAAAAAAATGGCGGCGGTCTACTAGTACTCTGAAAGTAGTAATTAAAAATAAGTATAGATAATAAATACTAATTCGATCTAGTTATTTTAATAAAAAGCCATTAATGATGACTTAAAAACACAAACATAAAAATAGTGTGTAAATAAAACAAGATATCCTTTTATTTTATTAACACAAGCAATATGCTTATCGATGGAAGCTTTTGCATTACCTTTACAATCCTTAAATATTAATTGTTCATGTAGATCAGAGGGCGCGCTTATCATAATTTGGATCATATCTAACTTATATATTTGTAAACATACTGCCAAATAGTCACCTGTCAATGGGAGTAACGTTTTGTTTTGATTGCATTCATTGTCAAAAGTGTAGATTTGTAGAAGAAAGTGGATTAAAAAAAGCGATGGGTGTCTAGGAATGGATACGCAGTCGACGCTTTGACCACCCGCACTATACTTGGCAATACCTATATTCTATCGATGGAAGCCTTTGGCCATCAATTGGAGTGCTTAATTTGAATAAAGTAGGCGTTATTTAAATTTAACATTAAAAATAGAAGAAAATATGATAAATAATAAGTGTGTAAATATTAATATTAATCTTAAAATAGGCATAAATTATGTTTATAACATAGTACTAAATAAAACAATGAGGCTGAATAATAATTTAGAAGCAAGTTACATGTTTCGGTATTTTTTATCCTCTTTTTTGTTTCTAATAATTTATGAGTTACAAAAAATTTGAGAAATGGCAGATAAAATATTTGGTTAGAAGAAATGTTTTGTAACCTGTTTTTTTTTTTTCTAAAATGAAGTTTCCCACCATTTTTGAAATTTAATTATCGATTGTATGACTTCCACTGAGGTTTATTTAATTTCTCAATATCAAAGTTTATGAAGCAATATTAACTTATCAATGGTTGACTGAATATTTCTCGTTAACTTTTTCAGAGTAATGTTGGACATGCTGTCGGTGCAGGGAAATATTGGACTACCTTGGGAGAGCAAATCTCCCCAAGCTTTTTGGCGAGGAAGAGATTCTTGCATTGAAAGATTAAAGTTAGTGGATATTGCAAGAGAAAATCCATCACTATTTAATGTCTCTATGACCAATTTCTTTTTCTTTAGAAATAAAGAAGATGTTTATGGTCCAAAAGTTCCTCACACTTCTTTCTTCAAATTCTTTGATGTTAGTATTTGCTACTACATACTAGTATTACATTTTATTAAGAGTTTTTAAGCTCATTTAATGGTTTATTAGTAATGGAAAATTACCACATTTATTATTTATTTTACAGAAACATACAGTCAACAATGATTAAATTATATAATAAAGATAAGGTTTAAAGACCGACCAATGAAGTTTGTAAATAAAAATCATACATATTAAATTATGGTACATTTTTAAATGTGTGCGTGCGTATTTGTATAAGAGCAAGTGTATAGGTGAGGGTGTGTTTATTTGTGAGAGAGTAAGTGTGAGCATCATTAAAAACCAAGTGGAACAAGTTCGTAACTAACATTTTATTAGTTGTGAGATACTGCATCTTTAAAGTTAAAAACTCATCCCAAATCAACAATTATTCAAATAAAACCGCGAGTTGAATATTATTAAATATTCTTTTTTGTATTTATAAAATATGTCATATTTTTATTTACTTTATAAACAAAGATTATTTGATGCCAGTATGAAGAAATCTCATTTTTCAAAAATTTGCAGTCTCCAACTTGTCCCAGAAACCCAACGTATTATATTAGACTGTCTATAGTATAGTAAATATTTTCTAATTTAAAAAAAGATTGGTGGGCCACTCGTAGTTTGTTTTGTTTTTTACCTTTTTCGAACCTTTTAGTCATTTTAGTAAATTTTACACTTATTACTTGTAATAATGCGTTAACTCATTTTTAAAGGACATTAGTTGATTTTATTATTTGTGATAATAGTATTTTTGAAAATGTCTCTCTCTACCCGTAACCCCTTAATAACTTTAGTTTTCTGTAGTTTCACATTTTTTTATAATACACATCAGAACGAGATGTTCTGAAATTTTATCATAAAATATATTGAAAACTTTTTATACTGTTTTGAATTTCAGTATAAATACCAAATAAATATCGATGGAACAGTAGCTGCTTATCGCTTTCCTTACCTATTAGTCGGCGATTCACTAGTGTTCAAGCAGGAGTCTTCTTATTATGAACATTTCTATCATCAACTCCGACCTGGGACTCATTACATTCCTTTTAAAAAAGATTTATCAGACCTTAAAGAAAAAATACTTTGGGCTATTGATAATGATGAAGAAGCAAGAACTATTTCAAAAAATGGAAGAGAATTTGCCCAAAATAATCTAATGCCTAAAGATATAATATGTTATTATGCTGTTGCATTCAAGGTAAGATAATTTTATTTTATTTATACTGTAATTTGTTAACTTCTACTTCTTTATTATTTACTTCATTTTGGAGTAGCAGAAAATACTTTATTTATATTGGATTGTCGTCACATTTCTTATTTGATTTGAAAAAGATACATTTTTTGAATGATTAACATCTTTTTAAAAGCATGCAGCACACAGTTCTGGTGTCTCATATAGAATGTGTTGAATTTTGTTTTTAGGAATGGTCTAAAAGGCTTAAAGACCCAGGAGAAATTTATGAAGGAATGGAAAAGGTTCCCCAGAAAGATGAAGCAACTCAAAAATGTACCTGTTCAAATATTTTTCCAAAGGATGAGCTATAGACATTCCTTTTACAAGATTAGTAAAGTCTCTATTACTCCTACCGCCTTAGCAACCTGTGATATTGTATAATTTCTTAATTCATGTTTAATTTGAATAAGATGTAAAGATTTTTTTTAGGAAAAAACATGTACATGTAGAATCAGGAGACTTAAATTTTTGTATTCAATTTTTTTTGTACTTTGTATAATTTGTATTTTAGTGCAAAGTGAGTAGTTTCTTTTTTGTTGATAAATATTTTACAATAAGAATTGATAGACTGCAGAATTTGTGCAATTTATTCACGAGAGTAATTTTGTCTAAAATATTAATTGACCAAAACTATGTAGGTGAATTGAGGATGGTTTTTTCAAAACACGATATTTGCCCTTCTACACAAAATGGGTTTAAAAAAATTCATTAAAGCCGGTATCGGGATGCATCGATTACCTGAAAAAAACTCATCAAAACAGCTTCAAAATATATTAAAGTCTTATCGTTTTTTTCAAAACAAAATATTTTATTATATATATTGATCCCTAATTTATATCGGGTCCTACTGAAATATAAAAGAAAATTATAAACTATTTATAAATTGGATTACCTTCAGGCTTAGTTGTAAGGTGTAATTTTTTTAAACAAAGATTGTTCACGCGATTTGATGTGAATCATAAAAAAACTCTCCTGGTAAATTATATTTCAAGCGATTGTCGAGATTTGAAAAAAAATACTATCCTCAATTATAAATTTTTATTGAATTTTTTTTTTCACTCTTACATTTTAATTACATAAGACGATTATATTTGATCTATTTTGATATAAAAAAAGGATTGTTGAGTTACACCGCAGATTGGGTATACTATGTATGTAGACATATTTATTATGAATATTATGGATTTTTATGTTATCACTCTTAACACTGTGAAAATCACAAGGAACATCAAGCTTATTAAATTTGGAAATACATATTAGATACTTGAAATTTAAAGCTCTTAATATTTTAGTTATTATTTTTAATATTTAAAGAAACTTTAATATTTTGAAAATAATAACAAAATATATATATAATACATATAAATTTTTAGTTTTAATAACAATACATTCTCTACATTTCACTCTTTTTATGCATACTACATTATATTTCATGTTTTATTATGTTAAACTAACATTAAATACACACTATCAACTGTAAATTTGTGGATTTCTAAAATACTTCAAATCACAAATATAATATTATGCAACTATTATGAAATGTTTTTATACAAAATATACTACAGGTACCTCCTGAATTCTTCCAACCAAATTTTCTAAACAACATTGTCTCAAGGAATGGTTGATTTATCTATACATGCTCACATCTGGACTTTGATACATGCACATGTAGGCGTCACACAGTAATCTCTTGGCATGTTCCGGAAGCATCTTGTCATTTGGAGCTGCTTCATGAAGTGATCGAACTCCTTCTTCACTGAGCCACAGTGAAATGTCATCAACAAGAACTATTTCCGGAATGTTGTATCCATTTTGTTCACCTAGAATTTTTCATTTATCAATATATGTATGATTCAATAGCTTTGTGGAAGATATACAGTTACAAACCTTCACTGCATGTCGTCGCGCCTACAAAATCAGCCAAACATTTTTTTTGCAAATTTAGTTTTTTTCCGCCCTGCCATGTAATGAGAAGAGACGGATTGGCCTATAAAACCCTTTTTTTATTTTAAAGCTAGTTTAGAAAAATGCAAAATAAGCTATGAATTTTCACTTGAAAAGTGGCTTTCAAAATACGCTATGAAGACTCCGTTCACATATCGCATTTTTAACTAAAGGTGAAAGCTTACTATTGCGCCCGTTAATGACACAACGGAGTTTGCACCTACTCTTCCCTCAGAACGTTTTTTTTGCCAGTCTTGTTGTGACTCGCAGCACATACAATAAAACATATTTAAGCTATTAAGAATATTGTAATTAATTACATTAGTTTTTTTTTGATGTATACGTTTACTCAAAGAAGTTTTTATTTTAAAAGCTCGGTAAGTAATATAACAGTTTCTTTTTTCATTCAACTATCTCATATTAAAGACATTACAATAACCTTTTAGAACTTTAAAAATATCCTTTAGAAAGTTTACCTAAGAATACTTGTGTTGTTATAGTATGATGTACATTTATACATGAATAAATAATTTTTGCAGACATATTATGTGGTAATAATAACTTTAATATTTGGCTTAAACTGTGGATCGGTGCATATAAAATAGTGTACTTTATTTTTTATCGTACAATTAGAAAATAATAATAGGCTGTTAGGTACAATACTTACCTTAAAAAAACTGTGGACGTTTCGTTTATTGTTTGTTTGTAAATTTTGTTAAGCTATCGAATACAATTTTTTCAATTTAAATTTTTTCAATCAACTGAAATATTATGTACATACCAATCATTTTTGATTTGAATGATTTTTAATGATATACTTAATTATTTTACATTTTTCTTGATTTTGTTTTAAATGATGTGCCTGATCATAAACTTATAAGTATTTTAATACATTTTGTATTTAGGCATTTATAGATAATGTATCCATTAGTTTGAAGCTTACAAATGAACTAATTAGTTCGTTGTTTTGGTTACAACAGGTAACATACCTGTCTGCACCTAAAATTAGATCCTTTAGAGCTTAGCGATTAGTGAACATGGTTCTGAACGATCATCATCATGCTGAACTCCAAGAAAATCAAGCAAACAGCATTAGCAACAAAAGTAGCGCAGATAAACTGGGAACATGTAATTATAGGTTTATATTGAACCACAAAACGGGACAGTTTGAATGCGCTGATTCGAACTGCAACTCGGATGATGATTTGTTGATTAATGAACCAAACATAGAGGACAAGCGAAAAGTGAAAAAAATATTATGAGTCCTGGGGAAAAAATAAAGCGGTATCAAAACAGTTAATGGGCATACAATTTTCCTCAAAAGAGCGCAAAGAAAAATAAGAGAAACATCGTGCATTTATCATGGTTTGAATATATCTAATAGATCTTTTCTATGCGGGTTAGTTACTGAGCAAGCTCGCCAAAATGTGTTCAAATATTTTTGGAGCTTGTCAACCTTGAGAAGCTAAAAACGCCCATATTTTTAATTTTCTGTGACAGTCTTTGAAAACCGCCAGCACTGGACTCACAACAAACGGCTTAACTATGACTTAATGTATTTGTTAATGATGAAGTAAGTAAACAAAATAAACTTTTTACAAACCTTTTCTGTCAGCCATTGAATCAAAAAAACACCATGGAGCTTCGTGTCCGGATCCAGCTTTTACAAAAGCCACATAATGAGATGTTTCTATGCAAACCACAGCAAATAGCTCCATGTATAATCTGGGAACGGGACAGTGCTCTGCCATGATAGCAAAGTCTGATGGGACTGAAAGTACAGTAGGCTGAAAGAATGTGGAAAAAATGAACTTATACATCTAAAAAAAGATTAACTGATGTAAGGCACCAAGTTTCTTAGTGATTTTGAATTATATTTGGCTGTAATTAATATGTACACGATATATCGTCAGTGATACTGCAATACCGGGTAACTATTAATGGAATTTTTAAGCAGGGGAACCTAAAAAGTGTTAGGTTAATACATAACTTATGATTTTAATCAACCAAAAATACTGCTGGAGTATCAGAAAAACTTTAATTTTTTAGAGTAAATATAGCAAAAACTTATAATTAAAGGCACTTAGTCCCCATAATATTTTTATTGCAGCAAAATGCTTACATAAACAGGTTACGCGGTATTGCAGTATCACCAATGATATCGTCATACCAATGCCTAAGTTGCAAACCTGCATTTTTGCCAGTTTTGAGTTAAATATACCAAGAAAGTTAATTTTAAACAGAGCACTCACTACTAAAACAGCAAATTGTGAATTTTGTAATAGGACCGAGATCTAACCACCTACCATTTCACCAATCTGATTAAATACCCATCTATGAATGCCAAATTTGCAAATATTTTTTTTTTGAGACTGAATACGTTTTCACTTGTTTGCCTAATTCACTACTCTAAAATGGCGAATGTTCATCTTAATTAATATTTTTTTAGATATTGAACTTAAAAATTATAAATAAAAGTGGAAAAAAACTATACACATATTTTTATTATTATAATTAAAATGCAGTTCCACCAAGAAATGTCAGTGGAAAAACTATATATATTAAAATAAAATACATTCCACAGCTTCAATTCTCTTGAACGTTGTGATTTTTAACAGTGGAATAGTAATTAATTATATACTTTGTTTCATAAAAGATCATACCTTGTGATTAGCTCTTTTGACATGAGAGTGCGCTTTGTCTAGACAAGGTTGACAAAATGCTGTACTTTCTAGTCCAGTGACATCGGGACATTGCCCAAAGCATTCCCTGCACTCAAAAGCTGCGAGTTTCCCACATATTGTGCACTGTCTTGGAGCTAAAGTAATCATATTTATATTCATTAGATATAAAGAAATAAGACACCGTACAAAAGTTACCGATATCGCAGAAAGAGAGAAGACAAAAATGGCAGTGGGCGGATCATGTTTTGAGTCAAGAAGTTGATAGGTGGACCCCCAGAGTACTGCGTTGGAGACCCTATGAAAACAAAAAGAAGGCGGGGAGACCACAGAGGAGATGGGATTTATGACATTGTTGAACTTGTGGGACATGGGTGAAAATAGAGAGCTCGGAAAAAATAGATATGAAAAAATTTGGAAGATGCCTATATCCAGCAGTGGAGGAAAACGGGCTAACAAGAAGATAAAATTTAAAAATACAAATAACATCCACAATTTTTGCTGAAATGTTATGTTAATAAAGTTTATGTATAATAAAGAAATGTATAAATACACATACCATCTTCAATAACATCCGTAACATCCAGCAATTGGGAGGGTAAAATTCTTGGATACATTTTGTATGATTTTCCAAATCTTGGCATCTGTATGATCAAACATGATGGAACTTCCTTTAGTTTAATGTTGGATGTAAGAAAACTCTGCTCAAATAGCTGTTGAACACTAGGTAGGGAAAGCTTTTCATCTTTCTCAACAAATAACTGATAATGGTATGCCTCTTGACCCGAGTTCAACTTTAAAAATGGTTCAGCGCGTAAAATTTGCGCTACAAGACTGTTTAAGAATTCTTCGGGATCCTATAATAAATATAAAACATTAATGTATTGTTGAATTACATATAAGTATAAAGGATGATACTAAAAATTGAGTATTGCACACTTTCTCTTCTGATGTAAGACCAGATATTGAACTTAATTTTTCCAAAAGTTTCCTTAATTTCATAACCCTGTCAGCACGAACATAAAGATTATGTCTTAGAGGATTTACAATTTCCTCTCTCAAGACTTTTTGTACTTCTTCATAATGTTCACAGTCCTAAAAATAAACAATTCATTAATTTATTTATACTAAATAAACCTAATTAAAGTCGTACTTAATGAAAAAAGTAGAATTGTTATTTTACTACATTAAAAAGTATGTTTCATTTAATAAAACTTTTAAAAGATTATGGAATACCTTGGAGTCTGGTGGCCTAAAGAGGAGAGAATCAAAAACACTAGTGAATGTGAACATAGAAAAGAGAGTAGCATCCAAATAACAAGAATTGTGATGCCCTTGGATACCGCGAAACTTCCCACACAATCTTTCCAAGCCCGTGGTATGGTTTAGTGGAGGAATGCATCCAGGAACTATCGGACAGTCCATCTAGAATTATTATTTTTTTTATTAACATACACGGCGCGTAGTGCCTTTTACGATACAAAAAATACATAGTGTGTAGAAATTAACACTTCAAATAATAAACAGTAGATAAACAAAAAAAAAGCATAAAAAGTTTATATGCACATTATAACAGTGGTTTCAAACAATGAACATATTGTGCAAAAAATAAATCATTAAAAGGCATATAAAAATTAAAAAGTTAGAAAATTGTTTTTTTTTAAGTAGAATATCTTTAATCATAGGTACATTGAATAAAAAAAATATTGAACACATAATATATTTTGTTTTGGAGTTAGTTATACTACAATCACTTCAAAAACTAATTTGTGGTAGAGTGGGATTAGAGTATCGGAGAAATAATTCTCAAGAGAAGCCCTCTAGATCTTATTGCATAGAACAAAAGCGGTTTTTGCAAGCAAATTTTTGGTTTGTTTTTTAAATTTTCATATAAGTTACCAACAATTTTTTGAGTATGTCCAAATGTTTGTTTACATGCTGGATTTCCTCCCTAATTTAGATCTAAAATTTAAAAATTGTTTTTAGGCATTGCCTAGTAGGTGAATTGGTTCAGCCGCATGAATCTCATCCACATGATAAAGGTTTCAGCTCTTTTACTTCACAAAGGTCAACAGATAGAAGAGTTGAGGAAATGTGGATGTTTAAACATGGGCGAAATGGTGAATGTTACAGTGTGTAAAATGGCCACTTAAACTAGCCAATGACAGGTTATAAGCCCCATAAATGCCTAGACTTCCATATTCCCTCCTCAAAAATGATTTCTCTTTCTGTTGCAACAAATTTATAACTAAGTTACCTTGGTGATGTTTGCCTCTTACAGAACATAATTTTACGCTTCGAATAGCATATTTAACTAAACATTGTTATTTTAAGGATTAGTGACGTTTGGCTGAAGCGACGATATATACAATGATAATGTACGAATAACCTGTCCAAAGTCAGTGTGAGAAGTGTCAGGCTGAGGAGTAGTGGGTACATCCTGGAACCTGCCATCCTTCCGACAAAGAGAGATAGGCACAAAAAGTCCCCTCCCCGGAGGACATGAAAAGTATTTTTCGTCTTTGTATGATCCATCACTAAGGCCAGGGCGTTCTTCTTCTAACTCCACACCGGCAAACATAGTTTCGGTAGTTTCTGAAATCATACATTTTTGTGGCTTAATATTAATTAAATACAGTGTTCCAATCTTTTATTTTACACTAAATACTTTATTATTTTATTTATCGATCTATCTAAAAATATACCACAAAGAGGTAAGATGATTACTCTGGGTGCAAGTCCAGAAAAAATCATGGACTATTAAATACTGTAGCGAAAAACAAGTTTTATAATTGATATATAAATAACAGTCGGAAATAGCCGTTTGTTGATTAGACAATAAATACTGTTCAAAATGTATTCAATATATAAATATTATTTCACCTAAAGTAAATACGTACATAGTTGAATCATTAATTATACATGGATAAAAATATTCATTTTTTTCTGTTCAATTTTCAAAAGTTGTGGTCAGCTACATTGTTAAAGGTTGGTGACGAAAATCAATTGAGTTCAACATTATGAAGGAATTGGTAAATATTGTGATATTTTACAAATTTATAAATTCCATGTTTTGAACAAAAGAATTCTAAACAAATTACCATCGGAATCTGCAAATCCAATCCAGCGGACAACACCATAATAAAAGTGGTTGGATTCTGATATAACCTCTACAAGTGTACCCAAACTAATATCTGAAGTATATGGCTCAGTTCCAGGAAGTGAAATAGATGGAGATTCTGGAATATCATAATGCGATATATTCTTGTGTTCACCGTGGCTGGTACTTGGTATAACTAAAATATTAAAAATATACAAGTAAATAACGACACGTTAGGCGCTTATTTTATTTTTTAACACTGAATGAGAGGTATTTACTAGGTTTATTAGCGTCCTCTCTATGTCCAAACTCTAAAACAAAGACGGGTATGTTATCTACGGATATATTTTCCTCGCAGTTGGAGTAATAATCCATAATTATATTTTTTGATAACTTGTTTCCTATGCATTGCTCCATGTCAAACCTTTAAACTGTCTATTTATAAATTCAGTAAACTTCATATGTTTTTCTATAAATAGATCCCTTTTAGTCTTGAAGTTTGCCAGGGTGAAAAGATTTTAAGTATTCTTTATTTAACTATTGAAAGACTGTGCTAAAAAATCCCATTAGAAACATTGTGTTACATTAAGTAAAAGAGGGGATATTTGGAAATACATGAATTCAAAAACATATACTATCTTATAATCTATTCTCCAAATTTTATAATAATAATAATACAATTTAGGCCTATTTTGGCAAAATATGACTTTATTATTATTTTTTTAAATAAGAGAGATTCATTAAGTCTTGTATTCTATGTAGACTATTGGCACCACACTCAACAGTTTAATCTAAGTAGATAAATAAAATCTAAAAACTTACCCATTTGAGTGTTGATATCTGAAAGGATTTGCTCGTAGTCAGAATCAAAATAATTGTTTCTGTTTACCATGACAAAATCATTATTTGTTTTTTTTCCTAACACCTTCTTCTTGTCAATGTGAGAAAACAAATTTAGAGACTTTATTCTTTCAGATCCATTAATGCTTTTCTCTTCCTGCAAGTTTGTTTTCCTCGTGGAGTTTAATAATGTCTGATAACTGAATATATCATTTGATTGCTTAAAAATAGAAAAATGCATTATTTACCTTACAGAAAAAAACTACAGACGATGATTACCTCATATAGTGGCCTTTTTTAATACCAAACAAACCTGTTTTGATTTCCTCAAAGAATCATAGTTAACATTACTTGTGTTTTCCATTTTACTTTAAAAATGCTTATATAGTTCTGAATCAGTAGCTCAGCAGAACATATTTGGGAAAGTAAAAAGTGACTGAACAAAATAACACAATTACATTTTTATCATTTCATTGCTTATCTATAAAACTAAATACAGTAATCTGAATTATGAAATCCTTATCTATTGTTTTTAGTTACCAGTATTTCATTCAAACTCAAATGACAAGACGTTACATGCATAAATATTTTTTAAAAATAAAATAGGGCTACCTGTTTGTATCATCTGAACTAAGGCCGATTTGTTGAGTAACCTTTGAGTGACGGTTAGTTTTTTCATTTAAAGCACAAAATGCTAAAAGAAAACCATGGTAAATGACTTTTGTACATAATATGCACTGATATGCACACGATATGCACGTCAAATATAATATAATGAATGATGATATATATTTATTTATATTTTATCTTGTCGACGTCAAGTGTAGAGTCTGATTTTTCAAATTGAGTTTTTGATTTCTGAGCAATACCTCAATCTCCAGTTCACAGATTATACTACAATCACAGATTACAGATTACAGACACAGAGATTATACACTACATCCACACTCCACACATACACATCTCCACACTACACTACATCCATCCTACAACGCCTACAACTACAAATATTATTGTATTATACCACATCCCTAGTGTCAATTTTTTATATCTAATTTCTAATTCTTGATATGTTTTCTTCTTCTTCTTCATTTTTTATGGCCTTTTCACTTCCTAACTCGGGTGTTCTGGCCAGGGCCGAATTTTCGTTAATTTAGATATTTAGGGAGAACCCGGGGCAGAACAGGGCAGCTAAGCTTTGATAGCAATTTGTGAGAGCTTGAAATGAATAATATCATTATTTGTCAATTTTTACGTTTATTTACTTATTTATCTACGAAAATACAAGTGTTTAACTTACCTTAATACATAATTACTTTTTAAAAAGTAGCGTCTAAAAAAAGTGGAAATTTCCCATTCTGCCCCACCCCCGGGGCACAGTGAGAAATGAACCCAGGACACAAAAGGGTACTTGTTCCTATTATACAACACGATGTAATTATATTTTTTGCATGTTTTATTGTAGTTACATGAAAAATTAAACCAAATAATGACATTGTGCATTTCTCATCTGTGATCTGTGCTAATATTTTTGTAATTATTTGCACATTGGAGAATAAATCCGCACATGACATGTCCGCCCAATTTTTGCAAACGCTTCAAAAATACCGGCCTTCATTAACTGAACTTTCATCAGATCCGGTTACGATTATTTTTGTTTTTTTTTTTACTTAGTTTTTATTCCTTCGGTTTTTTCCGTTTTAATATTAGTTTTTGTCTCATTCTTCCTTCTTTTGCATTCTTGATATTTTTTACCTTTTAAATACACTCTTCTTAATTATTCTTATAAGTTAAAGCGGTAAGGAATGCTAAGTAGCATTAATTTTGTGTTTTTCCATAATCTCACTAAACAGATTTAAAAATTCAATACTGCTACTTTGTTTAAACCTATAGCGCGTGCTCCCAGATGTTGCTTCTGGTTTTGTCAGATTTAAATCGGGATGACGCTACAAAAAGTCTTTAATCCAGTCTTCTCCCACCATTTCCAAAGTTCTGTTGAAATTATGGCTGTAATTATTATTTTCTGCAATATAGTCATTCCGAAGATTTGTTTTTGCATATCTTTACAAGTTCCAACTTTAGTAGTAGTTTACAAGCTCTAGCTGTAAAAACGGTGGCGGAACTTTCTTGACTTTTATCAACAAGAGCTTCTGGATTTTCCCGTCTTTTCCGAACATATCTCTCAAGTATTGATGATGGCACTTTGTACCGATTAGACGCTGCAGGTATCCTATTTCTCAACTTATGACTGCATCAACAGCTTGATACATAGCAACCGTAGACAAGGAGTGCCAGCTGGTTTTTCATATACATGTTTGCACCATTTGCTGTTGAAAAAGTGGCGTAAGAGGTATAAAAGCGTAACCAACAAAGAAAAAAAACTCACTTTCGCATTTATAATATTAGTTAGAAAAAGAGTACCTTTCAAATATTCTCAGAGGCGGAACGGGGTACCACCCCATCGTGCCCAGACAGTAGCGTTCTATAAAACACGAGAGTTATGGCCGATATAAGTGCTGGCCTTGAGTTATCACTAGACTTTTAGTCAGTCAAAGGTAGGTTTAAATTAACATGTTATGTAATTTTTTTAATAAACAATGGTGTATAGACCTTGTATCTTGGTGTAATATAGCAAATATTAGAACTTTCGAGCATTTTTTCCAACATTCGATGAATTTCAAACTAAGCGCACTCTGACACTGACAGCAACCGTTTCATATAGCGCAGCGCAGTGAACTGACTATTGTGCGCGAAGTTCATGCATCTCTGTCGTACGTAGCAACCCAGATAGCAATTTAAACTTGCATCAAGCTTGTATCAAGTTTGAAGTATCAAGAGTTCAAGCTTTACCCAAGTTTGAGATTGCAACTCTGTAAACTTGAGGCAAGTTTAAAGCAAACTTCCTAGTTACCATCCAACAAACTTGCATGATGTTTGGATTTATTTAGCAAAAAAAAAACAAAAAACAAAAACAAAACATACAAAAAAAAGGAAAAAAACAAAAAAACGAAACAAAAAACACAAACCAAAAAAAAAACAAAAAACACGAAGCTTCTTAAAAATATTACTGAAAAAATAATTAAGAGTACACTTCATTGTGTAGAGGATGTCACATTCGTCTTCCATTCTTGAGATCCGAGTTTCGATTCCTGGCATGGTCAATATGAAATATTTGTTTTAAATGTGATTTTACATTGCAATATTCCCTGGCATCGGCGTAAGACTGATCCCCTAATCTTCAAGTAACACGCGATCGAGAAATGCTGCACTTGGGTTCTATGATTGATAGATCGCATAGTCTTCAGAAAGTATATCTCGGGTCTTATCGAGTAGACTACCTCTGATCTAGGGTATGAACGAGGAGACAGGATTCCGGTCAAAACAATTGACAAAATACAATAAAAATGTTTCAGGAATCGTCACCCTATAGCACTCTCGTTTGACCGATTTGAATTGTTTTATTTAGTTATGTTGATAAATATGACTCATCGACACTCACCAAATTTTACTGTCATCTTTTGATATGTAAAAGTCATGCAGTTGTGAGTGCATCAACTTTAGCTAAACTTCGACCAGATTCGTGGTTAGCCAACTCGTGGATCTTGCACTGCAAAGCACCATCTAACATCCTCCAAATTCATCTGATTTGGCTTTGTGTGACTTTTTCCTATTCAATTGATGCAAGAAACTGCTTCTCCAAACTCCTTAAAACCGGGTGGATTTATTAACAATGTTTTGAGTTTGTTTCAATTTAAAGAAGTATATAAATTAAAAAATATTTTCAGGCTTTGCCTAGTATGTAGGTGAAATAATTCAATCATATGAATCTCACACGAAACAATAAAGGTTTCAGCTCTTTAACTTCACAAATGTCAACAGATGAAAGAATCGAAGGAATATGAATGTTCAAATATAGACAGAATGGTGAATGTTACACAGTATGTAAAGTGGCCACTTAAACCAGCCAATGACAGGTCATAAGCCCTGTGGATGCCTAGACTTATATTTCCCTTCTCTAAATCGTTCTTCATTTCTTCTTTTACAACAAAAAATAAAATAAAAAAAGAGAAAAAAAAACAAAAAACCACAAGAAAAAAAAAACGAAACAAAAAAACACAAACCAAAAATCACGAAGCTTCTTAAAAATATTTGTATTAAATAAAATATCTTATTATTATTACTCAGTATATTTATTTTGAGTAAATAATAAAAATTACGGGCTATTTTTGCTAAGAAAGTCAGATGATGTGATGATAAATAATTCATGTCAATTGACTGGAGATCAGAGTCCGGTGCATTCTTTTGTCTCTCAACTCTGAAACAAATAAATAAAACTGTTTAAAGACTTACTAGCTTTTCGACTAGCGGGATTTCTCATGGTAAAAAGTATCCGATATTCAAATCAAAATTTGTTGCAACAGAGGGAAAACATTTTGGGAAGGAAATATGGCAGTCTAGGTATTTACTGGGCTTATGTACTGTCATTGGCTGGTTGAAGTGGCCACTTTACAAAATGTGTAACATTAAGCGTTCTGCCTATGTTTAAACATTTTCATTTCCTCAACTCTTCCATCTGTTAACTTTTGTGAAGTATGGTTAAAGTATTAGTTTATTATATCGATATATTATAAACAGCCTTTTCGTTCTATAAATAAAACATAATTCAATCAATTCAATTTAATAATAGTAAAATGTTTGTGATATTTAATAATTAATCAGATTTAACTATTGTAAGTGTATTGCAGTGGATGAGATATTAATATCATACTTACTTTTAAAGAGCTCTTGACAAGACGGTTTTGTCGAGTAACAGTGCAACAAAAACTCATTTTTAATGTTTTTTCCTCAGTGGCATATCAATAGCATGGATTTCCCAAAATATAATTACTTGATTCGGTAGCAGCTTCGAGAAAAAATAACATTTGACAGAATATTGCTTTATTCCGGACCTCAACTTAAATGTTTACGATTCATATACCTAATTGATTCTACTGCTTTCATATTCACGTAAACATGCCACAGTTCAAAATTCTGCAAAACCTTAAACCCTCAAATCCAAATTCACAAAGGTGCAAAATAAATCCTTTCATTTTTCAAACCCCAAAAGTACATATAATGTGTTTGTAATACCATAAAATACATGTCCCAAATTGCAAAAACGGGAGGTCTTGATAATTAATTCTTATCTAAGACTGGGGAAATTAATTATGATTATTCAGAAGTTTATTAACATCTGTTTGCACCACATGCCAGCATTTTAGCAAACTCCTTTTGGCTTTGGCAACATTTCGAAAGTTCGGGAAAATCTTTGTTTTGTAATAGGGATGCAATATCGCTTACCAAAACATCGATATATTGGGGCGTCGATGTTTAAAGAATCAACATCGAAATCTAAAAACTTATTGAAAAAAACATCGTTATGTAGGTGCTTTTGAAGATTTTGTTAATTCTGGACAGGTATTATACATTTTTACATTTTATATTCTACATTTGTTTTATTCAACCTAAAGTATTTAAAACTAAAAGAGAATAAAAATTGAAACATGTGCGCTCTTAGATTAAAAAATAATTACATGAAAAGTCTATAAAAAAATAAAATAAAAAAAGGGTATTTTTTTAAAACATAGATATATTTATTAAAATTCAGATTTCCCCGCATATTTTTTTAAACATCGATGCGTAAATTATACTCATAAAAAAACATACAAACACACAAAAATTCGCATCGTTTTAAAACCACGATGTATTCGATTCGAATTGATAACGGCGTTGCCTAGTGGAATATTTTAAATCGTTAACTTTCAAAAAAGTAAGTTAGGAGTACGCTTATATTTACGTAGCCGAAACGTCGAAACGAATCCAACATACACGAAATCACGCAAAAAATTGATCACAAAATTCCTAAAAAAATATCTTTCATTTGATAAAAATCACATTGAAAAAACATCGGCATTCAGATACATAGTTTTTTTTCTAAACTAATATCGATGTTTTATCAGTGCGTGATCGTCTGTACAATGTGCATCCCTAGGATGTAAGAAATGAGAAGTTGTTTTGGACGGTTTTTGTCACAGACTACAGACTACAGATAAATCGTTTTAATTTTAGTGAGCGTGTTAGCTTTTGGCTTTGAGCGTGTGCATCAGTGCATCGGAGATCTTTAAATGAAATATCCATAGTTAATTTCCGCATTTTATGTAGCATAAAGCCTGTTCTACTAATATCAAACATCAGACCGAAAGTAAACGCGATTCCTCGTTCAATGGGTGTTATATATTTTTTAAACTGTCGTACGAATTACAAATCTACATAGCGAAATTATCTCAATGGACGCATCTTCTCATAATATAAAAAAATATATTGTAGCACTGTTTGAATTCACGGAGTATTTCTATTCAGCCTCCCGTTTTTTTTATAATAGAATGTGATAGTGACTGAAGCAATTAATGAACTTATTCATTGGAAAAAATAACTAAAGATGTCCGTCGCCTTTGTACAGCGCGGCAACCGTCCTCCGCCTAATTCGGCTCTAATTCAGAAATTATTGGACGAGAATTCTCATTTAATTAAGACCATTAAAGACTTTCAATCTAAAGGACAAATTACAGAATGCATACAATACCAGCAGGTCCTTCACAGAAATTTAGTTCACCTGGCAAATATGGCAGATGTCTTTCGGAATATTCACGATATCTTACCGGTAAGTTTTATTTATATATTTTCATAAACTCGATATGAAATCTTTACACGTCGTGGTAATATGAAATAAATAAAATGTGACGTATTTAATTCTGCATACCAAAAAATACACCACATTTATTATTAACATGCTTGTCACATAATATACCTAGGTAATATAATCATTTTTACCTTTACAAGTAACAACGAAATTTTGATGAAAATAAAATCTTCAGAAAATACACTCACTCGCGCTCCAGAATTATAACGCACGCATTCCATTTGTTTAAATCTTTTGGAAAAATATCTGGGTACAATTCAATTTTCATAAATTATTTAGATTTAATTGCATATTACTCAGTCACTTTAGTTTAATTGTTATGTTGATGGCTACACATTTAACAAAAATAGTTACACCAGAAATAATGAAGCGCTGGTTTGGTCTTAGTAAGAAACAGAGTACATTAGATGTATTTTAGTTATTCCGGTTTCAAAATTATTTTTATGTTTGTTTCAGCTTCCGCCTCAATCACCATCAGGAAATTCACAACCTAACCAGTCTCCTCCCCACGGGCCAACCACTGAACCAAATAGTCCTCAGAATATGAACTCCAACAGTTATCAGTCCCCTCAAGGGTACTGCGGCTCCTCTTCTCCCAACACTCCTCGGCCCGGCGGCCCTCAGCCATACACTCAAAGGGGATATCCACAAAACCAATACCAAGGACAATACCAGAACATGAGCGGAGGGCCGTATCCTCCGCAGACGCAGTCCGGGTACATGAACCCCTCCCAGCAGGGGTATGGGCCTCCCGGGGCGCAGCCACAAGGATATCCGGCCAACTCCAACTATGGCCCGCCTAACACAGCCGCCCCCAACTCTAATTATCCCGCCGCAGGTCACCAGGGGGGTGCGTACCCTCCGTCTTCCATGCAACAGTCCTATGCTCCTCCTGCTACTTCGGGGCCACCCAATCCTGCGCCGTATCCTGGCGCCAGAGCAGCTTCTTCTCAAAATTATTCCGGTGGCAGCGCATTCCAAGGTCCGCCTGCGGGATCCAACTATCCGACAGGGGGTGCGCCGACTCCCGCCAACTATAACGCCAACTCCAACCAGAACTCGACTTATCCCTCCCAACCTTTTGCTGGAGGCGCCCCTCCCGGCGGTTATCCGGCGGCACCCGCCGCCCAGCCTAGCCACTCTCCGCAGCCCGGCTACCCTGGGCAGGCCCCCGCGGGAGCCTATGGCCCGCCGCCGGGGCAGGCGCCCGCGGGAGGCTACGGCCCGCCGCCTGTGCAGGCGCCAGCCTATTCTCCTTCCGGAGCCCAGAACGGGGGCGGGCAGGCCAGTGGCGCAGCCGGTCAGTCTTACCCGCCTCCGGGGCCGGCGGCGGGGGGCTACCCGGGGTCTGCGCAGCCGCCCTTCTCCAACCCCTCTTCGCAGCCGTCCAGCCCCGCTCCGTCGGGGTACCAGGCGGCTCAGGCCGGAGGCGGAGCGCAGTATCCCCCGGGCGGTGCCTACCCGCCCCACGGTTATGGGCCGCATCCCCCTCAGTATCCCCCCGCGCAGTACCCCGGAGGACCGTACCAGTACCCTCGGCCCCCTGCTCCACCTCCCCAAGGGAGCTACGGAGGCTACTCGTATCAACCACCCGCTCAACAGTAGAATTACTAAACACCTCTTTTCGATGCATCTGTGTATACTTAAGCGTAGTAATTATTTATTTAATGTCAAGTGCGAAACTAAATTTGTCATACAATAAATTTTGTTATAATGTTTGAATTTTTTAGTTTCCAGAATTTGAATAAGGGATTTAATAATTATATTAAAAAGTATATCTATTTGATGTATAACTTCCGCTTTCCAAGCCGACTATGTGATTGATAAGATTTGTGGTCCATTATTTCAGAAGTAAGTTCTCAGGAATGTTACAATGTCCATACTCTTTTTTTCCTTTAGTTTTTAAAGCCACAAGTTTAATTTGTTTTGTGTTGGTGAAATATTTTAGATTAAAGATAGGTTTTCTACAAAACAATGCTCTGTGCTATATTGCCAAAGTCAATGCATCTGCAAATAACTATGATTTTACCATTGATATAAATGTTTTTCTGTTAATAACTTTCATAGTTTTTCAATAATCTAAACCATACATACATTATAATATAAATATATTTTTACTGTACTGTATTTTAAATTTACATATTAGTATAATATACTATACCATTCCTTAAAGTTTTTGCATGTTATGAACACGTTTTGAAAGTTAAAAAATCTACTTATTGTTTCATACTATAGACCGTAAAAACATTTTATATTATGACAATCTTTCCACTGCATACACAATATTCGAAAAGATGTCTTCAAATCTACTAGAATGATCTGTAATATCCAAGAAACATTTTTTTTTAAATGTTGCGATGTTCACAATATTTTAGTTTTACAGAGTGAAAGATATATAATAAATGTATTAGGAATATTTTAATTATCGTGGTGTGTCCAAAATAAAAAAATCACTGTTTTGTATAATAAAATAATTGTATGACCATATTATATTAAAAAAATACTATCATATTTTGGCTTTACTATCAATATCATCTCCTAAAACATTGTTTTGATAGCAAATATAATTTCAACAGAAATATCCATCACCCACCAAGACTACCTGTCAATGAGCAAAATAAATAGCTATGAATTAGAATAGTCTCTATCTGTCTTGATAAAAAAATGCTTGAATTTGTTCACTGAATAATAAATATGTTTTTAGAGACCTCGTGTTATTTATAAATCAAAGGTGCAAATGATCTCTGATTTCAAGTTACTATATTATGGTGTAAGGAAAAAAGTTTCCTAGGTAAGGGATAATACATACTATCTATGCTTTTACCCAACGTACTGTATTGGGTTTCTTTGACAATTAATAGTCTAGAGAGGATGTCGACTGCTCGACTGTTAATGAATAATAATGTTACTCTCATCACCAATATCCTAACTCTCCTGTATCTGTAGTAGTATAGTATAGAATTATGCTATAGGTAGTGTAATACAACAGCGAGCCAAATGGATAGGCCATAACATAAGACCCCCCAGACCTGCTTCTTACGCTTGCGGAGGGCATGCGCAAAGGCACAAATTACAGTGGATGACCCTGTTTAAGCTACATGGACCAGATTATCTCCGACATGCGTTGTAGCGGGTAGTCCGAGTTAAAGAGACAAGCAGATTTCCCAAAATTACTGTCCCTGATAAACTTTTGTGAATCCTCAAAAGACCACCAGACTCCAACACATGTTTCAGTGTGAGTACAATAGGACAAATTTTACCCACTATTCTCCACTGGCACGCATCCACAGAATTGCAAATAATTATGCTGAGCCTGTTGGACTAGCTCCACACCACTCCCGCTGCAATCAAATCAGCTATCCTATTCATCGAATGGCCATCCCCTCAATTCTTCTCTTTTTAATGTGTCATGTACTCATCTTAATTTTATTTTCTTTCTTTTTTTAAAAATTGATAACATAAAACATTTAAGTTTGTAAGTGAAAATTCTTGATGGAAGTTCATTGTAATTTATCATATAAATAAAACACGAGTGATACTTTAATCCACAAATTTGGAATATCCAGTGACCGGTTTCATCGCTTTCGCGACATCTTCGAGATTGGTATCTTTATTAAAAAGTTAAATGTATTTATACAGAACAGAGGTAAGGATACATAATTCAAAGTTATATGTAAGTAAATTAAATAAAGTTATTTTTATCTTAAGGATCATTATCAACAAATTTTCTTTGGGTTAACTAATGAATTGATATAATGCTATTTTAATGAGTTGAAGTATTTTATTTTATTGAGTTTAAGTATTAAAAATAAAATAAAATACTTAAAACTCATTAAAATAGCATTATATCAATTCATTAGTTAACCCAAAGAAAATTTGTTGATAATGATCCTTAAGATAAAAATAACTTTATTTAATTTACTTACATATAACTTTGAATTATGTATCCTTACCTCTGTTCTGTATAAATACATTTGACTTTTTAATAAAGATACCAGTCTCGAAGATGTCGCGAAAGCGATATTCCGGTCACTGGATATTCCAAATTTGTGGATTAAAGTATCACTCGTGTTTTATTTTATGTTATTTTCTATAATGCTTTATTTACTTTTAACTGTATATTGTAAGAGCCCTCTGGGCGTTCATTAATAAATAAATTTTCAGAAAGTAAGTGTACTAGATTTTTATATTTGTTTAGAAAAAGTGTATTTTAAAAAAGAAGCACAGGATATTGTTGATACACTTGTCGTCTATTTCTCCACATAATTGCCATCCCGTTCAATGTATGTGGTGAGCCGTGGCACAAGCTTCTTTATGCCTTCCTCGAAGAACTCTTTCCCAGTTCTGAACCTTTTTCTGCACCTGCTCGTCAGTTGAAAATTTAATTCCACCCATGTGTGCCTTTAGGGAGGTAAAAACATGATAATCTGAGATCAAGTCAGTTCAATTAAATATGGATGGTGGTTCATAACATCCCAACCAGATGAGTCCAAGAGCGCCTTGGTGGCTAAGGCTGTGTAAGGGCGGGTGTTGTCATTCAACAAGCACACCCCTCTTGTCAGCATTCCCCTCCTTTAATGTTTTTTTAATGCTCCCTTTGCGTTTTTTAGGGTCTCACAATATCATGCTTTGACGGTATCCTCCTGAGGCAGAAATTTGACCAAATTGATGCCTTTTCATTCCTAAAACACCGAGGTAACGATTGTTTTGTTGGAAATTGTGGTTTTGAATTTTTTGCAGATGTGTCACAACTTGTTTTTTTGACTTAGGCGTGTAATAAGTTAACCATAGAGTTCAGAAAATCCTCACCTTCCGATTCAAGACGCTCAAGAAACTCGTGGTCGCAATTGACCCCATTTTTCTTGTGCTGCTCTGTCAGCTATTTTGGGAACCCATCTTGCGCACAGTTTCCGGTATCCCAGCGTTTCTGTGAGTGTCTCGTAAGAGAGTTGTGGAAACATCGCAGAAATTTCATCCACTGTTAATCGGCGGTCTTCACAGTTTCCTAGATTTTTTTCACCAACTCGTCAGTCAAAATGAAAGGTCTTCCACTCCTCTGTTCGTCATGAACATTTGTTCTGCCTCCACTAAACTCCCTACACCATTTAAACATATTCGTTCTGTTCATAATGTCTTCGCCGTAAACTGTTTTGATTTACGGAAAAAAAATTGGAAAAGCAGATCACAGCATGTGACTCGCACTTGGCGAGATTTCTTATCAACATCTTTCACCCAACTGGACACTACAATGTGAGTTTATGTACTACCGTGTTTCTGCGATGCTCGCTCTGTCAGGAGATCCCCCTCTAACACTTAAAGTTACCGACCCTCAAAAAACCATAGCCTGTTATGATCACAGTACACAGTATTTTCGGAACATGCCTCTTATTTTATGAACTAATTTCGTTGCTTATTTTTTTGTATAGTATTTATTTTACAAAAATAGTTCTAAAGCATTGAATAATTCCTTCTCCATCCCACACTGTCCTATCCCTGTAGATGAATATTTTACAATACAAAACAAAATATTATTTAAATTATTTTTATTAGTAAAACTAAAATATTCTTTTGACAATACACTGAGGCAGAATTATTCACTGAAGGTAATTGATGGATCCTTAAATGGATGAATACTTTCATGGAAGATGTCTTCCTCCTCGTTACCAGTTTCATAATAAGTTGGGAAAGGAGGTGCAGTTTTATGTTTCCTGAGTGGCAATATTGTATCGTATATATAACAGAGGCTGTTGGTTCCTCCCGGAATACTAACTCCCTGTACCCAGAGTACATTATATTTGGTGTTAATGCGAAGAATTGTCGCCCCTTTGAGTATTCGGGATCTGCAATGGATAGGTTAATTTTTAGACAAAAACATAAAGCCTGACGACACTGATATTTTATAAAAAAAACTAACCTATAATATAGTCCATTCAAATCTTTAATTGCACCGAAAATTTTCGAATAAAATTATTGAATGTGCACACTAACACAAATAAAAATTGTTTGTTTATTTGCTTCACCGACAGGCAGCAATTCAACAATTGAACAGATTTACTTTTTGTAAGTGCAGTCATTATATAGGTGCAGATCAATAAGCATCTTCCGAAACAGATGAACGTAGAGTAGCTATTGTATTATCCATTTGTACAAATATAAAGTATGTATTCTGCACAGAAACTACGTATATTATTTCTACCCACTATAGACCATACACAAATGAAGGGTACACGGCTATAACGGGCTCATTGCATTTTTAGAATTTTTGAGATATTAATGAATTTTTTTTCCTGATAAAATAGAATATTAAAAAATAACAAAATGTGGCTCCCTGTCTTATAAACACCTGGCAAAAAAGCAATCAAAATGTGATAATTGCTGCAATGAGGAAAGAAGTTTTTTAAAAATATAAAGCAGTTTTTTTTTATTCTTTTCTGTGATTGTATGTAAAAAAGTATATGTATTAATTGAAAACCTATTTTTTTTATTTATTAAATACAAGAGACTAGAGTCCCACTAATAAGGTTTTTATTCTTCTTTTAATTCTCCTGTAAAATTTGTTATTTGTTAATTAACCCGTTCTGCATGTACCCTTCAAATGTGAATAATACGGAAATCATTATTTTACCAAGCTCATTCATATCATGCTCATTCTAAGATATTGAATATTGTGTGATATTTCACTATTATATTAAGTGTTTATTATTTCAAACCTGTTTCCCATGTGGCCAGGCATTTTCTTGCCGGGCCAAACTCTGGCTTTCTCTCCACCACCGCCAATATTTCCCGGGCGACGATGTGTTTTGGTAACTCCATGGCTAGCGGGCATTCCTTTGAAACCCCATCTTTTAACTACTCCTTGAAACCCTCGATCTATTCTGTAATTGTTGGTACTTTCAATTTATGCCAAATAATTAGCAATATTGTTTATGGAGCCACTATGCTTTTAATGCATAAATAGGCTGAATATTGAAATTTCTTCAATTTAAAACACTTTAGTTAGTTGTGCAATAAATGAAATAGTTTCACTCACGTTTTCCCGCGTACGTCCACAGCATCTCCGACCCTGAAGTGTGATGATAAAAGAGGTGTTCCGGCTGGCAATGCTGCATCGGGGGTAATAAAAAATCTACAAATGTGTTTCTTGGGTAATACACCGGCTTTGTCAAAAATTCCAAAATATTCTTTAGTCAGGAGAGATGGATCTGCTGTTTCCGCTCCCACAAGTAAACAACCTAACTTGTTCCTTATTCTTACTTTACGTTTAAATGAAGCTTCATGTTCTTCAGGCGGTGTATACTTTATGACATGGTTATCTGCGACCTTGAGAAAATAATTCATTAAAGTTAATGTTATTTCATTTCATGTTATAATCAAAAGTAAAAATTATTTAAATTCTTATTAACTAACGTATATCTTTTATCAAAACTAGAGGTTGCTACTTATTTTTTACCTCTTAAAATCACTCTTAAAATAAATAATAATAATTATTGATATTTAGTTTTAAGCTAGCAACTTGAAGCTTAAATTTATTTGAATGAAAGTTGGTTTTTGATAGGTTTTCACCTCTTCATCTTCCTTCTCTGATGAAGGCTTCTTCCATTCGCCTCTATGTTGCCCTGTTACATGCAGACTACATCAAGGTCACACTGACATGCCGGTCTAGGTCATCTCTCTACCTTAATTGTGGTTGCCCTGCACTTCTTTTTGTTGTTAGAGGTCTCCAAGTCAACGGACTTTTTTCCCATTTCTCACCCGTGCTTCTGGCTACATGGCCTGCCTATTGCCATTTTAGGGTCGCCATGTGGTGAATGATGTCAGTAACTTTTGTTCTTCTTCTTATCACTTTATTTCTGACTATCTCTCAAGCCTATCCCCAACATGGCTCTTTCCATGGCTTTTTGTGTCACCCGTAGTTTTATTACAACAGTGTTACCGTTTCCAGGCCATAATACATACATATGTAGCAACCAGCAGCACACATGGTTTATATAAATTTTTCTTCAGGTTGATGGATATTTTCTGTTTTTTTAGAATAAATACAGTTTTTTTAAAAGCAACCCAACTTAATTTTAGCTTTTTTAAAACAAATCTAGCCCATTTTTAAAATTGTTTAGACTACACGTTGAGGCCAGCTCTTGCGGTAGCTTATTCCAACTATCAGAAACCCTTTTATTCAAGGAATGCTTCCGTGGGTGCACAACGAATCTGATTTTTCACCAGTCTGAGACTGTGGCTTCGAAGTTAAGAATCGTTTTTCAGTTAAATCATGGAATTTGAACATTCGGTTTGAATATAATATTTTTATATCCTGGACTCACCAAATATAATATTGAATATCAATAGGCGATTTGTCATAAAAAAATTTACTCTTAATATTTAAATCGAACACTGATTTGAGTCTTCTAATTAGTAGACTCAAACCAGTGTTTGATTTAAATATTTAGATTATAATATGGAGTTCTACAAAATAAACCCCAACTCAATAAACAAAAAAAATTAACATATTTAAATGTCACATCACAGTTCAATAAAAAGAGGCTAAATAGGGAAGTTCACCGCTATGATAAATTGGATACAAAAAAAATGAAATGAACAAACTACGCCACAAGTTTTTAGAATCAGTTAATCAATTACAGCGTTGTTATGTGTTGTGATAGTTTTAGTTGGCAATTTTTTTAAATGTTAAGTGTATTTTTACACTACGGGCTCTACTTTTAAATGTCAATAGAACAAACGATAAATAGTGACATGACAGGTGGAGTAATTTCAAAATTCCTTTTTTTTTTAAAAACCACCGAACTTCCTCATTGCTTTGAAGAACGATCAGTATTTGAAAATACATCGAGTTACCTGTAAAAGTGTTGTTAAAAGTCGTCGACCTTTATTGTCCCAGACCGGATATTCTCCAATTTTCCGAGCTATAAGTCCTGTTCTTTTTGAGTAAGGTTTCCATTCAACAGAAAGCGGTGCATCTGCTTGGAGGGGTGAACTGGATTGACTTTGTAGATGACGCATAGAGGAATTAATTTCTTGTCGGTCTTTTATAACTTCTTGTATAAATTCTCTATTTTCACGTGTAATATAATCTTCATGTACCTAGAAAATGTGTAGAAGAAAAAAAAATAACTGAAAATCGTTTACAATAACTTTTTAATATATAACAAATTATACTTATTTTTGGCATTTAAATAATCACTACATTATTACTAGGTAGTATAAATATTTTAGTGATAATCAAATGATTTTTTTATTATTTAAAGGCTAAATTATTGACTTTATTGCAGAAATAATGTGGTCATTTACTTTTAGAAGCAAGGTGTAAATATACAATTCTCCATTACACAATGGTTTCAGTTCGAGAAAAGAAAAAAGTAAAGGAAAAATTAATAACCATGAAATTACTTTAAGAAACAAGACAGAAAAATTATTACAATGTTTAAAAAAAATCCTAACTGGGTATATAATATACAGCACATAATCAACAAATGAATAAATTTAAGGAATATGAATGTAACTTGGGTAGAATGGTAAATTTTAAGTGTGTAAAGTGAGCCAATAGCAGGCCATATGCCCTATAAATATCTATAAGAATACTGATGAAATTACAAACAACAGGGGATATGATAAAGAAATAAAAATATATTTAAAAACTCAGATACATACCACTCGTTGCTTATGTAAGAACCATTTCGGATATCTTAATTTTGTCTTTGAAATAAACAATTTATGACGCACTTGCTGAGTATAGGTGTTCATTCTGTAAAAAATTACAAAAAAAATAGTCTTTAAAAATGGAGAAAAATAATTTGCACGAGAATCATTGATTACGCAGAAAATCCCCCATGCAGCCCTGACCTAGCGCCATCCGATTACCATTTATTTCAAAGTTTGCAAAACTTTTTGAATGGTAAAACTTTCATCAATTATGATGATCTGAAATTGCACTTGGTTCAGTTTTTGGCCGATAAGAACCAGAAGTTCTATGAGCGCAGAATTATGAAGTTGCGAGAAAGATGGCACAAGGTCACAATAAAAAAAGGAATAAAGCGTAAAATATGGAATTAATTAAAGTTTATTCTTTGTAGAAAAAAAAAAATAGTTCACTTCTCAATACAAAACCAAAATTACTTTCTTGCCAGCCTAATATATGTACTTTAGAGGCAGACGGATTCAAATCCAGAATTTGATGAAATGACATTTCGATTTTTGTATCCAGTTTATGATCATGTCAATTGATTTTGAAGAAATGTAAGTCTTATAATGAATGAACTAATGTATACATACAAATTAATGTTCTGAATTAATATTAATCACTTAGAGAAAGTAGATTCGTTAGGCTACTGTTGAACATTTGATGTTTGGATTTGCATCCGCCTGCCTCTGAGGTATAGATATATACTGTAGACTTGAACCAAGTGTGTGAATGCTGTTTGGTTTGCGTACACTTGCCAAGCGGCTTGTAGCAAGCGTGCGGAGGTACCATAATACCTCAAGCATGTTAGATAAATGGGTTAACTTTTTATACTATTATTTTTTTGTAAGCTTAAAGTACTTAATTGTATTTCAGGAGAAGTATATTTGCTAAACTAGGTACCCGATGACGAAATAGATTGTAGTAAAAATGAAAAGTCGACAGGTCACTTGCCTGTAATAAAATACTCTTAAAATTAAAACTATTTTTAATAAATTAATTTTGGTACTGTTTTTCGTAACATTATTAGCATATTTATATTATTATATCATAATGGATGTAACAAAACAAGGTGGTGTTGCTGAACTGTAACAAATTGAAAATGATATAAAAACTGGATACACTAAAATAAAATTAATGTAAAAAATGATGAGGATTTTTTTAAACATTTAATAGTTTACTCACGTAAGACCAAGAAATCGCTGACACAAGACGTTCTCAATCATTGAAAATGCCATCGTTTTAAAAATAATTTACACAAATGCTAATTCGTATTTAGATAATATGGTTGACACTGCACAAATTATTGTTATACTGTATCAACTTCTAACATTTTTTATGAAACCATACAAAATTTAGGTTATATTTTTTTAACCATAGAACTCACTGTATCTGCAGAGAATCTGTCAAATAATATAGTGTTGTGAAGACCTACTGATTTTTGATGATTCGATTTTTTTATTTCAACAAATATTAAAAAAGTAAAAAACTAATTATTATAAAATACACCCGGTCCTTACACTAAAACAGTTTTTAACAGTCATTAATGTTACTGGTGGTTTCACTATGCGAAGAATTGACGGATGATGGTCCGGATACCCGGATGCTGTATATATATATATATATATATATATATATATATATGGTCGAATAATTTATAAAGCGCCATTTTTGTGAAAATCACCTCAAGGGCGCTGTACAATTAATAAATATCCCAGTACGTCTTGCAGCTACAGAGCGCATGGACGGTTGGGATTCTAGTTCCTTGTTTTCAATTAAGATCAATCAAAAGTTATAACATATAGGAGCTAGATTACAGGACGTCTTGCAGCTACAGAGCGCATAAACAGTTAGAAATTTAGCCCCCATTTACACATTTTAAAAATTTATAAATAAATTTAGTGTATAAAAAAATAATAATATGAATAATAAAAAGTAGTAAGATTACAACACGCTTTGCAGCTACTGTGCACAAGCTGGGCTAATATCTTGGGGAGATCTACCATCCGCCGTCGGGGAGTGGGGGTACGGGCGACCACTCGCCCGGCCCCGCTCACTCTGTCCGACGGCCGGCCTTGTAAATAGCGGTGTCCGCCTGCGCACCGGTTTAGTCAACAGTATGCCGCGTGGCGAGCAACATACAAATATGAGTAATAAATACACAGTATGCAAATATATTAATCTATCCAATATTTTACATTTTATACCTCAATTCATAATCTAAACTATATTTTGCCCTCGGTGTTAGTCAAGGCCGAATCCAAAAGTGAAACTACTCGTCTTTATTGAGGATTCAGCACTTGACTTTCTTACATACACCGAGGCTCTATACTCAGTTAAATACAAAATAATTAACATTCATAAATTTGCCCGCGCGTCCGGAACAGGCATCATTTCGCCTAAACATATTTTAAAAATTATAAAACCAAAATGTTGGCTTCGTTTAAAGATAGACTCGAAAACTGTTCTTTTGTTTATGGTTGAGTTCAACGATATCTGTAGTCTGTGGTTCAACGTAAGTGCAAAAGCTGCTCCAAATTTCAAGTGTCAAATTTAACCTTGTTTTTAACCTTGCTTAAAAGCTAAAGAATGGGTTTCTGAGTGAAGAAAATGTAAACATGAAATTAGTTTAATTTAAAATATTAATGTTATAATTCGTTGAAGTTCTTTTTAAGAGAGACATTGTGTTTATGGAATAAGGTTATAATTATTTATGTAAGTTTCGTTTTATATTTTGTTCTATAATATTAAAACTTAAATAGATTAAAGTCTTCTTTAAATAGATAGCATTATTTCATTCTAAAATAAATCGTAGAAATTTCGTAGAAATTTCTTAATCGGGTCAATAAAAAAACGTTGAAAGTAATTTTATCCAGTCGCATGGAAATCTAATCAATCAGAATTTTGTTTACAAAATATTGGCGAAGTAAGAAATGCTATATTATTTCAAGGGTCTAGTTAAATAAGCAGCCTACTTATTGCAGCTTGCAGCTAAGATGCAGCTTACCGCTACCAACCTATTAATTTGTTATTGAACCTTGGGTCATACTGTCAATTGTTTCTTATCACCCATTTGCCACATAAATAGCTCACACTATTTCTTGTAGTATTTGTATGTTGATATCTGTTTTTCCATATTAACTCCCACTGTGAGTATATCCGAATATTATTTAATTTACTCCCTATTATTAATTTTCATATCCAAAACATATTCAAATCTACTTTTAGTATAAATAAATGTTTTATTCCTATTTGAATATTATCGGCTCGAGTTGAAACATTACTATTATTTTCTATAACACTTTAAGTACGAACGCAACCATATGGTCTCAGTGAACAGTGTCGCACACTATCCTCACTCCTCCTGTTTTTAAATATATAATATATGGTTTCGTTTACTATATTTCTGTCCCGAAAGATATGTTCTTTAGTATATGGTGTGCCACAATGGAATAAACAGTGTGTAGTATTAATGGCGAGTTTTTAAGTAGAACAAATAGTTCTTAAAATACAAAAACCCTCGTCCTTCTTCTCGTGTTAATAAAAAGTGTAATTAAATTAATATGTTTTTCAGTGACTTCAGAATGTTGCGCACACACAAGGAGTCTATTGTGCGACAGGGCAGCATTGATGATATTCATTCGTATCAATTCTTAAAAGTTTCAAATTATGAGGAAACAGTTCGTCAGCTTGATATATACTATGGAATAGGTAACATATATATCTAATAATTCAAATATTAGGAATACCGCTTTGGGATTTAATAAAATCAGCCATTGTTACAAATCTGTGGTTTGGATCTATAAGGGCCAATGTCCTAAATGCAATAACACAGGAGAGTAATATTTCAGCCATTTTGTGGCATTATAATAAACTGTTTGACGTTTTTGATAAAAAATATTAACAAAAAACTTTACCATATATGGATATCTATATAAAATAGATAAACATAAATATATGTTTTTTAATTGACCTTGACCCTTTTTAAAATGTTGGTAAAAAAAAAATATTAATCCGACATTGACCCTATAGATCCAAGCCACAGATATAACTGCTTTGAATCCAAGTATAACCAAAGATAAATATATTGTTTGAAATTCAGTAGAGAAACAGTCCAAAAATATGTCCACCTCCCTAATAGGTATAATTGAACACATTGTCAATATGTTATTTTGCAGAAAGAGAAAGTGAACTCTTTAATAATGTGATCTGAACTAATGATGTAAAAAAAAACAATTTTGCTTTTTGAAATGACTTCTTATCTATCTAGAAAGTAAGAAAATTTTCTGGGTTGGATTTTGGTTCTCTAGGATTCACATTCTCTTGGATAAAGTCTTATATCACCCGTCGATGGTAGGAGTGCTCTCCCGAAACTGTAGTAGTGTTCTTGTAAAAGAATAAAAAAATTGTAGCACTAATAACAAAGTTTTATTTTAATAATAATTTATAAAGAAGTGTTACGAAGTGAATGCCGATTCAATTAACAATATTATTATTATTGTTTTTACCTGATAGAGCTATATCTATGTGCTTCATGCCTGAAACTGTTGTGTGTAAATTAATTATATTCATTTACTGTGCTCTTCTGCATTTTATTGCTAAATACTTACAGTGAAAAGACAACTTCTCCGGTTCCAAAGTCCAATAACTGGGTTGTTTCCCGTGCTGTCAACTGAAACACAAATCGGAAGTGTCCGGGAAAGTATTTACTGTGCAGCGGCAATTTGGAGCTTATACCAGGCTTACAGGTAATCTTGTCAACATATTTAGACCAAGTGTTCTTATCATATTAATGAACTTCACATTTTGGAACCTAATTCTTGCTTTTAGTATTTTAAGTATGTGATTTTTTTTACATAAGTATTGGAACCTTCCAGGGATTTCAGATATACATAACGTTACATATGTTTAAAAAATCTGGGATGTTATGAGATGAAACGCAAATAACAATATTTCAACTCAATTTATGTTTTTTTTAAATTTATTTATTTATGCTTTATTGAGTTAGTTCATACATCTTAATAACTAATATAAACTTTTAATATTATTACAATTTTTTTTTCAAAATTTCATAATAACATAGTTTTTCAAATTAATTTGAAATATTTCGATTTTTTCTATCTCCTTTATCTCTTCAGGTAACTCATTGTACAGCATCAATCCCCGGTACAATGAGTTTTGAGATTCTGTTTTTCTTCTGATTGGTAATCTTATCTTTTTTTTATCCCTTGTTTCATATGAATGACATTGTTGGTTAAATTTTATTATTGTTTTTATTTTATTCATCCCCTTAATTATTTTATGCATAAAAATTGCTACATTATATTTTTTTGCTGCTTTACTGTGAGCAAGCCAATTTCTTTGTGCATTATTTTTAAATTAGAATAGAAATTTCTTTTGAGTATAATCCTCATCTGGAAGAATTTGTATATTTTTAATTTCTCCTTCATTACATAAAAAAAGAATGGAAAAACAGTAATTTATGTGTGGACATATGATTGTTTTATATATAAGAACACTACTCATAATCTTCCCATAAATGAATGATTTTTTTTACATATTGAGAATGTGTTTTGAAATTCAAATATCTATCCAAGTAAACTCCGAGATACTTTATTTCATCCACAGAATTTATATTTAAATTATCAATATTAATATTGTATCCCTGGGGTATATTTTTTCGCCCAATATTCATATATTTTGTTTTTGAGATATTAAATTTTAATTTATTCACTTTTAACCATTTCATTCGTAATAGAAAATAATTATTTGTGTTCTTATGATTTACCTAAATATTAAAATGTTATGGGCCATTTTCTATCAGTTGTAAAAATTTACTGTTTTGGTAGAGCGGAGTCCGAACCTTAGAGTTCTAATCTGTGAGTCCACGACACTAGCTACTGGACCACAAATTCATTTATATATTGAATTCACTTTTTTCTAATAAAACCTTAGTAAGTGAAAAAATAAATATTAAAAAGTATGCGCAAATTTCAATCTGAATTTCACTTGGAAATAATAAAAAATAGCCTCCACACATTTTATTTTTCACTATGAAAACTGTTAAAATGATTTTTTTCTCGAAACTTCATTCCTGCACAAGTGGTTTTTAGCTTCTGTAATGACGATATAATATGAGGGTAAATAGCAACAGAGACATATGAGAAGGTATTAGAAGTTTAGGCATTTACTAGGTTTACGATTTATGCTATTTGATAATATTTAATGATGACTTTTATAGTGGATATTTTACTCAGTGAAAACCAAATGCCGCCTATATAATGCCTGCATAACACCTATTCTCCTCTACAGATGCGAATCATGGCACCTCACTAGGACCCAAAATAGCAAAATACTTAGTTAAGAATAGATGTCTCCGAAGAATCTTTGACTTTGTAAGGAATGAAGTAATAAGAGGACGGACACAGCAAACTCCGATGACAACTGTCATCAAGTGGAGGCGATACGGTTGGCTGGGCCATTTGCTGTAGATGCCTCCTGAGAGCCTTGCCTACTTTATAAGGCATCAGGTTCTCGACGTCCTGGATGTCCGCTGCTGACAGTTTGTTGCCAGTTTATGTCAGAACTACAGGACACAAATCTGACTTGGAAGGATGTAAAGGAGCTGGCAGCCGACAAAGATGCTTGGAGGCTCTTTGTGGACACCATATGCTCCAACTAGGGAGCGGACGTGGAATGATGATGATTTATAGTGATAGCTTAAAACCAGTCAATGACACAATCTATATAAATGCCCAGACTACTACAATACCTTTTCAAGGAATATCTGTGAACATTGACAGAGCTTGATAATATAAATCGATCCAGTTTTGATGAATAATTATTTGCAGGAGGATTGATGACGATAGAGGAAAGTCTTACGAGTTGGGGCAAAGTGCAGTGAAGTGTATGAGAGGAATATTAGAATGCTGGGTGAAACAAGCACCGCGGGTGGAGAAATTCAAAAGGCAACAGTGCAATGCTCACGCCCTGCACTGCAAGTTCCACCTTACCACCGGGGAAACTGTCTATACTGACGAAGAATACAATCATTTGCAAATTGATGTTGTATCAATCTACTTGATATTTCTTGTGCAGATGATTACTTCTGGTCTACAGATTATTTATACTCAGGTATTTTTATTGTGTTTTTTCTAACATTGACATTGTTATGAATTTACGGAGACTTTGTCTCAATTTAAGTACCCTAACAGTAAATCAACAAAACCTTTTGGTGCACGATCTATGCATTTATAAATGATCTAAAATGTACTTTAAAAAATTAAACAAATCAGATATATAACACTGAAAATATTATGTAAAAAAATTTAGAGCATTAAAGAAATAATATACCAAATTTAAAATAGGCTATTATTTTACATTTATTGTAAAACATCCAAGATATACTTGTTTATTACAAATATATGCACATTGGACAGAAATATTATGTTTTTAGGATGAGGTAGCCTTTGTCCAAAATTTAGTTTACTATGTTGAAAGAGCATACAGGACTCCTGATTTTGGAATGTGGGAAAGAGGAACTAAATACAATGATGGAACTCCCGAAATACATGCTTCTTCTATTGGTAAGCTTTTCAAATATTTTGTCTAACCACAAAACAATAAAATGTATGACAAAATTAATATATAGGGGGATTCTTGTTTTTTAAATAAAGATTATTAAATATTAATAATTAAAAAAAAAACGTATGTAAAAGTTATCCCCAAAATACCAAATAAAGAACTACTCATAGTATGTAGGTATAAAAATGTGTGACTGAATCCCCTCGATCATTCATGCAACTTTATTGTTTTTTTTTTTTTAATAAAAAATATTGTTTTTATAAAAAATAAAAACTTTTTATTTATGTACTTTAGTTGCTTTTGTCGCCAAAAATGTATGCACTATTTTCATTTATTGCCTTAATGACTTGCCAAAAAAAGGTAACAGTATACTTTATTTTAAGTACCTACATATTATTATGTATTATGTATGTACTTTCAGGATTTCTGATTATTCATGTATGTAATTGATATTGTACTCAAATCCCGTAAAGAAATGCATATAGCAAGTTTTATTTTAAGGTATGGCTAAATCAGCACTAGAAGCTATCAATGGATGTAACTTATTTGGTGATAAAGGAGCTTCCTGGAGTGTCATATATGTCGATATTGATGCTCACAATAGAAACCGAAGTATATTTGAAACCCTTCTTCCTAAAGAATCTAGTTCTAAGGTATTTTCCTGCATTATAATTAATATTTCAAACTTTATCAAGGATTATAAATTGTCCTTTAATATTTTACTTAATTTAAATCAGGGTGTAGATGCAGCATTGATCCCGACGATATCATTTCCTGCCTTTGCATCACACGAAGAACTTCTCGTGAATCAAACAAAAACAAATGTAATCAAGACTCTAACTGGAAGATATGGCTTTAAAAGATTTGTTCGTGATGGTTTTAAAAGTGTTCTTGAAAATAATGAACGCAGGTAAGCTATATTTTTTTTCAGTTTCTCTGGATTTGAGCTGGTTTAGGTTCCACAATTTTAATTGTTCAAATATTTCTTTTTTTTCCAGGTTTTATAATGAAGGTGAATTAAAAGAGTTTGATGGGATCGAAAGTGAATGGCCATTGTTTTATACTTTCATGATTATTGATGGTGTTTTTAGAACTTTGCCAGATCAAGTTGAAGAATATCAAAAACTTTTAAAGGCAAGAATTTTCACTGATGAATTTGGAGGTGAAAAATTTAAAATGAACAATGTTTTTATGCTATGTAATTTTGATTAATTCTTTATGTGTGAATATATTTTTTAGATCCTGTCATTCCGTGGTATTTTTATGTACCAAAAGAATCTATCGAATCTGAACGAACTGAACCCAGGTCAATGAGAAGACTTCCCGATGGTATGTTTTACATTTTACAATAATCATAAAATGTTTTTTTGTGAATAAATTTACTTTGATGTTTTCTCACTGGATGATTGTTTTATGTTGTGAACTTTTTATTTTAGAGAGTGGTGGAATATTTCTATGGGGTCAGGCGATGTTTGTGATCGCGCAGCTCTTGACAGGTGGGTTATTGCATGTCAATGAGCTGGATCCAATCAGAAGATATCTTCCTTCCTACAATAGGCCTCGCAAGGCTGGCAGATATTCAGCGTTTCAAGTAAAAAAATGTTATTCATTTTTATTTTGACTTTTAATGATTGTAAATTTTTATCACTCTAAAAATTACTTACGTTATTTACATATCCTGGATCCAATATATCCGACATTATTTAGGTATATCTCAAAATTTATTAAAACCTTTTTTGATTGAGTTTTTTAACCCTTAACCCTTATTCTGCGCTTTGATAATTGGAATGTTAGTATATCCTATGACTACAGAGAATGGTTTAAAAATGTTTTTGGCAATTATAATTTAGAAAAGGGGAATCATTCATTGGTTATATCATTGTTAATTGAGATTTGTGTCTCCTTAAAATATGTAAAGCATGTTACAAAAATATTCTTTGACTTATCAATTTTATCCTTCAACATACTTTGGTAACTCATTCTTCGCTATATTTTTATAAATGTGCTTGTTTTTTTGGTGAGTTTTTATCATTACAATTTATTTAGCTAAACTCTTGAACATTACATTTTTCAAATAATCTTTAGAATGTTCCTCAGAGGCAGACGGATGCAAATCCAGACGTCAAATGTTCAATTAAAGCCTAAATAATCTACTTTCTCTAAGTGGTTTCTAATAATTTATAGCATTCATTTGTATTTTTAGTATTTTAATACATTGGTTCTTTAATTATAAGGATTAAATTTCTTCAAAATCAATGGATATGATCATAAACTGTATAAGAAAATCGAAATGTCATTTCATGGCAGGCGCCGTGCGTAGTTGGTTAGACGGCCAACTGTGAAACTGGCGTCACGGGTTCGATTCCCGCCAGTTGCAAGAAAAAATCCAAGAAAGATTTTTTCTCAATTGGTCTGGGTGTTGTGGTGAATTTTTATTACCTCCTTCCAAATCCTTTATCCCACCTGCTGACAAGCCTAAAAAAAAAAGACTTAGCGGGTTATATCAAATTCTGGATTTGCATCCATCTGCCTCTGAGGTGCAGATATTTACTTTAACTGATTAAAAAATATAAATGTATGTGGTGTTTGGCATTTCCAGACAATATTGACAGCTTCAATAAATAATAATTTATTGCATGCATAAAATTTTTTCTAAAGTATTTTAAATGCAGAGTTTTCGTTATACTGTTTTTATTTCCACAAAGTAGTTCTTTGTGTATTTTCATGATTTTTATTTATAAAAAGGATTTTTAATCAAATCCACCATCTTAGAAAAAATCATTGCAAAAAACACCTCACTAAAATATCAGTTTTCAGAAATTTTACAAACCAGCTCATAACTGTGTATTTGTTTATTGGCTTATTGTTGGTAGGGATATTTCATGTGTTCAAAATGTATCTAAAGAGTAATCCTAATTTGTTGCAATATAGAGGAAAAACATTTTTGAGAAGGGAATATTGAAGTTTAGGAATTTACAGGGCTTATAACCTGTCATTGGCTGGTTTAAGTGGCCAGATGGATAATAGTTTTTTGATTGCTGTAATGTGTTAAGAATGTTTTGCCTTAGCAAGGGCACTATCAAATCAGCTTTGAAATTATTGTAATGCTTCAAAGATATTTTATGTGGGAATATAAATGTTGTAAACATTTTTATCTATATTTTAAGAATTCTGTTTTCACTTTTCACCGTATTTTTCCACTTAATTTCATGAAAGAATATTTTAAATAACCATATTATGGATCAAAATGTAAAAATGTAATTTTTTTATTGAATAACAGACAATCTTCGCTTAATTTGTAAGTCAGAGGTACTGTTTTGTAAAAATAATATTTCAATAGTATGAATGACTCCATGTTGTAATATTAATTTACTGTCTGTTAACTGTAGCTTCTAATTTGATTGTGATTTATACTGATTTTTTTTCTATTTTGCTGCAGGCCAAGCCAGCATATGTAAGTATTTATTTTATTAATGTAAATTTGTATTTTAATTCACATTCTTCTTGCCTTGCTTCGCTTCTCTTTAGATGTACCTATAAATGTACTTACTTTTAGTGTGGCTGAACTTTCTTCTTAAACTACCCAGGAGAGCTGAGGAAATTATTAGGGGTCAATATTAAAATAACTTTTATAATTGTTTATAGGTAATGAAGACATCAAATGAAAAATTAACTAAGAAACACAATTGATACCTCTGAAAAAAGTTTTTGCTAACTGTTTTGATTTCTATTACGTTCAGATTTTTTTTATAATTTAAATTTGTTTTCTATATAAACAAAAAAAATGCATATTTGAATTTTTCTCCATCTCATGTCTTCCATTCATTTAATTTTAAAAATCATCTCTCTTGGTTCAGTATAATAAATTTTACCCAAAACTTTTTGCTATCAAAACTCACAAATCTATGTATAATCTAATACTTCACACAATGTAATGTGTTAATAATCATTATCATTAATATTCATTATTAAATTATTTCATTTGTCATGTGTTTTTCTTCAGAACTTAATTGCACATTTATTTTAACATTAATATTTTTATCTACAAAATATTTTGTCATCAAGGAAGAACTCAGAATTTTCAACAATGTTTTTTTTTGTTGTCAAATTCTGTTATCCTAAATAAAAGTTAATAAAGCTGTTAAATGTATTTTAAAACTGAATTTTTAAGCAATTTTCCTCTAGTTTCTTGTATATTATAAAATGAACTGAGTTTTTTTAGTCTATGAGTTCTTCTTTGTGGACACTGATAATTTCAATTGCTATATTTCGTATAAAGACAATTATTCAAAAGGCTTTTTTAATAAACAGAGTTCAGTTCAGTTTATCAGAACTCCAGTCATCCAGATTGCCAAATATCAAGATTGTTATTAGAAAAACAAAATAAAAAAGATGTTATGTTAAGGAGAGAGATAAATAAAAAAGGGCGCTGGCGGGCGGTGCGTTTTTTCGTCAAAGCAATCAACTTTGTTGGACATGTTTAAGTAAATTTCAATGTGATAATATCTGGCACCTATTAATCCGGATAATTGGAGTTTTACTGTTCCTGCGACTACATATTATATAAAATATCGTCGGCTTACTGCCAGAAGTCATTAAGTGACACTGTCAAAACTGATTTAGAGATCACAATTTACCCATTTTATAATGATCTATCTAATAAAAAAGTCAATATATTGAATAACACCTTGCTTATAATAGACCTATAAGCAAGATGTTATTGAACACACTGATTTCTTATTGGTAGATTGTTATTTCTAACTCAGTTTTGACAAAAGTGTCACAAATATGATGTCTGGCAGGATGATACGTATCCAGACATGATTGTATCTAGGATGAGTATTTTTTTTTAAAGTAAGGTTAATTTGGACTAGGTATTTTTTATAATAAATATTTAACTTACATAATTCATTATACAAATATATTGCAATAATGGTACGGACTTTGTTATAAGAGTTTACTATTAAATTAACCTCCGTTTAACAATATATCAAAATTGATTTATTTAGAATAGTGCTTTATCTTACATATAGTATGTATAATATAGTGTTGTGTACGATTTAACACAGGTGTATATTGAATTTGGCCATTAATGTCATATAATAAATATTTATGAATACATCATGATGATCTATAGATTAATATAACATTAAGTCACGAGCTAATCCTTTAATTAAATTGTAATTCTTTGGCCAGTAGAACTGTAAAACAACTATTTGAACAGTTTAGATACTATTCATCTTTTAGTTTTTTTTTAATACAAGAGATAATACTATTTTCAATTCCATATTAAATCTTAAAATGAAAAATAATTGATGTTACATTGTTTAATATTCACCAGTTTAAAGTTGCATGACGGTGGGTTAAATTGATCGGTGAAAAAAAATCAAGAGAAAATGTTTTTTTTTCTTCCAAGACTCACCACATAAAAAATATAATCTTAACTTTTTAAACTTAGAAATGTCAATGTAACACTATTATTTTAATTTGATTGCCATTGTGGTTACAGGGCACAGCTACGGATCTTGTTGTTCAAATTGTATTGATTGCGGAGTCTATGCGACTCCAAGCAATGATGGGGACTTACGGAATCCAGACACAAACTCCTCACGAAGTAGAGCCAGTGCAGATATGCAGCTCTTCACAGCTGGTGAAAGTTTACCAACAGTTAGGGGTATGTCGTAAACTGGGCTTGACGGGTCGACCTGATCGGCCTGTTGGTTCCTTGGGTACTAGCAAGGTATGTATTTTTCTATTTTTCTACTCGTACATTGTCAATAAGTGCCAGTAATGAAAATAAATACATAATATATCATCAACTCACAAGTCAAACATTTGCAAATTATTAGTTTGTGCATACAAAAAAGGGCTTCAATTTACAAGTTAATATGTCAACCAACAAAATTAAGATCTTTTTTTATTATGTGAGCAGCTTACTTTAATTTAATGATTGCATCGGCATTCATTTTGAAAAACTTCATAATAAATTATTTTTAAATAAATGCTTTGTTATTAATGTTTATTTCATTTTTAATGATTTACTTAGTGAAGCAGCTGACGCAAAAATAAACATATTATAACAAACAATTTTAAAACTAAAGTTTTTGTAGAAATCTTTTTTTCCATTTTCAGGTATACAGGATTTGTGGTATGACTGTACTCTGTTATCCTCTAATATTTGAAGTATCTGATTTTTATTTGTATCGTGACATGTCTCTGCTTATTGACGATATAAAAACTGAGCTGCAGTTTGTGGGGCGCTACTGGCGCTTGTCTGGTCGGCCCACCGTGTGTTTGCTCATTCGCGAGGAACACATGAGAGATCCGCAGTTCAAAGAAATGTTGGATTTATTTGCAATGCTCAAAAAGGGATATTGCGATACAGTCAAAGTCAGGATTGGAAGACTACAGAATCTGATATCGAGTTCGTGCATGGGTGAGTTATTAAAAGTATTTATTCCTCACTTGACTTTATTTTAACTTTTGGCAAAGAGTTATCGGTCAAATAGTCTACGATTTTTACTAAATCACCAAATAAAATTAGTAATTTAATTTAATAATGCTATTTATTTGGTGATTTTATAATACATATATACCATCATCATCATTTACCTATCCGAACCTAGTGGTGCATAGGGCACTGAATTGACACTCAAATGAGGAAGGTTAGTGTTTTTTTTATTTGTTAATAGACTATCAAACTAAGCCATTTAAAAAAAAAAAAAAAAATATGCATCGTATTATCATTTCAATGATTTTTTAAAAGTTTTGTGATTTTGAAATTTGAAAGTATTTCAAAAATTTCAACAATATTTCAAAAAATCTTTTATATGAATCTTCTATTTTTCATACCGAGAATTGGATTTTACTTTATTGATAATTGAAGACAACTCTGTTAACTTTGAATGTTAAAACGGGCTCAGGAGCATTAAAATATTGAACCACCTTTAAAAACAATATGTCACATCCACCCTCCCAGGAATCGAACCTTGGACCTCGAGAATGGTAGGCAACGCGCCAACCACTATACTGTGAGGTGGACTTATCTTCACTCGATTTCCTTTTTCAGAATTTTTACTTGAGAATAAAAATACATACTTAGATATTGTCTTGTTGAATAAAAAAAAAATATATTTCTTTAAATATGATTGATATCTTAAAATCTTTAATATGCAGAGCATTTGGACTTCATGAACCAGGGGGAGTTGCCTGAGGGAGCGTTTACCCAATTCAAACAGTTAGAGCACGAATATATAGGCTATCAGAGTTTAACTGATGTTCCTAAAAGTTCCACATTCAAAGAACAAACTATAAACTTATTGGATTACAATGACAAGCACATCTGGGAAATAGTAGATGCTTTAAGGGTAACAGATAATATTTATGCTCAGTGCCAACTGTGGGGTGTTCTTCTGAAGCGAATGGGACCAGAGTATGAGGTTTGTTTTATATTTATTAAAATTATGTAATGTAATTATTCTTACTTTAAGTATTATTTATCTTTTGAGCCTCTCAACGTTAACCTATATCTCAGAGTAATAAGGCGCCACAGCCGTGGAGCCGCCCATGCGCACAAAAATCATTCTAGTATTATCTATCGCAAAGTTAGCTACAGTTTACAGCAAAACAATGGACTATAGGTACTCAGGTTGAGAATCGCAAGCGCAAACTGTAACAGTCTGTTATATGCTTGTTGTTAAACCAGAAACCAAATTGAAAATTGGCAACGCTTTTGTTCTATGTAACAGAGCTAATGCCATCTCTACAGCTGTGGCGCCTTATTACTTATTACTCTCGAGGCCTACATAAACATGGTTTAAAATATTGACATTATATTATTGTATATATTGCTTAACAATTTGTTGTACTGTACATTTGTATGTAATAGGATTAATATTACCGATGACGATTAATGGTACCGCGTAAGTACGATTCGTTTCGATGTTTTGGCTACCGTTGCAGGAGCTATCTTCAGAGTAAACTATGTGTTATGTAGAAAAATAGATGTGTTTATGTACTAGTTATTTGTATCGTGTCACACGAGGGGCTCAAATTAAACTCAACATGGCTCCCGGCAATACACACGACAAAAATGACACTGAATGTACCTACTGCCAACTTGTTCTCTTAGTAACACAAAAACGTATCTGATTTTGTCCAATTTGAGAAAACAGATAAAAACCGCCTAACACGATACAAAAATGAGAATACAATGAATACCTTTCAAAGTTATTACTTTTAAAGCTTCAAATAAAGTGTCATCGAGATACGTATCTTTGTGACTAAATAGAACCTGTTATTTTGAGAAAGGTTATACTTAACTCAAAATTGATCAAAGTCGTGATACATTTTTGTGTTACTAAAGGGACGAACTGCGGCATCGTACAAATTACTAATACATAAACACATTTTTTTTCTATACAACACATAGTTTACCTGCCCTGCAACAGGAGTCGAAATATTGGAAGGAATACAACTTACACGGGATCGCCCAAAAAAGACAATACATATTGATAAAAGTAACCGTAAAAATTTACACATCTATTGGATAAACATTTGCATACCAAATTGCAGAAACTAAAAACTGCCAATTATTTAGTCCTAATTTTGAAAACAACAATTACGCATTTCATAATACTCTGGAAGGCATCTCCGGTCGATCGGTTTAATACTAATGTTTATTCCGTCAAGTCTTTTTATTTCAAATTGTACCAATTTTTTCTGCAATTATTTTTGTACGAGTTTTTTTTTCATTTGATATATTTCTTTTTGTCTGTATAGTTATTTCTTTTGAAACTGTTATGCATATACATTTAAAAATATAAAATTTGAATAAAATATATTACAAATATCTCAACCTACAGGTTGATTTTTTTATTGTAATTTATAAAGTGACAGTAGTTATATTTAACACAATGAAAATGTGGATGAAATTACATTTAATATTATTGATGGAATGATTTTTTTTACTGGTATGATAATTATAAATATGTACCATCAATTATATGTTTTCCTTGCATAAATGATTTATTTTTATGTGTATCTTTGTCTTTTTTGTTTTTATGATATATGTCAATTTAAATTGTACACGAAATTTGTAAATATGCTCTTTGGACGATATCATAATGTTTTGGTGAAATATTTCAGCAAAGGAAATACATAATAGAATGCCTCATGCATAAACAGATGTCATTCATAAGTAGAAAATCATTTTGAATTTGCAATAAATATTATTTTAGTCTTGTGGCTTACGAATGATGTAGAAATGTAGCGAGTTCAAAGTTACGCTAAATTGAAATTTCACAATAATTTCTTAGGTAAATGGGACAAGTGCACAAGAAGCTCTTCAGAATTTGTATCACCGTGCTGGAGTGTTACGTTATTGGCGCGCTGTTCGCTACTGCTCCAGCCTCCTTAATCATACAGTAGATTCCATCAGTCCCTTTATTACTACAGTTCTAGTAAACGGAAAACAGGTAACATAAAAAGATCTATGTTTTTCTTTTCTTTTAAAGTTGATATTTAATTTTAAAAAATTATGATTACCCAATAATTAATTTTTAATGTTATATTTGCAGATTACTGTTGGAGTGATTGGCCAAAAGGAAACTGTGTTTGACAAGCCAATGACACCAAGTGAAATTCAGTCTGTTATGTATAAAACTATCCAGCCTTATGACGTGGTTCAAGCTGTATTGCAACAGGTAGGTACTATTTCAGCTTAAAAAAATAATATATATGCATTAAACTTGAATGAAAAAAATTGAGGCACTTTAATGTATTAATTTTTTTTTTTTTACTGAAAAATGATTTTGTTTTAATTATTTTAAAAGGATTATCATTATAATTAATCTAATTTCAGGAAGTGGTGTTGTATTGCGGCAGGTTAATAGCCACTTCACCAGACATGTTTAAGGGAATACTAAAAATTCGTGTTGGGTGGGTTCTGGAAGCTATAAAACTGTTTCTTGAAATGTTTCCCTCAGATGCAAAGAACCACCTGAGTATTGAATGTTTCTCACCATACGAAGTGCGTCAGGTTTTACATCAAGTGCTAACTGTGTCTGATTGGGCACATGAAAAAGAGTAAGTCTTATATGAGTTATTTAAGTTGAACTGGGTTGTGGTCTCGTGATAGTGTTGTGGACTCGCGGATCATAGCGGAGGTTCTAATCCCACTGTACCACAATTTTTTTTACAAGTTATTTACGACTTTTAGGAAAAATATTGGGTAAATAATAAGAACTCAAATACCTCTTTAAAAAAAAATTGTAATTTATCTCGAAGAAGATACCGAAGAGTAGGTACTTTTTAAAATTACAGTAAATTTTATTCAAATTGTAACCTATAGAGTTTGTTGGTATAGTGTCAAATTAAGATACATAAAACAAATGTAAAATAAAAAATTTGCATGAGGATGGGCTACTACGAAACCAGCCGCGGTAGCTATTTAACTCAATGGAAATCCACCAATAACCGCTAGGTAAATAAAGCAACTGTTATTTATAAATACATATTTAATAGTGTAGTTTTATTAGCAATTTAAAAATGAGTGAGGCTAGACTTTTCGTGATTAAGAAAATTAGAACCACAAATCTGCTCATGTCAAAAGTAGATATAGTAAATGTATAATCGAAGGGCATTAAAGCCGATTGAGAGTCTAACTATCGATACTTGTAGATTAAACACACTTCAGAGAAGACGCTTAGATGGCTGTCTTTGTAGAGTTCCTAAACATTTCTACACGCACGTCTGGGATGTTCTTAAGCGTACACCAAAAGGAATAACAGTTCAGGTATGTTGATTAACCACTTATAGTATATGAAATTTGCATATGCTTCCTATTCTGATGTGTTATGTTTTTTAGGGTCACTGGATACCTGCCCAACCGACTCTGTCCAACATGAGCCGTTCAGATTTAAGTTTCTCATTGTTAGTAGAGGAAATGTTGAATCACATTCAGCAACCTGCCTACAGACAATTGGCCGTTGAGCTTGTCTGTATTATTTCAACAATTCTTAGGAGAAATCCCGAGCTGACTTTCCAGAATGCACTTGACCTAGACCAGATTTTAACAGATGCAGAAAAAATGTACAACAAGGTACTTATATAATATTATTAACATTAAAATTACTATTGTTTTGATCTATCGATTTCCGCCTGCCTTAAGAGATTTTAAAAAACAAAGGAAACAAAATATCAGAACAATCGAACACACATTTTGGAAAAGACAACTTAGACAATAATGTCCTTATATTATTATTTTTTATATAAGTGAAATCGTTAAGATACTCTGAAACCATAAGTTTCACCAAACCAATTCTCCCACATTTCACACAATTAAGTTCTTATAATCAATAAAAATACATTTATTTATAAATAATACAAAGTTTGACTTTGCTTAAAAATGTAGGAAATACTAGTTGTTAGTACATAGTAGAAAAGATATAATAAAAGGAATGAAAATAAAGTGCAAGAAATGGAATATAATATATATTTTGTATGTACATGTAACACAAAATGATTTGTGACAAATCAATACGGACAAACAAAACAAACCATCATGTTGTTTCTCTGTAGGGGTAGGCAGAGAGGATAGAATCCCATATCACTCTGTCTTTGCATACATACCTCACTTCCACTACATTCATACATCTTCTTATGCAAGCACGCCGATTATTCCAACTTTTGACATGTCTGTCTTCAAGTATTTGTTGAATTTGGTAATTTGGTTCATAGTTTGTTTTTTCTAGGTTTAAATGACTTTAATTTTGCATTGATTGATCATAAATTTTTGACTAATAAATAAGATAATCAAATAATTTACAGATTCTTTTCTTTCATTATAAATAATTTACATATTTTGTAAACGTATTAATTGTTTTTGTATTAATAGGATACAAATGACGATGGGGGTTCAAGCGGTGTGGCTGCCGAGCAGAGTCTATACGCCGCCCCATTTTCCTGTACAGCGGGTTACCTCGCCCGAGCTGTGGTCAATACCGTTCTGCAGGGCGGCGCGACCACTCTTTCCACATATATTTCTACCAATCAACAGGAGCACTGTCTAGTTTCTTAATCCTTAATTAATCGGCTTTTGAATTTATGTGCAATATTTAACATAGTTAATTTATCTATAGTTGAGTTATTATATTCAAAGGCTATATTATAAACATAGCAAATAATAAAAACAATAAAAAAACAATAATACCAAATCTTTGTGGACAAGTTTTAAATTTTAAGTTTTATGGAATTTTATTGGGTTAAATAATGATTATTTCGCCTATTAGGCAAAGCCCTATTAAACTAACTGGTGTAAAAAAAGTGTAAAAATTTGAAAAGTGCTTTCAGATGTTGCCTAGTCGGTGGAATAATTTAACCAGATGAATCTCACCCTCATCAATAAAGGTTTCAGCTTTTTTTATTTCACATAAGTCCACAGATGGAAGAGTTCAGGAAATGTGGATGTTCAAACATGATGAATGTAACAGTGTCTACTTAAACCAGCCAATGACAGGAAGTAAGCCCTGTTTATTTGCAACAAATTTCGTGCTGCACAGTGGGGATGCCATGATATAATTGGAATGCGGCGATTAGGTTAACATTGTCTAACACGTAGAAACGTTGCTCCACTACCTCGTTCATTTACTCTATGAACTATGTCCTGTATTCAATATTAAAATAACTTTAAATGACTTATATATCAACAGCCTAGAAGGGAGCTTTCTTCGTACCTGTTTAAATAATTTTACTCGTAAATCTTAAGCCCTGTGCCATATTCATGTAACTTTGATATTATAATTTACTTAAAGATAAAACTTATTGAATTTTTTAAATGTTCATGGAAATAAAGTTTTATCAGTCTATTTTTTTTTTTTTTTTTTTTTTTAAAATAAATATTTGCGTTCTTATGATTTACCCAAACATTTAATTTTGAGGGCCATTTTCAACGAGTTGTAAATAACTCACTATTAGAAAATGGAATCGAGTTGGGGTAGAGTGGGATTCGAACCACGGACCTTTGGTCCGTGAGTCCGAGACTCTAGCCACAGGACCACAACCCGATATTTGTTTTTATTCTATATAATGCAACTAAGAATTCAGTGTTATATTAATCAAGACAAGTTTTATGTAATTGCTATCGAATGGAAATCAAATGATATTATTTTTATAATTATGTTATAAATTATTATTTATTAGATTAATTATGAGCACCATTTGTGGGCATATATTATTAATTACAGTATATGTATTAAAATGAACAAATATATTATATTATTGTTATAAAGTTTTTTTAGTGATTTTAGCACCTAAAAAGTATTATGTTGCCCCTTATTTGACTGATTTAAAGAGTTACTGAGAATCTAAAGTAATGTAGAAGAAATAACTGTTAGTTGCAAACCAATCCCAGGATAGGGGAAAAAACTAGGCTTAAAAATATGCTTCATCAATATCATTTCTCTATCAGGCTTTGTTACTTGGAAGGTAATGTTTTACGCTTCAGGTGCCAATAATAGGAAAATATAATGTTTTTTTTAAAAGTTTTAAATTAATAAGGGTCTATAAAATGCTGTTGAGTATTTTTTACTACTTATTAGGATAAAAAATATTTTTAAATTTATAATTTTTAATTCCTGTGAAAACGGTCATTGCATTGGCCACGCCCCTAACACATCCTGATTCATGTAAATTTTGAACTTTGAACATTTCACGAATCTTCGTTACAATTATCAAGGCCAAACATGTCCCGTTTTTGTAGACATATTTTTTTATAACTTCTTTTTTAAAGTTATGTATGAAAACATTTCTCCACAATATCCATATTCATTTTGAAAACACAATTCATTTTTCTAAATCCATTTCATATATTTTTATCGGTATTCGTGGTATGTGATATTTCCCTATTAAATATTGCCATGTGAGACCACCTTTAAAATCAATATTTTACGTCCTCCCTGCCAGGAATCACACCCAGAACCTCTAGAATCGAAGGTGAAAGTGCCAACCTCTACACAACGAGGCAGACTTATCTCCGCTTGATTTCCTTTTTCAGAATTTTTACCTGAGAGTAGCCATCGAGTCGAAAACACTTTTAATAGGAAGAGGCTGAAGACGAAAATTATTGGTACCATTGATGAATTTGACAAAAATGCAATGAGGAAGGTGGGTAATTTTTATTTCATTCGCCAGTATCCGACAGCACCTTCATAAAATTATGCATGTGATGTATGTAGATATTAATATTATTACTTGATGTCATTAAGTTTAAGTATGACGGATTACTAATTAAAAATCTGTGTATAGAAATAAAATTCAAGCTCACGCAAGTTTGGTCAGTTTTTACTATATAAGTTATTTGATTTTTTTTCTTGGAGAAGGCGGAAAACTAACTTACATCTTTTTTGTTTTTGTAATTTTGATCTCATGAGGTTATAACTATAATTACATCTTTCTTTAACAGAGTCATAGAGGCGTAAAACACGACTTTAGTGAATAAAAACATTCAATTAACATATTATTTGCACAAAATATTATTTTTTTTAAATCTCTATGGCAATCTAAAACATATATCAAGGATAAAGGATAAAGTTATCAAGTTTTACGGAAGAGCCAATTAAAGTTTTTTTTAAAAAATAATAAAGAATCTTGTATGCTAAATTTTTATTTAAATTTTGTAGGAATCCTTCTAAAATAATTAGTATGTATGAGTTTTTTTTTATTAATTAAAAAAAAAAAAAACTTTAGTTGGCTCTTCTGTAAAGTTGGCACATGTTGCTTGGTAACTTTTTCCTTGCTAGCGTAGTTGTAAATGGCCTTCGACACAAACTATAGTTTAATAAATTTGTTCCCTCTCTTGAAAACTAGCAAACATCAAGATATGCCCTAATGCCTCTGAACGGAAGAACTGTTCACACATATTGCATTCACAATAATAGCCTAAAACGCGTATCTCAAAAATTTTATTGGTAAAATAATACAAGTACATTTATGAAATTTTATTTATTTTCTTCTTTTTGCTAAAATAAACAATAATTTTAGTAATATTAATGTTTAATATAATCACAATAACAATAAAGTTTTAAACGGAAGTCATCTATACACGAGCTTTGCTGGCCATATAGATTAATTCGGCTTACTAAGCCAGTAATTTGCCAGCCAACTGTAGTATTTCTCACAGTTGCCTCAAATAGTCCCCCCCCGGGTTTTGTTTGTACAATAATTGTGTAATCTAATACAATGTGATTAACATCCTTTGAATTCATAGTATAAGATGGCTCACCAACCATTAAGTCTATTATATTAGTAACGTTAAGTTTGGCACACTGAACATAATTAGCCAACAAATCATTTATGTGCTTTGCAACAACATTAGAAAGGGTAGATGGCAGAGTGTTGTTAAGATTAAGTTTCCTTATCCGGTGACATGTACACCAGTGCGGTTCAATGGCTGCCATTTGGCAAGTGCGCTTCTCATCCAAGGGAAAGAATAGACTTATTCCTCTAGATTCCATTAATCTTCTTTTTTTATATCTATTCTTTATTTGATAATTTGTTAGTTCATGAACATGTAATAAATCTAGTAATGTTTCGTGTAAATCAAAAGGTGTTGTTAATCTTCTAGTATTCCTTTTCATGTTATAAGTAGCTAGTGGATATTTTTGTTGGAAATGTTTTGGAAGTACAAAAAACAGAAACGGTAATCGTTCTTCCATGTAGCCCTGATGAGTAGAACGAATATCTCCCCATCGTATACCATGATCACTCATCAACACTAATATAGTTTTCTTCATCCAACCTTTTTCTATAAGAGATTTAATTAGATCTAAATAGAGTTCATCACACAGCGGAGGATAGTTTAAGTAATCATGAGTAATTGATGTTTCCCAAAAGAAACCGAAGTAAGGGCTTGTCGACATGGTTTTAACAAATTTTTTGACATATGACAATAAAACATCCACTGATAACCTCGGTCCAAGGCATAAATTGGCATTTAAGTGCTTTTCATGTCCTATTTCTTTATCTGATAAGTAAGCAAATGTTCTCCAATAGTAGTCTGTAGGTTTTTCAATAAAACCTGCTTTTAAATAATTAAATAGACCGATTGGCGCTGCATCTTCTGCAAACGCCGTGTAATACCCCGCTTCACTATATTTTTTCCAAATAAAAGGACATTCATCAAATGAAGGATTATACCCTAAATAGCACGTGGCAGAGAGTTCATCCCCACTCAAACCGGATAGTACTGGGATAAGATTTGGGAATGTATTGTCTCCAACTTTATTGTACCCTTTAAATTCAATAACATCAGATTCTTCCAAATACTTCAATGTTTGTGGCATCGTTCTATGAAAGTTTAATCTAGATACTGCGTCTATTCCTAGTACAAGTACATTAAATTTATTGCTTGGGTTTGTATTGGTATTACTTTCTTTTATTACAAATGAGTGGAAGTCTTTATATATGAGTTGTTGCTTATGTATACATTCAACTTTTATAAATTGATATTTTACCACTGTTCTTTTGGAAAATATGAAACTTTCATTTATAAATTTGAAACGGTTGTCATTTGGTATCTCAGATGATGGTTGTCTGTAAAAGGACGTGTAAAAGCAAACTAATTCATATTCATTTGTTATATTGTAATACGGAAAATATTTTTTTTCTATCCAAATACTCGAGTGATCTGATTCCACTAGGGGTGGATTTGTTTCATTGTAACAACGTACAATCTTTTCCTTGTAAATAAATTTTAATATTGCTTGATTAAAGGGTTCAAAACCTGGAATGGTACATCCTTGGCCTTTGATAAAATATTCTGTTCCATTTATATCAATAAATTTGTAATCATTTTGGGTCCATGAGAAGCGGATATTGTATGTTTGAAAATTAACCTCAAAGTCTATATTCATAATAAGAAGTATGAAAGTGGCTGTTACACTCGGCAGAATTAGAATACAATGTTTATATCTGTTTAAGTTTGCCAGTACTTTTCTTTCGTGAGGTAAAAGTGTATAGTTGTCCACCCTAGAACAGAAATTTATGAAATTATCATGGTAGATTGAGACAACAGATCAGCAGAGATAGATACATTATTTGTGGAGGAATATGGAAGTAAAGACATGGCTTTCTGTCATCGGCTAGTTTACGTGATCATTCACCATTGTTTGAAAATCTATTTTTTTCTCCAATTTTTGAAACTTACGTAAATATGTTGATTGTCATGGGAACATGGAACATTCCCGTACAACGCACAAGTTTCTGAAAAATCCTACTGCCATCTCCTGAAAATTTGTGAGGTAATAGAACTGAAACATTTATTGATCACATGTACTTCTTTCAACCAGTTTTGTTAATCGACAGTATTTTGAGTATGTAATTTTTAACAATATTTACTAAATACTCAATTGTCAAATTAGAAGCAATCACATCATGTGCTGGAATACAGTGTCAAATGTTTTCGCCATATTTTAAAGAGGTTTAAAAAAAAAAAATTTTTTTTTTTGAATGATAAACTGGACAGATGGAGGTGAAATTCTGGACAGAAGGAGGTTTCAATCACAGTGGAGGGATATCTATGCGTAGGAGTGCAGTAATTATATAAAAAATAAATATGAAATTTTGGTTTATTTTTATGTACGGTTTGCTAATAAAGGTGATTATATTTCAAATATATGACTAAAATATTATTTATTCGATCATAAAAAAGTAAAACCTATAAGTAGTGTTGTTAGGTGTTATTACAGTAGCAATATAGTTTCAAATGGCTATTATTTATACATGAACTCTGTTTGGCATGCAGATTAATACGGCTTACTGAGCCTGTTACAATCCAATTTAGAGCAATATTTCTCACAGTTGCCTCAAATAATCCGTCTCCAGGTTCGGTTAATATAATAATTGTGTAATCTTATACTTTATGGTTTACATTATTTGTATAAAATGACTCTCCAATTGTCAAGTCTGTCATTTTAGTTGCCTTCAGTTTGGCACATTGATCGTAATCAGCCAACAAATTATTTATATGTTTTATAACAACATTAGATAGTATAGATGCTATAGAGTTGTTCACTTCAAGTTTTCTCATTGAAAAACATGTACACCAATGTGGTTTGATGGCTGCCATTTTGCAAGTGCGTCCATTATCCAAGGGAAGAAATAAACTTATGCCTCTAGATTCCATTATATATTTTTTCTGACTCTTTGTTTTTATTTGATCATTTGATAATTCATTCGCATTTAATAAATTTCTTAATGTCTCGTGTAGATCAAAGGGTGTTGTCAGTCTTCTAGTATTTATTTTCATGTTATAAGTAGCTAGTGGATATTTTTGTTGGAAATGTTTTGGTAGTATAAAAAACAAAAAAGGTAGTCGTTCCTCCATGTAGCCCTGATAAGTAGAACGAATGTCTCCCCATCGCATACCATGATCACTCACTAATATTAGCACTGTTTTCTTCATTAAGTCTTTTTCAAACAAACTTTTAAGTAGATCTAAATATAACCCATCGCATAGTTGAGGATAGTTTAAGTAATCATGAGTGATTGATGTTTCCCAAAAGAAACCAAAGTAGGGGCTAGTTGACATAGTCCTGATAATTTTTTTGATGTATGACAATAGGACATTCACTGATAACCTCGGTCCAAGACATAAATTTGCATTTAGGTGCTTTTCATGCCCTATTTCTTTATCTGATAAGTAAGAGAATATTCTCCAATAATAGTCGGTAGGTTTCTCGATAAAACCATTTTTTAATAAATTAAAGAGACTCATTGTGGCTGCATCCTCAGCAAATGCTGTATAGTATCCCGCTTTACTATACTTGTCCCAAATAAAAGGGCATTCATCAAATGTAGGCTCTTTTCCTAAATAGCATGTAGCTAACAATTCTGTTTCATCCAACCCGGATAGCAATGGAATAAGATTAGGGAATGTATTATCTCCAACTTTATTGTACCCTTTGAATTCAATAACATCGTATTTTTGTAGAAATTGCAATGTTTGTATCATCGTTCTATGGAAGTTTAATCTAGATACAGAATCTACACCTAGTATTAAAACATTATATTTATTGCCATTTCTTACAATTTGACGTTTATCTTTTATTACAAATGAATGGAAGTCTGTATAGATGAGTTGATGTTTATGTAAACATTCAGTTTTTATAAATTCGTAATTGATCTCTGTCTTTTTGGAAAATATGAAACTTTCGTTCATAAACTTGAAGTGATTATCACTTTGAATATTGGACGATGGCTGTCTATCGAATGGTGAGTAAAAGCAACTTAACTCGCATTTGTTTGTTATATTATAATTAGGAAAATATTTTTCTTCTATCCAAATACTCGAACAATCTGATTCTACTAAGGGAGGATTTGTTTCATTGTAACAGTTTATAAGATTTTCCTTGAAAATGAATTTCAGTATATTATTATCAAAAGGTTCAAAACTTGGAATGGAACATCCTTGTGCGTTGATGAAATATTCTGTTCCATTTGCATCAATAAATTTATAATAGTTTAGTTTACTCAATGAAAAAGGTGTATTTTGTACATAAACATTAGTATCTAAACCGATATTTGTAAAAAGAAACAAGAATATGGCTGCCATGCTTGGCAACAACAGAAAAAAATATTTATATTTGTAGAAATATTTCAGCGTTTTCTTCTTGTTGTGTAAAAGTGTATACTCACTGTTGATCCTAGAACAGAAATAAATAAAATAAGCATTATTATTATTCTAGCGTATTGGTTGGGACAAGCATTTACAATGACTTGTTTTTCAATTTCCTTCTTTGTTTTACAGCAATTCGAAGAAATTTGCTGTTGGTACATATAAAGACTAATAAGTAAAGTTATTTTATTTCAAAACTTTATTAAATGTATGCTAACTGTGGCTTACATATTATACTGATAGCAAAATTATTCACGGGTTTAAAAAATATAATTTAAATCTAAATGGATACTTCATTTCAGAAATATAAATAAGTTAAAAGCAACTTTTCAAATATGATTTATTTTGGCATCAGATAAATATCATTACAATTAATGCAGTACAGTATTATCACAGTAACAATAAAGTTTTAAATGGAAGTCATCTATACATGAACTCTGTTGGCCATATAGATTAATACGGCTTACTGAACCCGTCACATTCCAACCGAAGGCTGTATTTCTTACGGTTGCCTCAAATAGCCCATCTCCAGGTTGTGTAAGTATAATAATTGTATAATCTAGCACTATATGATTTACGTCATTTGAATTCATCGTATAAGAAGGTTCTCCAATTGTTAAGTCAGTTACATTAGTAACATTAAGTTTGGCACACTGATCATGATCAGCCAACAAAACATTTATATGTTTTACAACAACATTAGAGAGGATAGATGGCAAAGTGTTGTCGAGTTTAAGTTTCCGCGTCTGGTGACATGTACACCAGTGTGGTTCAATAGCTGCCATTTGGCATGTGCGCCTGTCATCCAAGGGAAGGAATAAACTTATCCCTCTAGATTCCAATAATTTCCTTTTCTTACATTTTTTCTTTATTTGATCATTTGATAGTTGATTCACATTTAATAAATCTAGTAATGTTTCATGTAGATCAAAAGGTGTTGTCAGTCTTCTAGTATTCCTTTTCATGTTATAAGTAGCTAGTGGATATTTGTGTTGGAAATGTTTTGGAAGCACAAAAAACAGAAATGGTAGTCTTTCTTCCATGTGGCCCTGATGAGTAGAACGAATTTCTCCCCATCGCATACCATGATCACTCATTAATACTAACACAGTTTTTTTCATTAAGCCTTCTTCTATTAAAGATTTAACTAGATCTAAATAAAGTTTATCACATAATTGAGGATAATTTAAGTAATCGTGAGTGATTGTTGTTTCCCAAAAGAAACCGAAGTACGGGCTCATCGACATAGTTTTGACAAATTTTTTGACATACGACAATAAGACTTCTACTGATAACCTGGGTCCGAGACATAGTTTAGAATTTAGGTGCTTTTCATGTCCTATCTCTTTATCTGATAAGTAAGCAAATGTTCTCCAATAGTAGTCCGTAGGTTTTTCAACAAAACCTGCTTTTAAATAATTAAATAGCCCAATAGGCGCTGCATCTTCAGCAAATGCTGTGTAATATCCCACTTCACTATACTTTTTCCAAATAAAAGGACATTCGTCAAAGTTAGAGTCTTTTCCTAAATAGCATGTGGCAGAAAGCTCCTCTTCACTTAAACCCGATAGTACTGGAATGAGATTTGGAAATGTATTGTCTCCAACTTTATTGTACCCTTTAAATTCAATAGCTTCAGATTCTTCCAAATACTTCAATGTTTGTGGCATCGTTCTATGAAAGTTTAATCTAGATACTGCATCTATTCCTAGTATAAGTACATTATAATGATTGCTTTGTTTCATAAAAGGACGATTTTCCTTTATGATGAATGAATGAAAATCGGTGTATATGAGTACATGTTTGTATAAACATTCAACTTTTACAAATTCATATTTTATCACTGTTCTTTTGGAAAATATGAAACTCTCATTGGTAAACTTAAAACGATTATCATCTGTGATTTCGGTTGATGGCTGTCTGTAAAAAGGTGAATAAAAGCAAACTAATTCATATTCATTTGTTATACTATAATTTGAAAAATATTTTTCTTCTATCCAAATACTGGAGTAATCCGATTCTACTAAAGGAGGATTTGTTTCATTATAACAGTGTACTAAATTTTCTTTGAAAACAAATTTTAAGATCGCCTGGTCAAATGGTTCAAAACCTGGAATGGTACATCCTTGGGCTTTGACAAAATATTCTGTTCCATTTAAATCAATAAATTTGTAATCATTCAGTCTATTCCATGAGAAGTGTATATCGTGTGTTTGAAAATTAATATCAAAGTCTATGTTCATAATCAGGAGTATAAAAGTAGCTGCTGCGCTCGGAAGTAATAAGAAATAATATTTGTATTTGTAGAAATGGATCAGCGTTTTTCTCTCGTGATGTAAAAGAACATAATCGCTGTTCATCCTGAAACAGAAGAAAAAAAAAAATATTATTTAAAATCATTATTTTATGTTTTATTATAATCAATTAAGGATATTCACAATGATAGCATTATATTAAATAATGATAAACATGATTTTTTTTTTAAATACAGGTAAATTTTCATTTGACTTTGATTTTTACAATATTATCTCTCATCCCTAAGTGCATTGAAATCTTTAATGGCCCTTTTTTATGTGAGGCGACAGAGTTTTCATATAAAATATTACCTACATTTGTACATTTTTTTTTCAATTCAACATTCATTTTATTTTTATTTGATGACCTCTATAATAATAATGTAATGACTAACATACTTTCCTGATGCAGGGGGGTTACGGGTTTGATTCCCGTTGGATGAGATCACAATCTGATGTAAATTATTATTGTGACATAGCCTTTTGGATTGTTGAGGTGTAAAAAAATGACAAAAAACATTCACCTCCTCCTACTTACATTCTACATTATGTAGCGATAGATAGATTATTTTATTTCTAAATAAAATAAGATACTTTTAAAAAAAACTTTTGTCAAAAAAATTTTGAAAAAATATATTAAAAAGATTCAAAACATACCTACACATGTTACAATGAATTCTTAATAAAACTTTTAAAAATAAATCGTACAAGAAAACTAAGTATTTCAAGTCATAGAAGTATTTTTTAAATATGCAGGTAGGAACTAATTAAAGTAAAAAAAAAAATTGAGTAGTAAAAATATTTTTTCCAATTTTTTTAATGCTTCGTAGAGTAGTGAACATTTTGGAAGAATCGCGGTGGTAGAATATATAGGTAGTGCAGGCATAGGCAACCTTTTCCTAGTCTGGGCCAGATTGCCAATTTTTCACCGAGTTGCGGGCTGGAATATCAAAATAACCATTCACACATACAAAACATGTATAGGTTCTAGTAATCGACGAACACTATAAAAATAAAAATTAAAATTAAAAAAAGATGATGATGCACTTTGGATTGAAATCATTTTCTTGATAAATAACTTTAGTCCTAGTTCAGTAAAATCCTATTTAACATCGTACATACTGACGCGCTCTAGATTGAAATTATTCAAATGTTCCGACTTTATTTATTTATTTTCTCTAAAATCGAGTTCGACGTAATTTTAGATTTTTTTTCACAATTCTTGAACATCTTTTATTAACATATTAATACATAAGCATGCCCTGAGCCCTAAAAAAATATGATACTTAACTCATGCCCAAACGCGGTCATGCTTATTTAGTCGTTCTTCAACCGCCGCGTCAGCAGCTAGGCGCGACGTTTAGAATCGAAACAAAAATGCCTCTACTTGTGTCATGAAAACGTGTAAAAACCTTTTGAATAAACATTGTTAAAAGGATTTTGTAACTTTTCATTGGTAAATATTTGTTCATAAGTGATTAACAAAGCTTAAAACAATTAGTATTCAAATATAAATATTTTTTTTGTAAACGTCAAACTACGCCTAGCGGCGCAATTGGGAAGCTCTTCTAAATTACAGTGATGCACTGATAGAAATACGTTTTAAAATATAATAAACGTGAATGAATATTATTATATTTTAGTTCCTAAAATTCCAATGAAAAGAAATAAACGGGTCAAAATTATAAGGAATTTAAGGAATTCTTCCTGATTGGGATCCACCAAAAACAAATATTGATAGTTAACGTTAAAATACAAACTTTTTCATGTACCAAAAATGAGTATCCTTCGATTTTTTGTAGCGTACGCATGCTCGTTGAATGCAGCCGTGGTGTAAATAAACAGTACTTGGTAACTATGAGTACGTTTTCGTGTCACTACTTTTTAAAATATTTTACTCTATAGGGCATGTCTGTGTATTATGTATGTCAATGTCATCCTTGTTTTCAAATCTGTTCTTCATTTTTTCTAGTATTAGTTTCCGTTTTTTTTCGCGAATAAAAAACGTTCGTGTGTAATGGCTCTCAGTTAAAAGTTATAAATATATTGTTACTATTGAATCTCTTTTGCTGATAATAATAAAGGATAATTTATTATGAACAATTTTCATGAGAAATCCCCCCAAGCTCACTGATAATATTATCGATCAAGGTATTATGAAAACAACTTCAATAAATCACACACACGTTCGATGTTTTGAGTCTATGAAGGAATTTTGGTATGATCAAAATTCCACATTTCCGCGGGCCGCGGGTTGCCCACATGTGCACTATGGGTATAGGTACCACCATGATTCTTCCGAAATGTGTCCTACTTCATTAAAACGAGTATACATGCTAGATTATATATATTGTGTATCAGAGTTTGAATTAGTTCGAAAATATCATGTAAGTATATTAATGAAGTATTTTTGCGATTTTAAAACTTTAGGACTTTTAAGCAAAGGGCTTTAACACGAAAAAAAAAAGCATAATAATATACCTACTTTTAAATATGTTGGAACATAATAGTTTTAAAACGTCGTAATTTTATTTAGCAAATAATCTATTTACTATTTAAATACCCACATTAACCTAATATATAGGTATTTAATTAAGGCAGAGGATCAGTCAAAAGTATCAATATAAAACGAACCAAACGATTTTTCGTGTTTTCCTAGTAAGGTGCATACGCCTACATTATGCAATGAAAACTTATTTATACAAGACCCGCCTATCTCGATGCAGCTAAAATAATTCAAGTAGGTATATAAATACACTATGTATTTGTAAATATTGCATTCACAATGAGTGTTTGTGAGTGTTATTATTATTAATCTTTTTCCAAAATATGTATTAATAAATAAAATTATCTACCTTAAATGTATTCATTCAAGAAATACAAACATATTTTACACTCAACTACGAACTTGTAAACATTGCTTTTAAGGTTATTTAAAATAATAATAAAAATATATGAACTAAAAATGTGGAAATTATCTACGGGAAGCGAGGAATGTAACTGAACTATTTTGTACGCCAGATTATTAATTTATAAACGCATAAAATAATCTCCGTTTCGCTATCGTCATATAGGAAACTGGATACTGGGAGTAGGTACAAGTTCATATCTATTTAAACAGCCGAAATGTGGCAAATGTTTATCCCAAATATTGTATAGTAAAATGAACAGGCAGGATAATGGTTAGTAATACATAAGGAACGTGGATAGTGTGATAGAGTGGACATTTTGGCTCACCTGATCGTTTGATGAAGTCGCGGCGTGTTTAGTCATTGATTTTTGCGCTTAAGTTATACCTCGCAAGAGTTGAGATGAGTTCATCCACCATCACCCTTCCGAGACAAGAAGCCGAGAGGGGCCCCTCGCGCGCGTGCGCCGCCCCCCCTACTAGTCGGGGGCGGGGGTGGTGGGTGGCGCTGTCGGAGTCTGCACACTGATGATGCGCATGGCTATGATAATCGAATCGTTTCAATTTTTCATACCCAAATCGTTCGAATATATAAACGCAATCGTTAAAATGATCAGTTAGGAAAGTTAATCCTTTTAGGAAAAAATAATCACCTACGAAAAATACATTGTCGTAAACAATCGCGAGGATAGTTGATCAGCCCTAAAATCCCAAAAGTGAAGGAAATTAATTTAAATTTCACGAAAGGGGGTAGGTACCTATTATTATATGAGAACTGAACGAAATACTGCAAGGGAATTAATTAAAAAGAAAGGCGAAAAAGTATTTATTTCAAAGCTTAGGGAGCAGCATTTGTTTAAAAGATTCTAAAAATTAATGCCATCGAATAATAGGTAACCGAGCTCACCGACTCAGCGCGCCAGTCTTTGATCCATCGATCCCCATAACGCGCATCGGCGTCGCATCGTCGCTACGCGTCAACGGAAGGGTTGAAAAATCTGAAATAATCATCCTGAATGATTATGAAAAACGCTGAAAGAACGCCAAATGAATCTTACTGATTATTCGATAATTTACAACAGACATTTCTTTAATAATGGTTTTTTTCACAGTAAAACACGATATTCTTACTATCGGGAATAAATTATTTAGTTATATTCATCAATTAATTACAGGTACGCATCACTGTTAGCTCATATGAGTGCACACTTACATACTTATAAATAAAAAATACCATATTATGTACAGGTTTGATTGTTTTGATACCAAAGCTCATTATTTTGCGCAAGTCTTTTGACAAAATGCACGAATACTTTATATTATAATATTTTTTTTCTCTCTTATTTCTAATGGTATTTCCTTATAATATAACTGTACAGCTCGGTGCATCAATGAGTTCTGTGTAATTGTTTTCCTACGAAATGGTAGTCTTACTTCATGTTTATTTCTTGTTTTATATACATGTTTACATTGATTAGAAAAAACCTTTTGAGTCAACTCTTTTGAGGTATAACCATTAATCATTTTATGAACAAAAAACATTACATTAAAATTACATTACTTCTCGGCGCCGGCGACGCGACGCTAGAGTTTCACATAACATCTTGTTCATCAACGACAGTTTTCCAAGGTATTTAGGATAATGTTTCTGGCGACATAAGTTTAGTGAATAGTATCGCCAGCAATAATTTTAGTGATTGTAGTTAATATTTTATAAAATTAGTTGATAACCACAACGTTTTGTCTAGTCCAGAAAAACCAAGCCATGTACCTACACGATACTTGCCATCGTAAAATTGACTGGAAAACGCTGTTTGATATCAATTTTCTGATAAATCAATTATGATCATAACAGTAACGTATGTGCATAATATAACAAGCTAAAACAAACGTTATTCACCAAAACACAAACAACGTACAAACGTTCTATCATTTGACTTCAAGATCCTATTATTTTGTTACCAGCGATGATCCGCGATGAATCGTGGAAGTCGGAAAAACATCAATGACCAAAAATGTATAGACTAGAATAAAATAAACATTGTGATGCTTCATAGAACGTTAGGTTCAAATTATGTTCTAAAAATGAGCGTTGTCGCGTCATGCCGCATCAACATTGCCGTGTTAGAGTAGTACGACGTGTAGTAGAGTAAAAAAGACTGACTCTGTCTATGCCAGTTTACTGTGAATTTAAAGCTGTGCGTTGCGCCCGCCCTTTTACGCTGCTTCACATTTACTGACCGCTGCGCGTAAAACACTATTTTTCAACAAATAAAAGATAAGTTCCGAAGCCTCGGTTGAATGGAGTACAATACGGGTGCTTAGTGCAGCATTTAGTGTATACATGCATAGAATTAAGAATAGTCCATAAGGAGCGTAGAATCATATTTGAACACATCGGACTGTGTCCAAAAAACCCCCTACTTTGCCCCACTTTCGCCGCGCGCATACTTGAAGTCGCCGTGTAATGTTGCTAGATCACGAAAAATATAACCATAACACAAATGTAAGATAATTATATTTAAAAAAAAGCGATTTGTTAATTTCTCTAAAATCTCATTGTACTCGCGGAAACATTGATTGACACAACATAGTACACAAGTAAAGAGTCATTTAATAAGAGTAATTGAATTAATGAACTTTGAAGTTAAAAAATAAAACAAATTTTATTTGACATAAAACGGATATTTTTATGTCATGTCAAATAATATTTGATGTTTTAAAGATAATGTCAGTCAAATGTCCACCACGGCGTTGTTTAATCTGAGAGGTCCAATTTTCGTTAGTTCTCTCATTAGATGCGCAAAGTGCTAGTCCATGATTGGAAAGTTAAACTAAACTATTTTCGAAAAAAAGACATCAACGATTTTTTACAAATGAAGACTGGATAAACATTTTACCAATATCCTCATTTCTATAAATAATACCTTTTAAATAATACAGTCTGCCCGATAGTTTTAATTTCCCCTTTGTTGAGTAAGTTTTTTGTAATATTGCCTTTTAGAAACAGAACTAATCATTGGAGTTTTACATTTAGATAAATTACCTTTTCTGTCATAAAAACATTTCACCTCAAAATGTATTGAGCAAATTATGCTTTGCTTTGTTGGTTTCCAAAACTCATCTCGCCGTACTCTTTGTAATATTTTTATTCACTCCGTTTTCCTTCTTTCATCAGTAGGGAAGCTAAAATTCCACTAAATCAATTAAAACCAATTTTCTTATTAATAAAAAGAAGCGTAAAAAAATTGACTAGCCTGGCAACACTAACAAATATCCATTTTGTTTTCTTTGACAATCTGACAGGTGGAAAAAAAAATAGTAATGCATTTGGTACTTACACATGCATTTGCTACTTACACATGAAATGTGATCCCATCTTGTTTCTTGTTGATCCCAGCGGCATTTCTACACTTTAAAACGACACAACACGGCATAGTTAAATTCAAATCGGGAATTGCGTACTGAGCGACGTCTACAAAGAAACTAATGGGTCAAAACGTAAAACTACTCGTTTAAGAGTAGTTTCGTCGCCTTCTGTTTGATGCGGTTTCTGGACTATTCTTAATTCTATGTATACATGTATATCAAGGACAAAACCAACATTTTTTTATACTTTCGCGATTGATTTCATCCACCCACACTGAATAGTATTGTATATATTGTTTTGTGTGATAATTTTTTTTCGTTATGTAACGAATATTCACTTTTTTGCTATGGTATACCCATTGATCCGATTGGTCGATGGTGTACCTACTGATAAAAAAATAGCATGCTTACATAGAGTAGAACGTCACTTTTATGAAAATAGCCGGGTAAATAAATATATCACGTATATTTCCCATTATAAATTGATTTAAATTCTAAGTATTTATATAAAAACTGTATTAAAATTGTTAAAAAGTACTGTACAAATATAACTGTTTTAGTAAATTATGTCGTATGAAAACCAAAATAAAATTATGTTTTTGAAATAAGAATAAAACACAAAAGTAGATATTGTTGATATTTATTATAGTTTTTGGTTTGTACCTACCTATTAAATAATGTTTTTTTCGAATGAAAATACGTTCAATATTTCAGATAAATTAAAAAAAAAATGTTATGGGGCATTTCATTGTGACTGGTGGGACATTTTATTTCAGAATATGACCAACTTTGAGTTGTAAGTCATCAGAATTAATGTAATAGGTTTTTTTAAAAATAAGATAAAGAACCATTTTATTATACTGTTTTTAATAAGAAGTCTAACAATCAATATGTTCTGTTTGAATAAATGCGACTAGTGGGACACTGAAAAATTCTGCTTTCTACCTTTGTGCATCTGAAGACTGATTTGGCTTAACTACTAAATATTAATGAGAGATTTTTTGTGTTGTAAAGCATGTAATCATAGAATTAAGAATAGTCCAGAAGGAGCGTAGAATCATATTTGAATACATCGGACTGTGCCCAATAATTCCCCCACTATACCCTACTTTCGCCGCGCCCATTTATGAGATCACAGCGTAATGTTGCTTGATGGGAAAAAAAAACCATAACACAAATGTAAAGTAAAAATTCGCTTTTGGCAAGAATTATAACATAATTTTAAAAGGCTTAAGGTAAAACGCGGTCTGACTTTTCTTCATTAACAAGTAATATATCGTAAAATCTGGGTGGCGGTTAAAAAATTAGCGTTGAGTATGATTTGAGTATCATATTTTTAGAGGCTCTGATATATTGTGGTCAGACTATTTTTCATTTGCACGTATTACTGTATTTTCTCCCTGGATTATGGCACTAGAGCAGTATTTTTTGCACAATTTTGATTTAAGCACAACAAGACCTCTAAGCTAATCACATGAGGAGATAGAAAGAAAAACTTACCCATATTACGAATTTATAAATAGCTCAAAAAAGGAATTATAAATAACGTGTGTCCTTCTTTACGAAATAACGTTTGCTGAACCAGCTTATAGCAGCCAAGCTAACGTTCGGGAATAAAAACAATTTTTAGTTTGAGAATTCGACTATAAACAAGTACCTAAGTGCTTACTTAAATTCAATACTTGAATATCAATAGATTTTAGTTTTGGAATCCAATCATAAACAAGTACCTAAGTACATTATTTTTAATGAAAAGCCTTTTTTGTTTAGTTCGAATAGGTTTTGCACGCTTTTACGACACAATCAAGCATTTTTCTTTTCATTTTAAGACAAATATTAAATTAAATTTTAACTGCAATATTCAAACAAGAAATACAAGAGCGTCAAATAGTTTAACTTGCGAATAACCTAGAACTAACAGAAAAAAAACAGTTTAGTATCTACGGCAATAAAGTTCTACAATTCACTTTCTAATGACCTAAAATATATATAAAACATATACGTACTTAAAAAACACCCAAACAAAACAGTTCTTACAGCCCGTGTTAGTGATATGTAATTTTAAATTATCGACTTTTTATTAACTATTGTCATAATAAATTATATACCCTCAGCTCAGACTAGCACTTTTGCTGATTGGGAATATTTCGTACAAAAAATTATGTTATGTAATGAAATATGTAAAGTTAAAACGATGTATTTTGTCATTTTCGTAATTTATCAAAACACGGCTGGCGATTAAAAAATGACTAAATTCGCGTTGGGCATGAGTTAAGTGTCATAATTTTAGAAGGCTCAGGGTAAAATGCTGTCTGACTTTTCTTCATCAACACGCATTCACGTATTTTTTCCATAGATGGCACTCTCTAGTACTCTACTCTTAGTGATTTTTGCACGATTTTGATTTGAGCACGATGGGGCCTCTTAGCCAATCACACGTGGAGATAAAACAAAAAAACAAAAACTTATTACGAATATATAAATAGCTTAAAAAAGTCCAAAATAAATAACGTGTGTAATTAATTACGAAAAAAATGTTTGTTCAACCAGCTAATAGCAGGCAAGCTAACGTTTGGGCAGGACAACGTCTGTCGGGTCCGCTTGTGTATTAATAAAATAAAAGTTTAAAAAAACAGTTGTAGAAGAAATAAATATTGTGACTGGTGGGAGAGATCTTTGTGACTGGTGGAATTTCTAAATAGTAAATGTGTGAAGTAATGTGTCAGTTTACTTCACATAAAAATAAAATAAATTGTGCATTCCTTATTATTTATAAAAAAGTTTTTGTAGAGATTTATGAAAAAAGACGTTTAGCTATGTCATTATTAAATTAGAGGTGATAAATAGAAATTCCAAATTCAAATAATTTTTCTATTTTTCATGGAATGTGTCTATCGTCACCATTCCCGTAGATTTCATGTTCATCTTTTTTTTTAGTTTCGAAAGATATACCCACGAACGTGAACGGGAAGCCCTTGTGAGATTTTTATTGTTCTTGTTACATTTGTTTTGTGCTCTTTTTCATATTTTTAGTCGTTTCCAGTAATTTTATTATACGAGTATACAGAAACACGATTGTTTTTTTACGTATAAAAAATAAATAAATAATATCTATTATAAGTTAAGGGGTAAATGTACACACGTGCATTCCAGAGTTGGTAGTTTGGTCAATAGTTATTACATTATTAGTCTACTCGTATTAGTTACCACAGTACATGGTAACCAGCGTTTTAAACAAACTCATGTCACTTCTGAAATGATAAAGTTAAACCATGTCCAAGCACGAGATTCTTATACGACCATTTGAGCAGCGGCGATACATTGAACATAGAAAAAAGGTATAATTTTTGCAGTAAATCTGTTCATTTTTAAAGCCACCAAACGAAACATGTATTACATAAATACAATATAGATATTAAAATATTCCGATGTCATAGCTAATCTTTGCGCCTGTTTCAGGCAATATGTCTAGCAATGAAATAATATAATATTTCATTCACGAGCGCCGATTATTCCGACTTTTGGCAAGTCCATATTTAAATATTTTTCGAATATATGTCATTTTATATCAGTGTTTTTTAACCCGTGGGCCGTAAAAATCCCTGAGGAGGCCAAAAGCTTTCTCGGTAGATTGAGGAATAAATTAGATAGAAATACTGCAGAACTCACGTATACTTGTAAAACTATAATTATTACAGTGACGAAAATTGAATCAAATTGGAAGAACTTCAAAATAGAGCCATGAGGATAGTGCTAAAGAAAAGTAGATATAATAAATTATAAAAAATGCAAGAAGAACTCAATTGGATACTAATAAAAGAGAGATTTTTTTTTTTTTAATGGGAGTTGCTTTATTATTTACCTTGCTTATAATATACAAGGTTTATATTTCAAAAAGTGGATTTTTCTGCAATCAAATATCTTAAAATTTATCTAAACTATTGGGATCAGGAGGGATATATTAATGTGGGCTAATCAGGAACTTCTCAGCATTTGCTCACGTGGAGAGGAAACCACTTGAAACTCTTCAGGAGAAGCCGGCCTGTTGGCAAATAAAAGAGAGATTGATATAAATATAATATGTTTCTTTTTTTATATTTATTTTTTTTAACAATCGAATGCCCAAATTCTTCAATAATAAGATAGTATAATTAATAATTTGCATACGTTATTACTAGAAATAAGGATAAAATAAGACTGCCATTAAAAAAAAACAGAATCTCAAAATAGCATTTTGTATAAAGGTTTTAAATTGTAAAAAGAGATGCCTGAATGTATGAAGAGTGAAAATAGTTTGAATGAATTTAAAAAGAAATGTTACGTTTACTGTAAGATAATGTAAATATATATGTAATTAAAGTAAGTTTAAAAATTAGTTTACATACTAGCAAGCAGCAATATAAGCAAGGTAAGGCAAAAAAAACTAGGGTTTTAGGTTCTACACCAAACATACAATAATTTCAGTGAGAAGGCTGTGCCTGTTTTTATCGAATCACCGAAACGTCGCGTCGTTCTATTTTTGAGAATCAAACAACCAAATTATTTTCTAATTGGAGTATTTCTTTTTATTTTTTACGTACACAAGATTGTTTATTCTTAAATTTCATTTTAAGAATACCATATAATCTTATAGATCTGCTGCTGACAGTCCACTGTGCCCACTCCTACCCTGCACTTGATATCTCTTTTAAAAAAGAGTATGGTCTCAATTGAAAGAAAAATTAAAAAGTCATATTTACGAGAAAAAAAAATTTTGGTGACCCCTTTGTGTCGCGTATTCAAAACGTTAAAAAACTCTGTTTTTTTATTTTTTTTATTTATTTACATGTTATTATACAAAAAAATCATACCTTAATTATATTCTGAAAGAATTTTATGCTGAATATGCTTGTGGGGACGGGCAAAATACATATTTTTTTCATAAAAAAATAGAAATAAAACGTAAAAAAAAAAAATTTCTGTGGTAAAAAATATCAAGCCGATTTGTCTTGAAAAATCTAATTTCTAAATATAAATAGCGTTTATTTGAAATACTTATTCAATCAAAAAGTCTCGTTCCTATATTATAATATTATTTAAATTGTGAATTGGCAACTGCGTAAATATTACAAAAAAAGAATATATCTCTTGATAAAAACCCCGGAGTTTAAAATTTAGGGCTTGTCTGTTTTTTTTAATGTTTATTGCAATTATCTTCAATAAATATTTAGGATTGATAATTTTATTCGTTATATTTATTACACCTTACCTCATATACTAATCTAATTTTAGATACCTGTTCCACCTTCCAAAACTCTCCCTTTCCTAACGCTTTCTGTGTATTTTCTAGTAATCATCATCATCATCATCGTTCCAATTGCAGCTTGTCTAAATCATTTCTGGGACGTGGAAGGTAAGGCGATTAGTCTTACGCTTTAGGTGCCAGTCCAGGAACAATGAAAGATTGCAGAGTAAAATTACATTATTTTTAAAATTTAAATATTTCTCATTCACCTTCCAGGAATTGAACCTAGGACTTTAAGCATGGTAGGCGTACACGCCAACCAACACTACGAGGCGGACTTATCTTACCCCGGAGAGTTCTCTCTTGAAACTACATTAGTGTTCTTTAATTAGTAATACCAATACGAGAGTACACCGGAACCTCTTTAAATGCGGTATACGTTCCATGTAAAGTATACTAATAAAAGAACAGTTGTTTAAAAATCATTTTGGGATTTAAAAAAAAATTATTTAAAAATGTAACACTACAACAAGATACTTTCCTTGCGCATGCCTTTCTGCATATAGTAAGAAAAAGAGCGATGGAGGGAATTCCAAAAACGGTTCCACTGCATTTTATTACAAAATAATTTGTTTTGATAAATAATTCTCTTTGCAGGTTGCCCTGGCTTCTCCTGCAATTGATAATGAAGCACCTTTAGAAAGGGGTCACGTGGTTGCGAAACTCAAGAAGCAGTTATGGGAAACAGAACGTAAGGAACAGATCAGAAAGGAAAACTTCAGACTCCTACAGTCTTTAGGCCGCATAATGCAGGTTAATAGACTCGACAACCAGTGGAGTGAATCATACAAGAGCTGAATTAAAATAAAATGTTTTCCGTTGCAAAACTAATCCCTAATTCCCAACATTTCAGATAAACGTTCAAAACATGTACAAAGTCAGAGTGCAATAATTGTCAATTGATTATTATCTACCTGCTGGGTTTACTTTATGTTTTTCTTCTTTTGGTGTCATGTCTGTGTGCAGGCGTTGACTCCATCATGTGCCACAAATTGCGCCAACCAGTGGTGCGATTCACCTCGAGCTTATTCATTAAAGCGACTGTGAGAGTCCGTGTTTCACAACCGTACAGGAGCACAGACTAAATGTTACATTTCAAGACTGAGTTGTAATTTTTATGATAATTTGCGGCATGTCAAGAAATTTTTCAATTTTCTAAACTAATTTCTTGCCATTTCAATTCATATTCCGAGTTCTTCCTCTGTGTTAACGTCCTTGTTGATCCATGCACTCAGGTATTTAAAATGTTTCAATTCCATAATTTGTCAGGGACGAACTGTTAGTTGGATGAGATTGACAACTTCTTTTTATCGTAAGACCTCACCTTTGGCAAGCCTCATCTACTAGATTCATAAGCAGATTGCTTGTACTCGTATATCGACAGTAAATGACTAAATGACTGATGGGCCATAAAACTAATTTTGCGGGAGTCGATGAAATATAAAAATAACACTAAAAACGAGCATAACTTTATTTCTTCTCTTAATTCCAAAACAATATAGGTTAGACAGATGTTTTGTAAAACTATAATGGCTATGTAGAATAAACACTAAAAATAGATTTGAATGCAAACCTAAATGACGACTTGTGAAATTAAATTAAATTTTGTGTGATACATTGTTGTTGCGCTGGAAAAATCTGTCAAGTGATTTTTCTTTTTAAAAGTTTTTTTTTCTCATTAAGATTACACAAGTTTGTTTCAACAAAATATACTTTCAAAATAAAATTACGTATTCTTCCTTTGTGTTATCAAAAAAAAAATATGTAAAAATGAAATCCATCATCAAAAGATACATTGTTTTATTAATATCCTTAACAATTTTTATCATGTTACTTAACAGATATTGCCAGGCGCAACAACATGTAAATCAACTGATTTAATGAAAGAGTTTTTTACGTTAATGCCATAATTTATGTCCAATATATGGATATTAGACACCCAAGAGGGTGTCGACTTGTATTTCGCAGCTTAAAATTCTGAGAAAAGTGGTAATATGCATTTTTATATACGAGGGTTGTGTAAAAAAATAAGGTTCTTAATTTTTTTTTTCAGGTTTAAGGCATTTTTCAGTTCAAATAAAAAATGCCTTAAACCTGAAAAAAATTTGAAAACCTTATTTTTTACACAACCCTCGTATTTTATTAAGTAATAACTTGCTAATCTTCTATTTAAGAGGCTTTTCAGCAGGCGAGAAAGAAAAGATATGGAAAGAAGTAATGAAAAATACATCACACCACCCGTATCAATTGAGAAAAATATCTTAGTTGGATTTTTCTCTTGCAGCTAGCAGGAATCAAACCCACAACACTAGTTTAGCAGTTGGCCGTCTAACCAACTGGACCACAGTGCCTGTCTGTATGATTAATTTTGACAGAGGTGCATCAGTCACCCAGCCTTTTTATCATCGACATATTTGAATTAAAGAATTAGGCATGTCTTGTATATTCAGAAAGGATGTTTATCTTAAACGTTTTGAAAATAATAAAGTTCTTAAATAAATTTTATATCGGTATTGCAAAATTTAAAGCAAGTTCATATAGATAAAATTAAAAACGATTCCATTAATAATAGATTAATAGAATTTTTATGAATACTGATGTAGTGAATATTCAGAATAATATTATACATTTTGAAAGACCGGAATTGAGCAGGTTTAAAAATAAATATATTCATTTTGCTATAAGAATTTACAACATTAGGTATATGGAAAATTAGGAACAAAACTGACTGAGTGTAATGAATACACATGGGAGTACACAAATAAAGATAAGACTGGTAAAATAAATTACACTGATGCATTTGTTACTACATAATATAATACGTATGTCTATAAATAAATAAACAATACAATGAAATACACTTTTTATTGGTTTTTAACCCTTTTAGCTCGGGTGTTCATTAAAATATACATGAAATTTAAGATCTATTTACTCATGTACACCGACATTTAAAAGCGGCAAGTGTATTTTTAATAAATAGTATCCTTAAGTAGTTCTCTATTTTTTTTAATGCTTATGTTAGCTGTCGGCATTACATAGAAAATGCCCTAATTTTTACCGCACGTATGAAAACATTTTTTATATCCAATTTCGCATAGCACTGAACTTCCCCATTGTTTGTTAAATGCACCCATTAAAATACTTAAATCGTTTTTGTGCTTAAGAATCCAAAATATTTTTCTGCATTTTCAGCGTTTTTATGTTTGATAATTGAATTCAAAACACTAAATATCCTTGTTTATAAATTTTACATATTACGATATGAATAAAAACACTTTTTATGCAATTTAATTTATTATTCTTATAGAAGTGTAACACATATTGATATTTTTAAACCGTTTGATGAAGGATTCATCTCTCAAAATAATTATTACATAAAACTTTTTTCTCTTATTTTATTCATTGTTTTAGAGCAAGATTTTATTTTTTTAATGTAAAGTACTCTTAGAGTAATAATGCGCAATAATGCAATAATGGCGTATTATTACTCTGAGAAAGTACTTCAATAATACAATAATTTAAAAAGTAGGAAATAAAGGAAAATACGTACATATTTAAATATGTACATATTATTTGAGGAATGGAGATTTGTTATTGTGATGTCAATTCATACTTGAGCCAGCAAAAGTTAAACATACTTGTAGATGGATATGAACAAATAACAGAGGTTATTGTGTGTAGATCACGTAGATATTTAAAAATATATCTTTACTATATTGTGGTCATTGAAAGAGATTACAATTAAGTTCTGGTCAACGTATGTAGTAGATAGAGGGATCATTATCCAATATGATAAACAAGCAATTTTACCGAACTTTTGTTGGCCCAAGTATAGTAACAAATAAATAATACACATATTTTCGTATTTTTTATTTTACTGAGGAACAGCCGCGGGAATGACGAGTTTATAAATAGCTAAGTAATAACACAGACATACCACACTTTAATTTATATCTATTTTAAATATAAAGTATTACGAAAGTCCATTATACACTTTGTTGTTTGATGTTTGCTTTAGAATCCTCCGAAGATCTGAAAAGTTACAATTATTAAAATATTAGTCTTTGCGATAAAAATGGATTTGGTGACCAAGAAAATAAATGTGTAGATGCAAAAGTGCCAAGATGTTTGGTTTTTATTTTTAAACAAATAATAAATAAATACAACTGCTGTGGTACACTAATTCATAAGACTTAAAAACTACAAATTCATAAGACTTTTTCAAACATTGAAACTAATATAATGATGGTGATTTTTAGAATCTCACATTTCCAATAGATATCTATGTAATACATAGTAAATAAAGATCATAGACACATAAAAACAAATTTATATTTGCTTCCGAAATCATCAATTAAGTTGTTTATTAAAAAAAGTCAACTAATGAAAGTGCTGCGTTTTTTACTGTTTTCTACACATTTTAATAATTATGGTTTAAAAAAATATATAACAAATAACATAAGCAAATTTAAATCAGTTATTTATTTACCTTCTTTATCTTCTGCAGAAAGGTCATGTTTAGGGAACTCCACATCAAATGTGATATGCATTATGCCATGAAGGTTGTTATTTTCGAAGTTTGGCATTCCTTCCCCCTTCTTTCTGATTCGGGCACCCGGCCATGTTACTTTATCTCGATTGATTGAAACTTTGTGTCCGTCCAAATGTGTGATTTCCATTTCAAATCCAATCAATGCGTCCTAAACAGTTAAATATTTATAATTAGTCACATGCTAAGAAAATTAAGTAACTTAATTTTATTCGGCCTGTGGGTCCCAAATTTTATATTTGCAAAAATATAAATACTGTTTGGAAACATAGAAAAAAGTCATTAGAATTCATTAGTATTGTCAAAATTAAAATGGCTGATTATGTCGACTAATATTTTTTTGTATTTGGCAAATTTAGCTGTAAAAGCACAGCAAACACAACTACCTTAATATCTTTAATCTCATTTGTACTGTAAATTTACACTGAAATCATTACATTTACGTCAGTGTTAATATGTACTGGATGAAAAATAAGTAATTTGATAACATTTTATTTAAATTCTAGTAAAAAGTACATAATTCCACTTTTAATTGTACGATAGTTTTTACTTAAAAAATCATTTTCCAGATTTATTTGATTTAATATAAACGTTAACTTTTACATGAGCACAAAAAACAGTCTGGTTCATGAGTATTAAAAAAACTTCATTTAAATTTGCTTTCTTCTAAACAAATAATAATCAAACAATAATAATACAAATAGTAATGTAATTTTAAAATCAAATCAGTAAACAAATAATACCTGAAGTGAGAGAGTGACATTTGTGTAGAGATCATCACCCCTCCTTAAGAAGACAGAATGTGGAGCAGTCTCCAGTTGGACCACCAGGTCTCCGGGATCCCCATCCAGGTGTGGTTCTCCTTCTCCGCGTACCCTCACTTGCTGTCCATCCGGTGCACCGGCTTCTACCTCGATTTCCAGCACCTGTTTGTAAAAATTCTCATTTTAGAAAACATTCTGTATTTATTTCTTAAAAATAGTCAATAATAAAATATAACCTTATTATTCAGGTATGGGTTTAAAAGGGTTTACAATGGTCGTGCAATGCCATCATTCATTTGTACATAATTTTGGCTGCCTGAAAACTGAGTGCCTATAACATGTCCATTTTTTGTATTATTTTTTTATACTGAATTTTTAATTCAACCAATTTGAAATTGTGCTTCATGTTTCTCCTGACAAACTTTTTTGGTAATTGCCAGGCTTTGATTATTTTACACAATATTAAATAATAATACACGAAAAAAGCTCAAATACCTTCCCAATTTTGTTGATTAATATTTTATTTTTTTTAGCTGGTTTTTTAACTATGGATTTTACTATATTTTAAAACATTGTTTTTTTTTATCTATTAGTTAATTACAGTAATTTCATCTATATAAATGGTTACTTAAATGATTTTTTAAATATTTTTGGAATGTTAGGTTTTGATTCTTTAACATGTATTTAGCTGCCCGTGTTTACATTTTGTTACAATATTTTGAGTTTGTCCAAATGTTTGTAGACATAAGACTGTATTTCACCCTTTTGGGAGTCATTAAGATAAATAAATTACAACAAGGACGGAGAACATTTTACAGAAGGAAATTAATGCCTAGACTTCCATATTCCCTTCTCTTAAATGTTCTCCGTACAACAGTGTAATTTGTTTATACATTTTGTATTTACTGTAAAGTTACACAAGTATCTAGTCTTCACATTTAGCCACTTGTATGATTTTGTTTTCTTATTTTTTACCCTGAATTATGTCACATTTAATATGTAAATAAACAAATAAAATATTATCATCATTCCCTCATCTTGGTATGCACATGAAGGCAAAATGATCAGTCTTAAGACTGTAGTCCGGTAAAACGCACTAAAAATGAGGAAATTATAAGATTTTGCCATTTTAAAACTAATGTTTTTTAAAAATCGCGCAATAATAAAAAAACATAAATTAGATAAAAACAAAAACTTTTAAAGGTATTTCTATTAAAAAAATATACTCAAGAGTTTTATATAACTAAAATACAATTACTTTTTGACTGGCAGATTACGCCATTTCAAATTTAGGCTAAACTTTGGGGCCTCGATTTTCATAGAAAGACTAAGTATTGAACTAAAATTTGTTTAAATGATTTAAAGATAATAGATTGAAAATGAAGATAGCGGAAACAATATTTTTTTTTTGTTTTTGAAAAGAAATACAAGCATTTTAAATCAAATAAATTTTTGTGACATTTTCTTTTATTTCTATGTAAAAAATTATGCTTTCGGTAATACTTAAAAAAAAAATTGTTATTGAAATATTTTAGTTGAAACCTTTTTTTATAGAATTGTATTCTCGTTTTTTTTAAGAAGATAATTTTGGTCGTAATAATCAATTTCTAACAATATCTTATTTAGGTTTTTGTTACCTTAATACCGGTACCGGTAAGGGCCCTAACTTAATAGAAATACCTTTAAAATTATTGTTTTCATTTAATTTATGTTGTTTTTTTTTTTATTATTGCGTGATTAAAAAAAAAAAACATTCATTTTAAAATGGCAAAATCATATGATTTCCTCATGTTTCGTGCGTTTTACCGCACTACAGCCATGTCAGTTAAGGGGACTATGAAATATTGCAGTAAAAAATCACCTAATAAATAAATATCACAATCATCATTTTCCTATCCGCATCCAGTGGTGTGTACATGAAGAAGGTGATCAGTCTTACACTGCAGGGAAAATGAAATATTGCAGTGTAGAACCACTTAAAAATAAATATTTCAGGTTTATTTTGCCAGGAATAAACTCAGGAACCTCATGTATGGTAGGCGAACGCGTTGACCAGTGCATTATGAGACCACTTATTTCTACTTGATTCCCCTTTCAGGGATTTTTCTTGAGAGTAACCATTGAGTAGGAAGCACTCATCTAAAATTTTCTGGTTCTATTTCACACATAGAAGTGTATTCTTCATCCACCTGGACACACTTAAAAATATTGTAGCTGTGGTCCAGTGGCTAGTGTTGCGGACTCACAAATCAAAGGTCTATGGTTCGAACGTCACATTCTAATAGCTAGAATGCCCCCATAATTGAAACGCTTGTGTAAATCCATAAGAATGCAAATATTTATTTTTCTTAAAAATAAAATAAAATAAATGAAAAAACGCGATTCCGCAGTTTACCTTCTCCTCGTTGATGAGTTTGACATTAGGACATTCTTCACATACGGTCTGTTGGACCATTTGGAACCTTCCAGGGCCGAGGTTTCGGGTGACCATCTCCTGTCGGCAGTTACACTTGCGAGTACCGGGAGCCATCTTTATGACGGGCTTATTACGAGTTATCTAAAAACAAAAATATTATTTTGAATTTCTGAAAACATTTTAAAAGATATCTTCGGTAGTCAATAATGTTATGAGTTTGTTCAAATTTTTGTAGTTCAAGTGTTGTCTAGAATGTACGTGAAATAATTCAGTCAGACGAATCTCACTCGCAAAGCTTTTAGCTCGTTAACTTTACAAAAATCAACAGATGGAAGGAATAAAGAAATATGAATTTTCAAACATAGACAGAATGGTAAAACAGATAGCCACTTAAATCAGCCAATGACAGGTCATAAACCCTGTAAATGACTAGACATCCATATTTCCTTCTCTAAAATGTTCTCCATCTCTTGTGATCGATTATTGGCTGGTTTTAGTGATCACTGTGATGTTAAGAAGGGGTTCGAAGTTACTTCTGAATTTAGGGGAATAAGAGACCCGCAAATACAACCTTCGAAATTCAACCAGTCTCAGCAGCAGTTTTCCTACAGAATCCATCACGAAGTCGATTTGCACACCATTTTCCAGTTAAAATGGCAGTGGACATAATTTTTTTATTCAAGGAAGCTTGCCCGGGAGTATTATCCGCGCTAAATGAAATATTCGACAGTACACGCAGAGAAGACTTTCCTTATTCCATCTTATAGCGATATATTGAACAGACCATATTGAATTGAAATATACTTTAACGTACATATAGACTGAGATGTATTATATTTTAAATCCTATGATGTCTTGCCGGTAAAGCAACTTTGTGACTACAAATTTATTTAGATCGGAATATGAACAAAAAGTTTTTCACAATCACAATGCTAGATAAAAATTGTGTTAATCATTCTGCATGTTTAAAAAATCCATATTATTGGATCTTTTATACTTATACGTATTTTTATTGGCAAGAAAATATTCTCATAAGAGTTACTGAAAATTTCTATTTCCATGCCATCTCGAGTAGGGTTTCCAATCTCGTAGCTGGTTTGGGATCTCGGTATTTGCAGGATTGAAGATATTTAATCCCGCGGGATCTCGGTATTTGCGGGATGCCGCATGTTTCAGAGCGGAGCTTAAATAATTTGGTTTAAGTATTCATCATCATTCCCTTTCTGCACCCAATGGTGCATAGAGCACTGCATTGGTACACCGATCGCAGTGTATCTTGATAAAAAAAAAATTACACAAAGGTATGATCGGTCTTACGCTTCAGGTACCAGTCCAGGTACTATGAAATATTCCAGTGTAAAAAAAACACCTTTTTAAATAAATATTTCATGTCAATCCTTGAGATCTCTTGCACGGTAGGCAAATGCGCTGACCACTACACCACGAGGCCGACAAAAAAGTTTTTAGACATTGTTATATTTATTCAGATGATAATAGGTATAGGAACTAGTGAAGCTGTAATATGGTGTTAAAGGATATATCGTTGTTGTGCCAGCAATATCAGATCTGTTAAGTAACATTAAAAAAAATAAAACAGATTAATAAAACAATGCACCTTTTGATGATGGTTTTTTTTTATTGATAACGAAAACGAAAATTACGTAATTTTAATTTGAAAAAATATTAAGTATATTTTATTAAAAGGGAAAATTCACTTAACAGATATTACTGGAGCAACGCTGATATGACGGGATCTCGGTATACTGAGATTGGAAGCCCTAATCTCGAGTATTTGAAACACACAAATCATCATCATTATACCTCTACTCGCACCTGATGGCGCATAGAGCACAAAATTGGAACACCAAATGCAGCATAACTCGATTTTGAAAAAACATATCGTCGGCGATACTGCGATACTGAGTAATTATCAATTGAATTTTTTTACAGGGGAACCTAAGTGTTCGGTTAATATATTACTTACAATTTTAGGAATAATTTCTAAGTAATGGCTCTTAATCCCTTTAACTAATAGTAAAGCATTTTTGTAAAAAAAGGTTATGCGGCACTTATTGCAGAATCATTTTCATATATTTTTAATTTCATAAATACAGCATGGAAGTTAGGATGGAGTGGGTTTCATATGATTCTTTAGATTGGATTTGAATACTCAAAACAATTATAAAATTGTCAAAATATTTATTTATATATATTGGATTTTAATTTAAAAAACATGAGCCAGTTAAATACGAATAAACAATTCACTAAATGTCGAAAATGGAGATTCTAAAAAAAAATGTACATAATATCGTCAGTAGGCGTGCATTACCGCCAATATACAATTTTGGCAAAAATGATATATTCATATGGGGGGATTTTTGGATGTTTTCTAACCATGCGATACGCGCAGTACCAATAATAGGCGAGCCTTTTGAAGAAGAACAGTATAGCGGATCAGAGTAAATAATGTGTAAGGTTTTATTTTAAAAACAGTTTTTACTGTCTCCTGGAAAGAGTTGACTTAGTAGATCGGTGGTAATGCATGCCAACTGATGATATAAATTAATGTATTGTAAATAATTTACTGAAATGACCAAAAACAACCAAGGGATTCAAAGATCTGGACTGGATCTGGACATGGTGTAGTGGTCAAGACGCTTGACTCACGCACGGAAGGTTCCGGGTTCGATTCCCGGTGAGAACACAAAAATTAAAATGTGATTTTTCTTAAGCCTGGGTGCTCTGTGATGTAATTCACCACTGTAATTAGGCCTCCTGGCCTGTTGTGGTGCAAAAAAAAATGTAAAAATAAAAAATAAAAAAATAATAAGATTCTTCTCATCGTTTCTTTGAATCCCTTAAAATAAATATGTGTTTATGTTTTTCCTTTTTTAAAAAAAATGTTATTACTATTTTATTTTATTTTTACATCTGAGCATGTTTTTCATTCTTTATTTCCATTCTTAATTCTTAATTACTCTTACAAATTTTCTTCATTTTTAATATTATTTCCATTTGTAAATACTCACTACAAACTACAAACCTTAAAATATATTTTTTTCACTTAAATTTTAATTTTTAAACACCTTTCATTTATGTTTTCTTTTTCCTTCTCTTTTTTATACTTTCATAATTAACCTTACATTTAATTGCTTTTTAATATGGAAACTTCACTGGTCCATTAGAATTAAGTCCAATTGTGTAAAATATTAAACTTTGTAACTGTACTGTATGTTTCCTGAATAAAAGAAAATAAAAAATAAAATAAAATAAAATACCACTCCTACAAAAAAAATATAAATAGGCATTTTTTTGTGGTTTGAAAATAAAAATACTTGGTTTTAGACAATGTCATTTGTATTTTTAACATGACAAGTTGTATTTTGATTGGCCGTAAAGCTTTTATTAATTTCAACTTTTTTGATTATACTTAATTTCAGTTTAAAAATGGAACTAAAATAAAATTGCAGTTTTCACATTTTCTCTCTACCATGCCCACCTCTGATGGCCGTTACTTTAGCAGAAACCTTTCCTACATTTGATCCATTTTTTAACACTAATAATAATATAAAATTTTAAAAAGGTATTTATTTTTTTCTTCAAAATGATAACAAGGATTCAAAAGACATAGAAGGTATTCGTAGTAAGCGGACACAATCAATTTGTAACAGTTTATCACCAGTTTTTGAGGACTTACCTCAATAAAATTGCCTAAATAGAGTTCTTCCAATGTGACATACATATTCATCACAATATCAGCTCCCTTGGGCGTCTCATGATTTTGTTCACCGCCCCCAAAGTGGAACCCAAAATCTCCAAAAAAACTTGCGAATGGATCTGCGTGATTCATCATATTGTCCCTTTTTAGACAATCTTCCCCGCACCTGTCATAAAGATCCCTTTTTTCCTGATCTGAGAGCACTTCATAAGCTGCGCCTAAATCTTGAAATTTCTGAGACGCATCCGGGTCATCTTTATTTTTATCGGGATGCAATTCTTTGGCTTGTTTCCTATATGCCTTCTTAACTTCATTTAAACTAGCACTTTTTGTAACACCCAAAATTTGATAAAAGTCTCTACCTCCTACCACCGATATCGTAAAAAGAAATAAATTAACTAAAGCAATGTTTTGAACACTCGAAACCACCATTTTACTTTATTTTTATAATTCAATCGATTAATACAACACTATTTTGGAATAATATTCCACATTATTCCATGGATTAATTTGACATAACCCGATATTATTTCTCAATCCAATCCGGCTGTCACACAACGCAACGAGTACCTCACTACAAAACTCATATGAACACGTATGTTATTCGCTTCAAGCAAAAATGAACTTTATCGGAAACGCGTTCATCTTTTTCACGAGAAAAATCTTCCTTCTCAAGGTTTAAAAATAATAGATTCTAATTTTCCATACATTTGTAACGCTACTTAATTCGTTTTTATATCAATCCCCACGTTATATTTCGACCAATAGAATTTAGCCTCGTATTTCATTATTGCCTGTTCATGAAAATAATGTTACCACTAATCAAATTCTGAGTACACAGCATTTCCCTAGTAGTTTCAATAATAAATTATAAATTATTAAACATAGAAAAACAAAACTTTAAATTTTATAATAATGAAAGAAACCATTATGAAATTTTTATTTTTAATTACCTATACTAATTTAATATAAGATAAGATTATAATAATAGCGAAAAGAGAAACAGAAAAAAATAAATTACAAATAATATTTGTGATCAAAAATGTGAATCAAATAAAGGTTTTTTTCTTGTTTAAAATTAATTAAAGTTATATGAATAAAATTTATATAATTAGCAAAATCATCTTCAAATAATGCATAAAAAGATATGATAAAAAATTATAACTAACAATATCAGTAATCTAAAGCAAAATAGAATTGTACAACAATAATGAATAAAAACATAAAAAAATGTAATGATATTGAAAAAACATAAATATGTAAAATAGTCCAATAGATAGAGAATGTAAAAAAAATAATAAACTAAATTAAAAAGCTACCGTTAAATAAAACAAGATATTATATGTAAAAATACTCCAAATACAAATTTAAAGTACCTTCAGTACACAATTTTAAATAATTAAATATAATATTGCTTTTATAATTTCTTATAGTGGTAGAGGTAAAGCGTTTAATAATTTCGGTGCTAAGAAACAGATTTTTTTTTGTCCAAAACTTGTATTCATAAAAGGTTCTGTGTGTAACAAATGGTTTCTGCCGATCTGGTCTAAATATTTTGTTATGACCCCATTTTGTCATTAGTGGTCTAGAAATATATTAGAGTTTCTTTTATAAATAGTTGTCTCATGTCTAAAACCTTATAATTCTTGTAGACTTCATTTGTTGGATAGGTTCTAGATAATCTGTTGATGATCTTTAAAATTAATTTTTGTCCCTTGAAAATGGGATCAAGTATAGTTTCAGCATCTCCTCCCCATCCGATAATTCTATAGGTTGCTACTGATTGGAAAACTGCAAAGAAAACGCTTTTTATTGTATTTGGATCCAGTATATCACGAAGTTCAAGAAAAACATGAGCCAGTTTTTTAAAGTTTTAGGTTCATATAATTGACATGAGGTTCCCAGTAAATATTTTTATCTATCCCCAGATATTTAATATTATCCCCCTTTTCAATTGGATTGCATAAACACTTTACTGATCTATTGTGACAAGTATGTATTACAAGTGTGTATTAGATTTGCAAGGGAGAAAGACTAAATTTTATGTACTTATTTAGTCTTGCCAATATTCAAAGTGAGCAATAGCTATGGGTTTTTTCGTTATGAATTTTCCGTTATGAACTTAATAATTTCAGCTATGGCACTATTTGTGCTTGTATTTGTTCTAAAACCAAATTGATTATCGGATATAAGTTTATGTTTCTGAAGATAATATTATCAAATCTTTTCTTAACTATTTTTTCTATTATTTTTGAAATTACACTAAGCAACGAGATTGGCCGGTAGTTATTTACAGAGAGAGTATTGCCAACAGCATGTTTCAGAGGCATATGGAATATACCCTTCTTAAAACTCAGGTTAATTTGCAATGTAATTATTAGCCAGTTTAATTATTTTTGGTGTAATTCTATCAAAATCTGGTGAGCTACCTTCTTTTAGTCTGATAATGGTTTCTGTTACTTCTTTGGTGCTTGTCGGAGTCAGGTGAAACGATTGAATAATATTATCATTGTTAGATGGAATATTTTCGGCGAGCTCGTTTTCAGAATAATTTAGTCACTCAGGAGTGTTATTAACCAGGTCTGAACCGATCCTTGTAAAGTAATTATTTATGAAATTAGCAACAAGATCCGGGTTGTCACTCACATGCGTAATTTTTTCGTCTCTTTTAATTTCTGTTATTTTATGTGGTTGTTTTTTGCAATCTGTAATTTTATTGATAATATTCCATAAATTTTTAAAGGTACCAGCTTGTCGTAATATTAGCGTGTAATATTCAACTTTAGTAAATTTCTGCAAACAATTCGGTATCTTTTATAGTTAGCTAAGCCAATGGAATATTCAGGGTGATTCTTACAAAATCTTTGCAGGTTATTTCTTTTGCGTGTACATGGTTTGATAGGTATAGTATTTTTACGTATTTTTTTGGCAGTAATTTTAGTTGAACTACGAGTATTTCAGTGAAAATTAAATACTTTGGTAAATTCATTAGTTGTTTCATTAGGATCAGTCGTTGGATATATTACTTATATGGGGAGAGCGATAAATTGCGAGGATTATGAATGTATCCAATCTTATTTCAAGAGAGTTTGTAAATGGAATTTGTATTTCTGTCACATTGATATCGATTTTCGAAAAAACAACCACTCTATCATTTTGCAGATTAATATATTTTTCAGTACTTACAGAAATGGTTGTTTAACAATAATTCAAACAGTAATAGTGTGAGTAAATAATATAGAAATCGTTACTTTCCTCTAGAATAAACTTACACGTTTCTTTAAAAAATAAGCGAAATGTGCAAACAAATAGTATCAGCATAATGAATTATTCATGTGAAAGATATTTATTACGATTTGGTTCACTATAATCACAAGAATAAACGGGCTGTGGTCCCGTGCGTAATGTCCTGGACTTCGGAAAGTCCGAAACTCGAGCCCCGTTTCACGATAGTGTTTTTCATTTTCTAACATAGTTATTTACGACTCAAACAAAATGTCCGCGAAATTAAAATGTAAATAAAAAGAACGCAAATATTCATATTTTAAAATCGAAAAAAATACTCAATGTCAAATTAAATTAGGTACAAAATTCCAAAAGAACCAGAGCGCGAGCGGTACGATTTTTTTTGTTGCATGTATGTAAGTAAAATTATAGAACCTATACAATATGTATTTAAAGGTTTCTGATTAAATATGGTGGACCTGGCGTAGACACGTGCTGCGCATGCCTCGGGAGAACCTAAACCCAAGTTGCCTCTTTTTTAAACCTGCGGGCTCACGCCGTCCTGGGCTGGTATTCTAAACGAAATTATAGCGCGATATAGCGCGTTTTTACGTACTAAATACGCATTATAGCGCGCTGTAAACGCGTTCGGAATACCAGCCCTGGAAGGCCGTCGATGTCGATCTTTCGACTTTATTCGGCGGAACTAAGGGACGCTGGATTGACATGGGAGGCGAGAATGCTGGCTGGAGATAGGGTCTCCTGGAGGTAAATGGTGATGTCCACATGCTCCACTTAGGAGCAGATGAGGAAAAGAAGACGAAGATGATGATACCGCATCTTTTTCGCTTTCATTTGTTTGCTAGATATATAATTAAAACTCTATTGATTTGTATAGGTCTGCGGGAAGTCTGGACTCAAGACTATGATTTCGTTTTTTATTCGATCATGTATTGTGCATTTTAAGAATCGATCAAATTCTGACTAAGAAAATATAATATATCTAAAGCTGGCTATATGTAGGTATTCGCTAATGCCATTGGCTTGCTAAATACAGACGTTCTCAGATAGGTATCTAATTTTCGTACCTTATCATTGTGTCTAAGGTTTAAATATTAGGGAGTTAAATAATCATAAGTTTATTACTAGTTCATGGCGTAATACGCATGCGTGCTACAGATATTTTATTATGATAGCCACACGCCCGCATCTACCCGCTACGCCATCGTAGCTGTGGCGGTGGTGCATACTTTTGTAGAGGGCAGTGAAAGCGTAGAGTAGGTACGCGCGTGTTTTATCACGAATGCGGTGTTCAATTCGGGTTTTAATTAAGTGAACCTTAAATTAACCACTATTCGCTGATTCGAATATATTACTTATTTCGCGCTCTATTGTAGATTATCAAATTATTTCGTAATTTAGGATAATATGAATGAAGACCAAATCATTTACTTTGGAGGTAAGATTATTAAGTCACATCACATAATATATTTCTGCTCGGCCTCTACGAATGGCATTTCGAGGGGTTAGAATCAATAATACGACTGTTTATGCGAACTCCTGAAGCATGCTGCACCCTAATCTATTTGAAGTGCTACGGCACATAAAATTATTTAATATGATACATTTCAGATACAATCAGAAATTATAATTGAGTGAATATTATTACGATACATTTTTAATCATAACTAAGTGAAAAATAACAGATGTTTGACATATATTTTATACCTTAAGAAGCATAGATTTTAACATGAAGGTGTTTATATTACATATGAAATTTATTATTTTTCGATAACCCGTATCATAAAGTTTTACTTGATGCGTGGATTGCCACCCGGCATTTTACCAGGCGCTTTTGAGCTTGTCACCGACTCTGCATTTAGTATCTACAACTATTATTACAACTATTTATTGTTATTATGAATATAATAACATTTAAGTTATAATATAAGAATATTTTTTAATCAAAAATAGAAAAGACGTCATTGTAAGACGTCACATAGACTTTAACAAGGAAAAAAAAATAATCAGTAATGCATTTGTATTATTGTCGGCCTCGTGGTGTAATGGTTAGCGCGTTTGCCTACCATGCGAGAGGTCTCGGTTTCGATTCCCGACATGTTTGATATGAAATATTTATTCAAAGGCGTGTTTTCACACCAGAATATTTCATAGTCCCTGGACTGATACCTGAAGCGTAAAACTGATCATCTTACCTTCATGAAGCAAAAATAAAATCAAGATACTCTGCGATTGGCGAACGAGTGCAGTGCCCTATGCACCATTAGGTGCGAAAAGGGAATGATGATTATTCCTTTGTGTTAGTCATAGTTGTTTTTATAAAACAAGTTATTGAAGCATATCTTAAAATACAAATAAAAAAAATGTTCACACACTGTGGAGGAAGTAAAAAAAACATGTTTTTGCATATCTATGTGCTTAGAAGTATTTAAATTTTTCCCCACCACTTAAACTGACTACCTGACCATTTTATGCAAGAATGACAGAATACTATAAAACTATCTTCATGCTTCAAGTGTCTGTTGAATTAACGACACAAATATTATGTTAATTTTGTTAGTATCTAAATAATTCTTCCTTAATTCTTATTATTGATGTACCTACTAAACTATTTTATGTTAATATTTAGGTTTTAGTATTATTTTTGCTGTCACTGATACCATGGCCAGGCCCGACAGTATTCAAGATATCTTGCTCTCGTGACAATGCTAAAATAGTCCGCAAGATAGTCCAGAGTAAATGGTTACCCGTTCTGGAGAAACATCAGTTGAAACTTCCCCTAGAATGTCCGTTTCACCCTCTACGTGACATATTTGGACCACAGCATGCAGCCAAGTTCCAGCATCGCTCTTCGCAGTGGACATGCGGTTTTTGTGGAAAATCCTTTTACGAAGACAAATATTTGGACATGCACTTTGATAACAGACATAAAAATAAAATAAATAAAGTAAGTCCACTATTAATTGATTAGGATAATATTAAAAGTATATTGCTTTTAGGTCATACAAATAAGTACCTCTTACTACATAGTAAATTAGTTTGGCATACTTTAGTAGAGGAATAAAGTTAATTGAAAAGTGCCCCATAAAACATATCTATTAAAACGATTGCATGTATGAGAATAAGAATCTATACTAAATTGATTTTTAATATAAATATTGCTATTTTACTACACATCTTCAAAGGATCACATTGCATTATTTCATTTCTATGTAAAATTACTACAATTTTTACTAATAATATAGGCAGAGGATGCAGTGTGTCTAGCCGACTATTGTGACATAATGAGGTGTCAGGTACTGATATCTCAAGATGCAACACTGGGTATGGAGGGAAATATTCTTCCAAATACAGATATAGAGATATGGCAAGAGGCTACAGTGTACCGTACTGCATTAGCTACCTCTGGACCGAGAGAAGTGGCTAGAATATTTCTTAAAAGTAATGAGCAACAAAGCAGCAAGTTAAAAGGCAGATCAAAAATAGAAGAGCACCGAAACTGTCCAAGAACATCAGAACCAAAACCCGAGGAAGATGCAGAAATTGTTGAAGGTAATAATATGTCAATCCTCAAAAGAACACGCTATTTTAATTGTTTCATGGAATAATGTGTCAAATATTTTTTTTTTGATATTCTTTCATTACAGATGAAAATGAGGGGAAGACCAGCGAAAATGACGGAGAGCAAAATAGTACATCAGAGCTCTGTGATAAAGATATGGTAGATTCAGCTCTTCCACCGGTTGACCAAAAGCAACAAAGGATATCTGAGCTGCAGAAGCTTAAAGCAAATTGCAATCCTGAAGATTTACAGAAACTAAAAATTCGCTGTGAATTACTTGTGAGGGATTGTATTGCTGGCTTAATTATTCATTTATCTGTTCATGATTTTAAAGAAATTGAAGGTAACATACTAAACCATTATTATGTTTTCAAATTTTGCTACTTAAATATTTGATGGAATTATAAACACAATCATTTGAAATTTCCAGAAGAAATGAATAGAGCAGTGTGTTGGTATCTAAGTTGCGATCGTTACTGGGAAGACGCGGCAACCACCGTAAGACCATTCCCTTGGCCACTTATTATTGGAATAACAACAGTCCTAACACTTGGTATTTGCATGTGTTACTACATAATTTGGGTACTTTTTGAGTAAGTATGAAAATAAATATATTTAATGCACTAACCTTATATTGTATTTATAGTTATAATAAAGATAGTCAAGTTGCAATCTTCACTAAAAGATAAAAGCGCAAATTGATAAGAATAAATGATAGTAAATATGGCGAAAATTTTAACATTCTGTTTACGTTAAAATACTTGAAATGTTTTCCTTAAAAATCAGTTTTTTTCCTTTTGTTAAAGGATAAAAAGACAAGGTAGTGGACTGGTACAGAGATTCCAGATTTCTGTGTGCTTTCACTTGTATGTAACATAAGATTTTTCCACTGCATAATTTATGGTTTCTGTTGAGACTGTTTATTTTTTATGACTGAAGTACCAATGTACTTCCCTATACACCATTAGATGTAGATAAACAAATGATGATGTTAAATTACAGATAAAATGTAATATTATAATATGTTTTTTATTTCTAAATGTATTAAACAGCTTGCGCGTCCTCTTACTTATCTTTTTCAATTATCAACAAAGTAAGGCACGTTTCCTGAAATATGGAAAAAGGCAAATATTACACCTGTGCATAAAAAAGGAAATAAGAGTCTTGTAGTAAATTATCGACCCATTTCTCTTCTTCCCATTTTTAGTAAAATCCTTGAAAATATAGTAACCGATCAGCTCTTCGATGTTATAAAACCACATATTAATCCCAATCAACATGGATTCTATAAGAAACGGTCAGTTGAATCAAATCTTTGTGAATTTACCGATATTGTTTTGAATGCAATGGATGCAGGTTTTCAGGTAGACGTTTTATATACGGATTATTCAAAGGCTTTCGATAAAATAAGTCATTCGGTCTTACTTCGCAAGCTTTGGAACATTGGTATACGGGGGAATCTGTATCGTTGGATATGTTCCTACATTAGTAACCGCAGTCAATTGGTCTCACTCAAGGGATTTAATTCATCATTTAAACCAATCCCATCAGGTGTCCCTCAAGGTTCGCATTTTGGACCCTTATTTTTTATTATTTATATCAATGATATAAGTTTATGCATTCAAAACTCAAATTTTTTGCTATACGCTGATGACAATAAAGTATTTAAAATTGTGTCTTCAATAAATGATTGCGAAGTTCTTCAAGCTGACTTAGATAGAATCTGTTGCTATTGCAAGGACAATCAGTTATTATTGAATTCTGATAAATGTCTTGTCATGTCATTTACTCGAAAGAAAAAAAGTATTCTATTTGACTACAAACTATCTGGGAAAATTGTCAATCGTTCAATGAAAGCGAGAGATTTGGGTGTACTGATGGATGATAAGCTTTTATTTAGAGATCACATAAATACAATAGTAGATAAGGCATACAGACTTCTAGGGTTTATCTTACGAATCTCCAAGCCATTCTCATCACCAAATACATTAAAACTTCTTTACTATACTTATGTGCGAAGTCAACTCGAATTCGCTTCATTAGTATGGTCCCCTCAATATAATGTATATATTAATCAAATTGAAAACATTCAAAAGAAATTTATAAGGAGCCTGGAATATCGTTTTGGTAACATTGAAAATGATTACGGCGCATCTTTGATCAATTTTAATATAGAATCACTACAAAAAAGGCGCCTTAGATATGATTTAATTTTTCTTTTCAAAATTCTCAATAACATAGTTGATTCGCCGTATCTTTTACAAAATATTGGTTTCCGTTGTCCTCTTCGCTATACTAGATTAAATTCCCTTTTTTATGTACCAACTTGTAAAAACAATTATACCTCAAATTCATTCATTAGACGCACCTGTAGAAATTATAACGGACTCAGTATTGATGTAGACATTTTTAACTGCACGTTGCATTTGTACAGAAAATTTCTTCATGGGGTCGATTATTTGGGATAGTTGCTGAATGTACATCTTGAGTGGTTTATGCTATGCATATGTGCCGCATGTAATGTATATGTTTGTGTATGTTTTATATATGCGTTCATGTGTGTGCGTGGATGGCTCGGAGTGTACATTCGGTATTTTTATTTATTTTAATTTATTACCTCCATGGAAAACGCAAATGTCAACAATTATCTTTTTTTCACTTAAAATTCTTATTTATTTTTTATTTTTTGTCACATTTAATGTTTGTATCTTTTTAATTTATGAAAACTTAATTGGTCTTTTTATGTTAAAAAATTGTTGTTTTTAATACTGATTTTGTATGACTGTATGTTTTCTAAATAAAATAAAATAAATAAATAAAAATGTGTTATTGTCAGCTCGGATGACAAGAGTTTAGAGAGCAACAGTGCATCAGCAACTGCCCACTCCTCTCCATCACGCGGAGGAATGGGTCCTGGAGGACCGATGTATAGTGAGGAGTACTACACTGTGGCGGATTTGAATGATCTCGGACAAAATGAGCACTACATCTATGTCACATATCCACCGGAATTGAAGCGCCGTCTATTAGAAAGGTATGGCCATCGAGTATTTACTTTTTTATTACTGAAAGAACCCAGTGCGCTGAGTGAAGAATAATATGTGGGAAATTAGTCATTCTTATTATTATATTGGATAAAAATCTTCCAATAAGAATTACCAATACAATATTGTTCTGTCCCAGGACTCGACCATTGTCTATGTGTATACAGCAATTTGTAGGACAAGACATTGTTACGTAGATAGACGGGTAGGCTATCTCGCAGAACAATGATTACCTCCACCACCGCGCAAGGCCGAATTGTCCTTATGTGAATGCACGGACCAAATTTTATGACAATAGTGACTTGCTCGGTGAAAAAATCAATTTTATTTCATTCGTTGTTTAACAATGAGAAAGTTCAGTGATCTCAAAAAAATGAAATATTTGTTAATAGACTATCAAACTAAACCACAAAATGATTTTATGTATCATATTATCAGCGCTATGATTTTTAAAAAGTTTTGTGATTACTCCTTCTGGGACATCACAAATTCCCTTCGTTGAGTTGGCTTCCTATAAACCGGAAATCTATCACAACACTCTATTATTGGTTGATTCATTAGAACTTGTAATGTAGTTTCTTTTTATTTTCTCATACATTTTTACCGCATGTAAGAAAAAAAATTATATCGAATTTTCCGTAATGCTGAACTTCCTCATTCCAATACATCTTGGTATAAAATTAATAATATTTTTCATGAACTCGCTCGTAATAAACGCCGTCGTGTTTTCATTTTTGCAGCGCTCACGTTTGAACTGCGGCCGAATTTTCCTATTGTCCCAGTGTTCTGTCCTGCACAGTCGAGGCTGTTAACTGAGCTGGCACAAAACAATATTGTCTTATCTATTGTTTTATCCATGTGTAAACGATACTTTATTCCCTGTTTAATAGGGATCTCCATTAGTTTTTTTTTTGAATATGCGGAGATATTTGAATTACATTGAAATAATTATGAACATCTTACATTTATTTTTATTTACATTATCAAATAATGCTTACTAAGTTCTTTAAAACTAAAATATGTGTATATTACGTATGCATCACAAATTAATGTGTGAATATTGTCTTTTTGTAATAAATGTTTTTGTGAAATACAATACATAACAGAAATTTGTAGAAAATAAATGCTTCTTTAGACCATACTATAATGTATAAAGTAGTTTGGGAGCTAATACCTACTATAGTTATTAATAATTATATATTTTTGAGTAGTTTTACTGGGAAAAAAAACATCACAAAAAAAGGAAATTGGGTAGAATTTATATCACATCAAAAAACATATCAGCAGTTCCTATTTTAAGTTGTCAAGTAGAATTAAATGATTTTAAAAACGGGGTTTCTTTAAGGACTATTTAAATTTAAAAGTGTTGTCAGTATAAATATATTTGTTTTTCTTTATTTCATATTTTGATGACAGCAATATAAATTTGATTACTTTTTTTAAGGAGGTCATTGATAAACACCAAACAATCAACTTATGATGAGACAAAATTGAGAAAGCGTTTTTTTATTATTAAATAAATTACATTTAATTTAGTATCTGCTGTTGTGAATGTATGTTTTTAGTCAACGTGTGTTTTGAATAACTATTTAAGTAATTATATTTCTTCTGTAGCTGCTACAATAGAACCACTCGACTTTGAGGCAACCTCATCCTGATCCAGCTATCATTTGGAGTAGTTTCCCTGAAGTAGATTAAAAGATAAGAAGATCCCTCTATTATTTAGTGTTTTATTAGGTAACTTCTCAGTAGAAGGAAAAATGATACGGTAAATCACCCAAAAGCTGTAATTATTTTATTCTCATAAGTAGATCTTGAAAACTGCAAGAAAAAACAAATGATTTAAAAAAGTGCATTTAAATATGTACCAAAAACGGGATCAAATTAAACAGAAATTTATTTAGAAAACCCATTGTTATAATTGGCATAATTGATTTGGAATATTATTTTATTTTGTAGTACATACTTATTTTTAAATTTACAATTATTATTTTTAGTAAATATTTTATGTAGGATTCCTTATGAAGTAAATATATTTTGTATCTTATAAATTTGATTGTTTGATATTCAGATTATAACATAGGTCTGTAGGTTATAAAAACAATTATTTCACATATAAAAATTCATAGATTCTGTGCAGTTTTAAGAATTTTTAATTACTTTTTGCGTGTATTACAATTTTACAGCAAAAAAACAAATATTAAAGAATGTATAAAATACTTGACCAAATAAACAAAAGATAATATAAATATGTAAAATTCACAATTAATAATGTTGTCTTGTAATAAAATTTTGCAAACATGTATATTGATGCAGAAAAATTGATCTGCAGTAGAACAGAATTAATTTGTACACATAATTTGATCTTAAGATATAATTTTTTCCTATTTTGACAAGATTTCAACTATCATTAATAGTGGATAGATTTTATAAAAAGTTCAGAGAATAATGAATTAAGTTTTTTAAGTGAGAATAAAATGAAATGGGCACTATAAAACAGAAAAGTATTGAGAATTGTGTTTTTAATAGGTACTAAAACATTATAGTATTATCTTCTACAGCACATTTCTTGCACAATGACAAAACGGTAATAAAGGTTGTGTTATTATTTCGATGAGAGAAAAAATTATTAAATCCTGTTGTCTCAATCTGAAAACATATAATTTGCTTTAAGAATAGTAGTAACTACATCCCTCATAAGACTTTAGTAATTATTATTAACAATAAACCGTTCCTGAAAAATCATCCAGTCTTGTAAGCACATAAAATGAGAAATATTATAGTAAGAATCACCCTTACCTCAGTTTCTTCGAAAGAAAACATGTATCTGGGTAGCACATTCGTAAATATCCGATTCGGGATGCTTCGGTATCACTCAGAAATATGTCTCCCGTTCGGGATGTTTCGGAATCAATCAAGCGCTTGTTATTAATTAGCATTGTTCAATTTCACAACGACACAAAATCGCCCCTGAGTAGCGCCTGCTAACGTCACTTAGTAAAAACATTCTTATTTCCATTGTAGTATTTCAGCTACGCCATAAATGTATTATAAAATAATCTGTTTTGTTTCGGTTATCATTCGGGTGGATAATGCGTCAGGTATTTCTATCCAACAAGTCTACTATTTACAAAGCCACTTTAGGTGGATTCTGAAATATCCTGAACGTTAACATGCCGGGTATGGCTTTAATCACAAAATTAACATAAACCAAAATTTTAGTAATAGCAATATTTAGTTTATTATGTATTTTATTTACATTTTATTTTATATTACTGTTCAAATAACATGTTTCACATTAATAATAATAAAGAATCAATTAAAAAAATAAAATCGCACACAGAATGGTTTATAATTAAAATTTATGTGTGTTGATTTCAGTAAAGCAAAAATCAGATAATTATTACTTAAAATATCTTATCCCCTTTCAGTTTAGTGAGCAAAAGTAATTAGCACAAATTATGGCACAGCATTCACCATATTTTTATAGTGCACACAATGAACATTTAAATATAATTACATCCATTCTTTTAAATTATTCCAATGTTTGTATTTACACGAGTTCCACCAATCAAAGAAAACCTGTCAATAAAACTCCCAAACTCTTTAGTTTTAAAACTAATTGAATTCTTTTGAAGCAAAACACATGTGCTGAATAAATTTGGGAGTAGAGTTAAACTTATTATTATACTTAGAATTTGAAGTAAGAATACCATTCATCAGCACAATAAGAAATCCACCTGCACACATCGCTTAGCATAACAATAGGCTGCGCTTTCAGACATTAACCCTCTATAGGACACCTAGAACAATGTGGTACATACATATACCACCAGAATTGAGGTCTATATTTTCTATAGTTTTGTATGAATAATAAGTCTTATGTCACAAGAGTATCGTAACAACATGCAGTGGTAGATTAGTCTACCACTCAGATTCTCAAATGCTATATGTTTATTATCTTAAAAAAGAACAATTTAATTAAATTTGGAAGCAAAAAATCAAAACAAAAAATGTGTCCTATAAAGGGTTAACCGGACCAAACAAGTTTTCTAATTTGCTTAGCTTGAGGTCAGCTGTGGACCTTGTATATACATTTGGGAAAACCTTTGTACAATAACTTTGAAATAAAAAGATTTTAATCAAATGAATTACTATACTTAATACCCTGTTTTATCATTAATACTAATTATGTGAATTATGATGTGGTTACTTTGGTGCTTACGTTACAGGTTCATATAGTAACATTTCCTACTTCTATTTATTTTTTGAAATACAACTAAATAACTGAAAATTACTGCAAAAAAATATTGTCTATTGCCATGTAAAGAGAACCACTCTTTTTCTCAGTGCTCTGTAAAAAAGTGTGAATTTTTTATTAAAAAATTTTAATTGATTTGAAAACATTCAGAGGTTTATACATACATAATAGGGAAATATAGCTTTTTTTACAATTTTAAATTAACAAGAGTCTATGAAATACTGTCCAGTAAAAGATATTTTTTTGGTACTTAGTGGTCTAAAAACGGTATTCTTGCAAAAACGGTTCATTGTATTGGCGGCACTTCTAATACGCCACGATTCGGTCAAATTTTGAACATTGTTTGTAACCGTTAAAATTGAAATATAACATTGTCACGAATCTTGATGTCACAACTGTCAAAGCCAAACATATCGCGTTTTTGTGGTGACATATTTTTAATAATTTTATTCTAAAAAATATGTATGAAAACATTTCTCCACAATATCCATATTGATTTTGAAAACATACTAAACCCATTTCACATATTTTTATCGGTATTTGTAGTATGTGATATTTCCCTATTGTAAACATATACAAATTGATATATAATTCTACCACAATTTGATAGGAATCGGATAGGAATTTACTAGTACTGTTATTTACGACTAGCTAAAAATGGTTCCAAAATTTAAATATTTCCATAAATCGTATAAAAGCAAATATATATAAATGTGCATGAAAAAAAAAAAATCTTTAAAAATAATCCTCTCCTATCACTGAATATTTTGGCGTCAACTTTGTGAAAACATCTTTTAATTATGCATTGGAACAAATAATTTCAGGAGGAATATTACAGTACCTCGGTAAAATATAAATTTTTGTACTGTATCTCAAAACCACATAGCAGAGAAAAACTTAAGTATTTTTTTTACTTTTAATTTTGTTTACTTTACCAAGAGTTCACACTTTTCACACATTGACACCCGCATCCTGTCGGGCAGATATCATATTTGGAGAACCATTCCTCAAGATGTGCTGCATGTCCCCCGTGTCCACAGATCAGGCAGGCGTTGGCTGCACCCCGAACCCCAATATTACACACACAGCAATTCAGGCTCAGCAGTGAACACTGAGAACAACGACTCCCTCTGACAATGTTCTTGCACTTTTGACATTCGCTCACTAGATCTACACCGCTGTGCTTTCCTTCTTCCCCAACAGACACATGCTTCATAACCTGGAATACAATTATTGTAAACATAACAAATATTGTATACACATTTAGTTTTATTAATAGCGTATTGCATTATTGAAGCAGCCAGGTATGTGGAAGTACGCGGAAGGCTCTGGATATCTTAAGTGATAAAAACAATGTTGCACCAAATGTGCGTAAATGGGTATGTCTATTGTCTGGCAGTGTTAGTGAATAATCTTTGTGGTCATTTTTGAAAAGTAATTTTAAAAATTAAATTACGACACAAAAAAACAATAAAATCCTATTTATTGACATCCTGAATTGATTTTTACACAAGGAAATCGATCTATCATTTTTTCATAGAACGTATCCATCGCGTAAAACAGATGTCCGGTGTATGGAAGTCTAGACATTATGGTGCCTATTAATTGTCATTTGGTGATTAAAGTGAGGAAGAATCTTCAATAAGAAGAAGAATGATGCATACAAAGACTGCATAGTCTAACTAGCAAAGCTTGTCGCTTAACATTACAGATGACGCTACCCTACCCTGCCCTACCTCGGCTCTTCCTGCCCTCACCTTATTCTTCACACCATACACAACAAACGTATAAAATGTCAAATTTAAATATATGGTAAAATAGGTTAAAATAGTTTTTAATTGAAAACATATTTTTGATTGAACTCTTACCTCAGCTCGTGCTTCTAAGAGATTCCATTTATGCAAAATATCTGAATACACTCTCATGTAACACTGATACAGGTGAGTTGTGGAGGGGTCTAACATTTGTGATGTAGTATTTTCATCACACTTCCCTAAGGACGTGTCATAAAAACTTGGATTGACATCCGTAGAGTCCGACCAAGAGCTTGTTCTGTCATGCTTTAGAATAGGAACAGCCCAACCTTCTACATTTATCTCACTGATATTATGGATTGTATTGTATGGAGAACTTCCACTGCCCTGTAATTAATCAACTAATTACACAAATACAATTGAGATTTGATTACATCTCATATTAACACTTCTACAGAAATAATAGTAAATCACATAAGATGTATTAAATTCCTGTTGATTTTATGTTTATTGGAGATTTTGAGTGACGAAAAAATTTGTTGAAAAAAAGATGGAGCACTATAATTTTTAATATTTTCATAATCATAAGAATAATCTTGGTATTTCTATCCTTATTTAACTTAGAAAGTGGTTCTGGGCTGGTATTCAGAACACATTTACAGCGCGCTATAATTGCGTTTGGAATACAAGCCCTGGATTGACTAGTAAACAAAAACAGATTTGAATTGGCCTAACAAAAATATACATAAATCTACAATTGTATCTATTACATAGAGAAATTGGCTGCAAGAATATGATTTAATGAATGAGTTAACTCACGTTTGAGTTGGTTGATAAATCACTCGATTTACTTCCAGTTAGAGAGGTCTTGTAGTATACACTAAATGCACAACACAACATTGCAGCCATTTGTATATCTGATATTTTTGCATAGTGGTTGATTCTAAAAATAGAAAAATCTATTACACGTTGATTTAATTCAGACTGCATTTACAGTGAAGGCTGAAATTTTGCAAGTTGAGTTTATTAATTGAATAGAATCTGTAACATGACGAGTTAAAATATTTTGCTACTTTATCTTTTAGATATATGTTAGCATAAACATATACCTTTATATATTATGGTAAAAAAATTGCCTGCCGAACTTTCAAGGTCGCAAGGCTTTTCAGGTGTCGCTGATGCCTATGTCCATAAGCAGACCACTACATATTTATAATTTTAGTCCATTAAATTACATAAAACAAGAAAATTATACATATGTATTTATAAGGATATCAATAGTTTTATCATAATACTATATATCACAGAGATTTTGCAACAAAAGTTATTAGAGTATAAATACAAAGCAATTTGTTGGAAAATAGTTGAGAATTGAGATTTGTTACAAAAATAAAGATGAAAAGACTTCAAAGTTTCAAAATAACTTATTTATGCACTTACAGTGCTTGTATCATATTAGAGCCAAATGGATGGAGAGACCAATTAATTGAGTCATGATCTACAAATGAATTTGACTTATAAAAGTCTGCCTTAATTTGTTCCAAAGATGTTGCGGTCAAAGCTGCAAGTTGCCAAGCCTGCATTAAATCTATTCTTCCCATTGAACTTGCTACTACAGCATTGTGCTCACACATTTCTGAAAAAGAAAACAGTATTTATTTTTTTCAAATGACAAAATATTGATTTAATTTACAGAAAAAATAATTCTCATATTAGCAATTAATCTACTTAGTAGAAGTCAAATTTAAATCAAACATTTATCAGTTAATGATTGTTTTTATTTCGAAAAATGCCTTATTATAAATGCTCGATAAATAATTATGATAATTAAATGTTAAATGAAAAACAAGTTCTTAAAATAAAGTCAAATGAACTTTATAAATATAAATAAATGTAGAATTCATCATGATATATTTACCAGGAATAGAATCATTAGATATTATGTATTTTTCAGCTAGATGTTTATTAAGGAAAAAGAGGTGATCTGCCTTGTAAAGTGTTATCCGGGGAGTAAATTGCTGAGTTCCACCTCTCATTCCACTTCCAGTTCTCCTCGATGTAGTTTTCTGTTGGTAAATATGTTATTTATTTAAGCTCATGGAAATATTCTTAACTACCGAATTCTTCCATATAACTTCTGAACTATTTAAATTTAGCATCAAATGGGAAATATAAACTGTTGAAAAATCGGTACACCAGCATGTATAAAAATGTTGTTTACGAGTCACCCAAACGTAGGAACAGTTTTAGCAGTATTATCAACCCAACCGATATTTCGATAGATATACTGATTTACCGAATTTACCCCAAACTTTGTTGATTTTCATGGATACAATTTTTATGACTTCAGGGGAATAAATTTTGAAATTTTGGAAAAAATCTGTCAAAAAATACAATTGGCAATTTTTTTGGGAAGTAATAACAACCTCGAAAAACATAAACTATAAACATATTCTTGCATAAATTACAAAAAAAAAAAAATCTTCCTCCCAGATTTTTTCCTAGATATACTGATTTTTTATCACTGGCTACCGAATTTCACTTGATGGAGGTTGGCAATACTTAAGTATAGATAAAATATAAGTTAAATTGGAAATCTTACCCATCTATCTTGGAAATAGAATGTTGTTATGGAGTGTGATGGAGGTCGAAGCAATAACTGGGCAAGTCCAGGATTAGTTGGAGATGGAGAAGTCGGGAGATGAGGAGAGAGAGATCTGTATGTTCCGATAACAGGAGTAGACAGGGATGAGAGGGAACGTGGAGTGGAACTTTCCGGCTTCAGTGACATACGCTTGGCATTGGGAGGTCTATTAAATACGACCAGAGTTCCCACACTGCACCACTTTGCGCCACAAGTTCTAGGAAAGGGGATACAATTATCTCCAGCCCCGTTGGATGAACTGTCACTTTCTGATAATGGTCTTTTCTCATCTTGCATTTCAGAATTTACATCATTGGTCTTAATAGGTATCTGAAAGCATCTTATTAAATAAAGGAATACATTTATGATCTTTTTGTGTATTTTAAATTTTTAGATATAATTTTTTTTTTTTATGATTATTATTAAAAATTTTACTAGGACATTTTTTTTCCTACACAAATTTTTTTACTGTGCAAGTGGTAAAAAAATGCATTTATTTACCTGTTCTATACAAGTTACCATTATTTTCAGGCAGTGTAAAAGGCAAGGTGAGTGTTGCCGAATTCTCAGGAATGCAGCTTGGTTAATAGTTTGAAGAATCCTAATAGTTGAATTGTAATCTAAGTTAGTTCCAGTGATCCAAGTGAAGCGAGGTATAGTCAGATCAAATGTGTAGGATCCCGGAAAGCATATTTTTAGGATGCCTGTGTATCCATTCGCCTCTGATCTCACAGTACAAGTTTTATGATCCAAGTCCATATCCGTTACAGATATACTGTCCATGTATTTGATAGATTCAAACTCTTCTCGGAGAGACTGTTGAGGCTCGTGTGACATCATTTTTTTCTGAAAATTTCAAGTGTAATCACTGTTATTACTTATTATTAATGAACATTTCAATTGGCAAAAATTTACATAGCGCTTTTCCCCAGGGCTGCGATTATGAACGGCTATCTTTATCGTTATATGCTGAGACGGTAAAAACTAATATCGATATTTATGTACGAAAGTGTGTATATTTGTATGAAAATTCAAAGTATTTTCGCCGATAACCGGTAATTGAACATGTTTAGAAATAAAAATTGTAAACATATTCCATTTTTCATACAGAATACTTAATTTTACTTTGTAGATAAAATTTAAGATAAATTTTAACTTCCCATCATAATCGAGGCCCAGGTACACTTCTTAATCAATAACCAACCAATTGCAAGTTGCATTTGTAATAAAAACTATATCTAACCAACAATTTGTTTTATTATAAACTTGGTTCTATTCAAACACTCAAAAGCAAAAATTTGTCATTTATTATTCATGCTGCTTTGTCAATGAACCCATTATATATTTTTTGAGCCTCGTGAAACAAATAGGTAGTAAACCTTGAGTATTTTAAGTCATCAACTTACTGATTGATCATGTCAAGCTAGTATGACTCATTTGATATGTTGTGGCCCATCTCTATGTTTGCTGACTTTAAATTCAATTATTTATTCAGCATCCAAGAGAGAGAGCCATCTCACTGGAATACCTCTGGTGCTCGAAAGGTTTAAACAAATATATGGGAAAGTAAATTGAGTGTACTCACCATTGGAATTTCTCCTGTATCTCCAAAAGATTCTGGGAAATCACTGGTTGATATGTAACTCATGGCTGCAAAAAATAATTATTTTTAGAAAAACCGTATTTTGTATGTTCTATACATATTAAATTACAATGGTTGTAATTTTGTTTTGGTATTTGTTGTGTTGAGAGCACACAAACAAAAAACTCTACTTCAGATTTATGTATTATGAATAGGGATAGAGACATTTTTTGATTTTAATATTCACTTAAATAAGGAACATGCTGTTTCAAATTATACTTACTATCACTCAAGCAATCATCCTCCACTTCACTATCAGCAGGAAGATAATGGGAACATATTTTCAAAAGTGAAGGATGCATAGTCCACAGCCTCAGTGTCTGATCCCTTGACCAAGTGACGAGCTGATACCCCGAGGGCATGTTTGGGCGCCACTGCATCTGTAGCACTACATCAGTATGCCCCACAAGGCGATGGACAAGAGTTCCTCCTACCCATATGGCCACCACTCCAGCCTGATCACCTCGTGCTACGCCTCCCCACCCGACACCCATAGTCACCAGACCACTTCCAAATGGTGTATAAATTGCCCTCCAGACTGGATAATTTGTTGTAATAGTACTCTCCACTTTTCTAGGATTATTAATATCAAAATACTTAATAGTCCCGTCATGGCTTGATGTCACTAGCTGGTAATCATGATGAGGACTCCAATCCAATCCATGTATCTTGCACAAATGTGCAGAGATGTATTGGATAGGTGATGAGCCTTTTCTTTTGTCCCAGAGTTTTACGTCACCATCGTGAGCAGTGGCCAACAGGTGACTAGCAACTTTGTTCCACTGAACTTGAGAAGCTCCGGCTGCAAAAGAGTTTTTATTTGAGATCAAAATTATTGGTATCTTTGAAAAGTTTTTATTTACAAAAACTTATAAAATAAATTTACTATTCCTGCACAGAATGGGGAGCAGAAGGTCCTCCATTTGTGTAATCCAAATCTTGTCTTATTTAAGTTATGCAAATATGCATTATACATTATATTTTTGGATAATTAATTAATTTGAATAGCAGAAATGCACACAAAGGCCCCACTTCATACTCAGATTTGGTCTGCTGTGCTTTGAAGTTTTTTAATTAGATTACTTGAAAAAATAACCTGCTCGAGATATTACCCTAAAGTTTTTACAGAGTTAATATTCGTCTATATTAATCAAAGTCTGTTTTTTTAATTATCTCTCATTCTTCTTTGAGATAAGTATATTTACCGACAGCGGAGAGTGATAGGACGGGCCTCCTTGTGTCCCTCAGATCCCAGAGATGGGTGAATGTATCTATGGAGCAAGTGGCCAACAGGTTGTGATCTTCTCGGTGCCAGTGGGTGTCGCTTACAACCCGAGTGTGCCCCCTCAAGGAATGTATACCCGTGAGATCTCCGTTCCTCCAATGGTAGATATCCACTCTCTGGTTACTCTGAGTGAAAAGTAATTAAAAATTAAATGTTACATATTATAGTGGTTCAGTGCAGAAGTCATCCAAACTTAAAAAAAGTATATTTTAAATACTTGGTAACATGTTTTTCTTGACCAACAAGAAACTACTTTTAATTTTACCAGGACTTCAGATTGGTAAATAAACATATGTTATGTTTGTAAATTTAACCAATATTCACTACTATTTTTATTTAGTAGTTTTAAGATTCTTTGGTTTTCTTTTGTTTTGAAAAAGGTAGTGTTCAAACAACTCAATTAAAAATCTTGGCTAAACATTATAAACTTTTTCGCAGTTGATATTCAGATGTGTTTAAGATTATTTCGAGGTGAATGGATTCGGTGAAAGAAAATGCGAGAAATGTGGATTACAACTTACTGATATAGCGCACAACCTTTGTCCTTGTTGTGTTTGACACCATTCCGCTCCAGCGACATCATATTTACTTTGTCTGGTAATTTTTTTGATAGTATCACTACTATCACTCTCTTGGCTGAGTTGTTTTATCGCTAAACACCTTTTACCAGCAAGAAGAACATTATTTCCAGTCCAGTCTACAGACATGGCCGTAGCCTGCAAGTCCCTGAATTCGCATTTTGAAGACTCTGAGCTCCAATGTGCAGACATTACGAATACTCCGCTGAGAATAAGGGATTGTTTTTTAAGGAAAACTTAAAAATCACTCGCTTCGGCAGTACATTTTAATAATCATCTAGGTAATCTTTTACAAATTATGTTTCAATTAATGGGTAAGTTTTAAGAAACAACGAAAAAAAATCAATTAGAGAATTAAAATAAAATTCCTAAACTAAAACAAAATAATACAGTTTCATTGTATTTACCACTGGTATTATTTACAAATATTATTTTGACTTTCGACTAGTTTGACACACCGTACCACAGATTATACCACCGCACCAGACTATAAACAACGATAAACAATTTTAATCGCCTCGCTTATATTTCCTACTAAAAAAAAGAAAACGATATGTATGATTGTGAACGAATTTTCTTGAAAAAGATTTTATCCTTTTGCATACAAAGCGTATTGGCTTCTTCTATGATCTATGAATTTATTTTATTTGTCTATGCTTTTTTAAAGTTAATCTGTCAGTGTCAAATAATATTGAAATCGGTGAAAACTGAAAACCCGGAAGATAGCTGAAAATTGTGAAAAAATTGTATTCGCCGAAATCAATAACATTGATTTGTCGTTTTAGCAGGTTTATCTCGATTGATATACCTTTCGCTTCACTTTATATCTTTGGTGGTCTATTAAAAAAAATACATTCATGGGTTTTCATTAATAAAACCATGAAAGTTCGAAATGACGACCTTTTAAAATTATTAATTTTCGTCATATCAGTTTTTGTTTATTGCGAATATTTTATATATTATGTGGTCCTCTTACAGGTAAGTTATAAAAAGAATATTCCTCTAATATTTAAAGTCAGTAGTTTGAATAATAATGATCCTACAATATTTCTCTATTTCTTGTTATTAGTAGTTTACTGAATGTAAAAAAACCGTGTTTCGTTTCCCTTTTTACACGGGTTTTACTATTGAACGTTATTGATATTTAATCAACGGTTATCTACTTGTTATGACAAGGTGTACATAATCTAATCAAATCACTTATTCCCAATTCTAATGAGACTAAAATAAAATAATTTTATAAATAAATGATTGGGTGTTAAATCCCATTACATCCGGCACTGGTTGCATTGATGTTTTTAAAAACACTGTTTTATTTTATTAAAATAAACGGCACTCAGTGCCTTTTACATATTAGTTACACATACAATTAAATATATATACATGTAAGCATAATTATAAGTAATACAGAGCATTTAAAACAATATGATTAATTAACAAATTAAGAAAGTCTAAAAAAGATAAACTATATAAAAGAATAAAATATTACCAGTTATAGAATTATCGATAAAAAAAGTTAATTTGGCATTAGAAATACTTTGAACCAGTTAAAAAATAAAAAAAACTAAGAAAACAATTTTAAATAATATTAAACATAAAAATAAAAAAGATAAATGTATTATTATTTAAAACTAATACTTAGGTAAATAGTAAATATTTATGGATAAAAATATAAAATGATGTAAAAAAAAATGATCAAGAGAAATATTTTGTACTTATAAATTGATTCAAGAAAACAAACGAAAAAAGAAAAAATGAAAAAAACACTAATAAAGAAGTAAACAATTTTTAACAATAGTAACAAATAGTTACCTAGAACTATTACCAATGAAATACAGGAGAAGAGCCATTCTATATGAACTAAATTTCATGTGAAATGAGTCACCAACGTCCTGGTACTCATTGCCTAGAGAGTGAAGTCTATTGATGATTGCATTTTTACCATATGATGTCGAAGTATTGTTGCCACAGTATTGGTAGGTTTGCCGAGTTGTCCTTTTCGGTACATTAAAATTAATTAGTGATAAAATTGCAGGGGTGTCAAACATAGAATGGATTATTTTATGTAAATTTAATAAATCAGTTATAACTCTCCTATCGCTAAGTCTTAATAATTTCAAAATAAACAGTAACAAATTATAATTTAAAATTTGGATTTTTATATTTTGGAAATTCATTCTTTTTTGTATTTTCTTCTTATGATTTATGATGAATGAAGTATAAAACGATATATTTTTGACTTACATGAGTAAAATAATTAATTATCAAGTAGGTAGTGAGTGAATATTATTTATTTACATTTTTTTGTTGTTTACATTTATTTTATTTTATTTTTTGCACAACAACAGGCCAGGAGGCCCAATTACAGTTGTGAATTACATCACAAAACACCCAGGCTTGAGAAAAATCACAGTAAATTTTTTGTGTTCTCACCGGGAATCGAACTCGGAACCTTCCGTGTGTGAGTCAAGCGTCTTGACCACTACACCACGGAGGCCGCCAATTTGTTACATTTTAATTAAATAATATATCACTTAATGCAATGCAAAAAGTGTATTAAGCGGGTACACCCATAAATAATGTTATACCTATTGCAGTGTGAATGGCCCACACTGGAAAACCATGTTCACCCAGATAATGTTAAGCCTGTATACGCCATGTTCCTCGCTGACACGCATTTACTTGGGAAAAGAAATGGCCATTGGTTCGATAAACTGAGAAGAGAGTGGCAAATGCAAAGAAGCTTTCAGTCAGCCATGACATTACACAATCCCGAAGTTGTGTTTTTTTTGGGTAAGCTTTCAAACTTTTATTACAGTATACCTTTGATACACTGGGACATGTGGTATAAAGAAAACCCGGATATTCTCAGATAATCCCAATATATTTGAAATATTTCACAGGCTAGATAAAGAAAAAAATCAGTGAAGAGAGAGTGCCTAGTAAGATACTTCACACAAAGCCCTAAGGTAGACGTAGCATTGAGAGACCCAAACTCCGATAGCTGGATGGAGTGCAGCAGGATTTTGATTTATTTGTTTATTTTACAGAAACAAACAGTAGACAATGATAGAATAACATAAAAAAAGATACAGTTTAAGGACAGAGCAGCGAAGTTTCTAAATAAAAATCATACATATTAAAGTGTGGTACAACAAAAGGGTGTGTTTATGTGTATTTGTATGAAAATATATGTATAGGTGTGTATGTGGGATTAAGTGTTCAGGTGTGCGTAAGTGTAAGCATAATTAAATAGCAAGTGGGATCGTATCGCAGCCAGAAAGAATCAGTCTTAATTTATGTTGAAATAAATTAAGGGGCGTGTTAAATATATCAATAGATGCAAAAAAATGCATTATAGTTAGAGCAAGAACGATAGAGGAAAGAGTGTTGTGCATAGTTAGTACTACAGACTGGCAGATGGAATAAATATTTATTTCTTGTTACGTGAAAGGAAACATTAAGATTAATTTTGGAGAGTAGGTTAAAAGAGCCTACTTTATTATTTAATAATTTATATAAATAGCATAATTCAGATATAGTGCGTCTATTTTCAAGGGTTAAAAATCCATTTTGTTAAGCAGATATGGATATGGGCTGTATAGCTGATGATAATGATGATGATGTAGATAAAGACAAAGAGAAAGTATGCCTAAAGAAAACTTATCAGCTGATATAATTGAAGTCATATATTAGGTGTACAACATTACTTACGCCTTTTTTCCGAAGTTCTGGCCAGTCAGGATGTGTGCCATTGATCGAAACTAGTGATAGTCAGAGGAAGCATCGTCTGGAGAATACGGAAGGTGAGATAGGGTTTCCCATTTTAACGTTTCCAAGTATATGTCTTGACCACGTTTGCAATATGGGGTCATGCTGCAAAATCACTTTATCGTGTCTCTCGTTGTATTGCGGCTATTTGTCTTTCAATGCGCAGCTCAAATACATATAACAATCACCTTTGATTGTTTCACATGGTTTTAACAGCTCATAATACACGACGCTGAGCTGGTCCCACTAAATACAGAGCATGACCTTAGAGCCGTGAGTATTCAGTTTGGCCGTCGACGTGGAAGCATGGCTGGGAAATCCCCATAATTTTCTTCGCTTCGGGTTATTGTAATGGAACCATTGTTCGCGGCCAGTCACAATTCGATGCAGAAGTCCCTTCCTTCTTTGCCTTTCAAACAATTGTCTACAAGCAAACAAACATATTTTAACATCTCACGCTTTCAACGCATATGCACCCAATTTCCTTGCTTCCGAGTCATTCCCATGGTTTTGAGATGTTTTGAAATTGCTTGTTGCGTCACTCTCAATGATCGTGCTAATTCTTTTCGACTTTTGCGCTAGTCATCATCAAGTAATGCCTCCAATTCTGCATTTTCGAAAATCTTCTTTCTTCCGTGTCTATGGCTGTCTTCGACGTGATAATTACCATTTTTGAAGCGTTGAAATCAATCACAACACGTTCTTTCACTAATAACAGCCTCACCATAAGTATTTGAGAGGAATCGATGAGCCTCAGACGCATGTTTCTTTATATTGAAGCAGAAAATTAAAAACTCCCGCAGATGGCAAGAATTTGGCTTGTGAACTGTAATTTTGCTGTGATGGCAAATGGTTATAGATGCTGTTTTTGTCATTTTTCAAGTTTGTTCCGAAAAATGTCCCAAAGAGTATATTCTTTGATGTGGCAAAGGAATAAAGCAATACTAATATAAGGATAAAGATATAAGATACATGGAATTATCTTTTATAATATCCTGCCCAACCAATTTTGAAACTTTCTTTTTGCTCTCCTGAAAATAGTGTCTGTGACAGATTAGCCTTTTGCCACCACAGTTTAGAAATAATACTTACTACGCAATGAATCTTTCTATAAGATATAGTGTTTTAATAAAGTAATATAAAGAGTTTTATTTTGCTTTTGATTTATAAGTAATCTTTACTAGTTTACTCTGTGTAAGTTAACCTGATTTTAAACATTGTTTTAGGTGACATCTTTGATGAAGGCCTTTGGTGCAGTGGTGTTGAATTCAATGAATATGTAGAACGTTTCCAAAAAATGTTTACTACTCCATCAAGTACGAAAACATATGTTGTTGTGGGAAATCATGATATTGGTTTTCATTATAGGTAATTGTTTTTAAAAATATTAACTTTATTATGTCTTGCAGTGCAGCTCTGTGCATATTATATTTAAATGTTATTTTTCATGTATTATAAAAGATTTTATTAAAAAATTGTATCCGAGATACGTATCACTACCATAACTGTAAAGACAAAGCGCAGTTACAATTTTATTTTAAATTCAATAAAGGATCTATAGGGGCACATTTTTACAAATCACAATAACATTTATTTCAAGCCATTTATTGAAAATTAAAAAAAATATTTATAAATTGTTACTTTAACTATAAAACTAAACAACACAGACATTATTTTAAAACGGCGTATTAGTTTTCAAGAATAGAGTAACTACAAAATTGTGAATATTTTTCTTTCAGTGTAACTCCGTATTTAGCAGATAGATTTTCGCGTTTATTGAACGCTCCGCCTGTGCAGATGATATCCATTAGAGGAAACCATTTTGTGTTGATCAACTCCATGGCAATGGAAGGAGATGGCTGTTTTCTGTGCCATAAGGCTGAATCTGTGTTAAATAATATTACATGTAAGTTACCAATATTACAGCAAGCTAAGGCCGGTTCATATTCATCTTTCTAGTCAGTCCCATGGTTACGAGGATCGTGATCACTATGCTCCCGGACGAGTCTCCTCCATCCTTCTCAGTCCTCCGCCATTCTCGCAAACTAATAAAGTGTGGCATCCATGACTCTTGTTTAGATCTGTCCACCTCATTTGTAAACGTCCCCTTCCTCGCCTATCATCAAATGTTCCAAAAATGATCTGTTGCTCCAAGCTGTTTGTATATTTCACACTAAAAATGTACGCCATTCAAAAAAATTGGAAGCGGGAAAATTTGTTCCTCTATTTTAAATCTTTAGAGATTTTATTTTGTTACCATTGACTTATTTATTTTCATTTCATGAAGATTCCATTCTAATATAATATATTTTTTGCAGCTGTTTTACGATGCATGAAAGGAACAAGTGCCAAAAAATGTGACCATTATAACCATTTGGATCATTACAGCAGACCTATTGTGCTGCAGGTATTGTAACAGAAGGAATTTTTCCTCCAAAATTTCATATTGAGAAAAAAATCCAAGGAAAAAAATTAAGAAAAGTACCTAAACAAAATCTAAACCACTGTTCAGCAGCATAGCTCAATCAAGAGAAACGAAACTCTCAAAATTTATAATAAAAGAGTAATATTACAATGTAGCAAATTAACTAAAGATACAAGTTTCAAGCTGTTTATCTTAATCTTGAAATAAAAGAGTCAGAATGATGAATACAAGTTTATAAAATATTTAAATGTGATTAACGTTCATACATAATTATAGAAGAACAATATAGTTCGTTTACCAGATACAAAAGTTATTCTATGGTATCAAATATATTTCATAAAGAACTTCATGCTTTAAAATATATAAAATACATGAGAGATTAAATATTAAAGTTGTGTTCCTTGTAGAAAAGCATGAGAAAATAACTGAGAGGTAATATACTGTGATCCTGGCATGGACAAAAAGAATACCATATAAAATTCTAGAAAATAAGTAATACAATATGATTTGTTTATACAAATTTTGTTCTGAAAATCAAAGTCAAAATAGTCAAATATGTCAGAACAAAATCTAGCCTCACATTCAATAGTGTTTTGTGAAGTTTTCTTCCATAATATTAAAGAAATTATTAAGTTAGGTTAAAGATTTTATTTTACTATAATAATCCCAGATTGAAACTTACAAAGATATATGAAGATCGTTAGGATAATATGATTTTTAGGTTATCTGAATGAATTTAATACTAAATGGAAAAGTATATTCATCTTTTCACGATTTTTGCTGCAATTTCAACTCTCAACCTACACAAATTCATAATGTGTCGTAAACTTGATGAATACCATGTTGCTCAGTTTGTAGAAGAAATGCATCCTCAAATTTATCCCAAAATTATTCTAGCATTTGATTATGGATATCAGTATGTGAATTTTTGGTCAAGCATCATAAGTAAATGTTTTCCTGGCAAGGATTGAGATGATTTCCAGGATCAAATTTAAGATATCAGATGAAATCAAAGTCATGTATAGCGATGTCTACGTTCAAGGCACACGGAATGAATGCATTACTTTGTTGTGACTCTGTCTGGTTAAGTTTAGATAACATTCGCTGGTCAATACTCGCAAATGTAATATTATATTCTTGAATATTGAGGTGCCAGTTTTTATCGAAATTCAACCAGGCAGCGTTAAAACACCACATTCCTTTCGTACGCCTTGAACGTAGACCTCGTCAATAGGTAAATCACATTTGCATGTGGCGAGGTCAAATTGTTTAAATTCATCAACTGAAAATTAGGTAATAATGAATATTATGTTTGATAAACATGGTATTATTGTAACTAGTCTATGTTAATGAAAAGTCAAGCATTAATAAATAATATGCTCAGAAATATATAAAGGAAAATGGATCCTGTATGGATAAAAATCATACAATTCCATCAGAAAATTTATCTTGGAATGAACGATTATTGGAAAAATGCGATAGAAATTTTTCACGCCTAAATGGACTATCCATTTAATTAATTGGATTTCACATGTTTGTTAATTTTATCTTTCCCGGCATAGCCAACTATCAGAATCTTCTACAAAAAAGAAAGCTCATAACCCGTAGTTTGATAATTCACCACTAGGTGTGCTATTGATCCACCTCAAGGTGGAATAGCGAGGAAGTTCGCAAACATTGGCAATTAATTAAATAACTTAACTTTTAGAGTTTGAAATATTCATTACTGTTTGTCCATCTGTCTTTTCTTTCTTTTTAAATATATAATATATTTAATAAAATAAAGAAAAAGTATTTTTTTTATTATATTTGAGGTCAATAAGAAGACAAAGAAACTTCAATAAATTTATCTATATTGTGAATCTAGCAATCAGTTAATGCCTATTATGAAGGTCCTCATTGAATATTAGTCTAATTTTATTTGACAATATTTTTTCTGCACATTGTGTTTATTGTATCAAATGTTTATTTACAGCATTTTCCGCTATATAGAATTTCTGAAGAAGCGTGTACCGGGTCTGACGCAGCTCCACTATCAGAGAGAACCATAAGATTTCGCGAACGCTGGGATTGTCTGTCTCGGGAGTCTACAGAATACCTTGTGGATAATCTTCAACCAAGAGTTGTATTGGGAGGTCATACACACCATGCGTGTTATATCACCCACAACATAGGACCGGATGGTTCCGATCAAAAGAAAATGATTGAGTATTCGGTTCCATCATTTTCTTGGAGAAACAAAAACAATCCTAGTTACATGCTGGTGAGTGGATTCTATGTTTATTAAAATGTCACTAAAATGAACTATTCTAAACATTTATTCACCGAGTTGTTTATGTTATTTTTTTTGTGTATTTCTGATGTTGAATTTCATTGATAACAAAAACAAATATTGTTTCCATTACATAAAATAAATTACTGAATGATTGTCCATTTTTAACAGTTTGTTCCGCAGTAAGAATTATTTTGAAAATAATGTCTTCTTTTTCTTCAGTTCTCTCCACTTTCTGTCCTCTGCTTTTTTATTTCATGCCCTACGTGCTATCGGGGCAATGTTGAAGGCTTATCTTTTATGCAACCTCCCAACACCTCTTTTAACAGAGATCTAATACTTCTTTGAGAAGGGAATATGGAAGTCTGAGTGTTTACATTGTTTACAAACATTTGAACATACTCGTAATATTGTTAAATGTACTTCATCAAATATTATTACCAGCATAAATACATTTTTGTTATACGAGGTGAGTTAAGAAAATAACGGGAATTTAAAATTTTTGCGGGTTTGGAGAGTCTGATTGTCAAATTTTTTATTATGTTGGTATACATGCCCCTGAAGTATGCAATGTTTTTTAGCTGTATTCATTGTTTACTGATTGGCTCATGCCATTAAATTTTTTATAATTTTTTGGGGATGAAATGCGTGGCAGCAAAATTTGTCCGAAAATGGTTGAATTTTGAACAAAAACAGCGGCGAATGGAAGTTGCTCAGGTGTCACCAAATGAAATCAACGATGATGCAGAATTACTAAAACGTGTTATAACAGGTGACGAAACATGGGTTTACGAATATGACGTCGAAACTAAGGCTCAATCGTCCCAGTGGAGGCATTCTGGATTGCCAAGATCAAAAAAGGCTAGACGAGTGCTTTCGAACGTGAAGGTGATGCTCACTGTTTTCTTTGATTTTAATGGCATAATGCATCACGAATTCTTGCCACGAGGTCGAACTGTCAATAAGAAGTACTACCTACAAGTTCAACGCCGTTTGCGTGAAGCAATAAAAAAAAACGCCCGGATATGTGGCAAAACAATTCATGGCTTTTGCACTATGATAATGCGCCTGCTCACACTTCATTGCTAGTTTGTGAATTTTTGGACAAAAACAATACTGTAACGATGCTCCAGCCTCCATATTCGCCAGACATGGCTTCGTGTGACTTTTTCCTATTTCCAAAAATAAAGAGAACGCGAGAAGACATTGGAAGAAGCGTTGGCACAAGTGCATAATATCTAATGGGGACTATTTCAAAGGCGACAACATTAATGTAGACGAATAAATAAATATTTTTTTCAAAAAACGAAAATTCCTGTTATCTTCTGAACACACCTCCGTATATTGAATGATTTTATGTAAACATCTTTCTTCAAATGTGACTTTTATTTTTCAGGGTGTGTTCACTCCTAGTGAATATAAGATTAGTAAGTGTCATATGCCCAAAGAGAGTACAGTCGTTCGAATATATTTACTGTCAGGCGTACTTTTTATGATTTTCACAGCAATTTACTTGAAACGAAGGAGGAGGTATAGTATTATGTATTCTAAGAAAAGTTATCATTAGTTTTAATACTTAATGTGTTTAATGTCTATGTAAAAACTATTAAAAATATTAATATACATATTTCTAATTAGTTAGTGCTTGAACGTGTGAATTCCACCAAAAATCAACAGTTAGGGCTCAATACAATATATATGACTGTTTGAAGCTTCAGTATGACATTCAAAATATTATACAATGGAGTAAACGAAACAAATTTCTTCTTCAATGTCTCTGAATGTTTTGTCAGGTCGTACACAAGAGCGCCCAAAATAATTTATTTCTGTTATATCATGGAGGATGTAAAACTTGAATGATCGTCGACGGGGTGCTATTTGATGCTAAGTTTTCATTTAATCTTTTTAAATTTGAACTCTTGTATTTTTAATTATATTTTTAATTTATAATTGTTTAGTATTAATATTTATATATACCATGATGTTAACTTTTTTACTTTCCTTTTAAAGCATTAAAAAAAATAATCTTTCTTCTCTTCCTCTTTTTTAAAGCTGCTATTTTCTTTAATTCACCTTTCTTTTATGTAGGTAAATATTTATATTTGTTACAGATGTAATATTTATTTTTTCTATAAATACTGTTTACTATTGTTTAATTTTTTCGATGTTTTTGTTCTTTTTTTAATATTATGCTAATTTTTTTTTCACTGGTTGTATTGTTATTATGTAAATGGTTCCTGGAACCGTAAACAAATGAATAATCTACTTGTAATATCATTATGCTGTAACTCCCTTAAAATGCTTGGATTTGTTCTTAGAAATGCCAAGATTTTTTTAAACATTCAGGTTCTGAAAACATTGTATAATTCCTTGATAAGAAGTCGCATCGAATTTAGTTCCATCATTTGGTCGATAGAGAGGGTGCAGAAAAAAAATCTGATTTATCTGTATCTCAGGGAGTATGGATATTACCGGTGGCTTTTCCCGAATGACTTCTTACTAGGAATGCTGGGCTAACAATCATTGTTGGGGAGAAGGGATATTCATTTGGGTGTTCACTTTTTTCAACTGATTGGTAGTCGCATACATAATTCCGATATTCCGAAGAAATTTGGGCTATTTGTCCCTGATAATTATCTTCGACAAAGGCAACACAGGTTGTTCTACCTACCACGATGCAGAACCGACCTGCCAATGGTTATGCCGGTAGGTAGAGCAATCGTGTTATTCAATCATATCGCCCTGAATGTCGATATATTTCATATATATACAGTGAGATTTCTCTTAGTAAGGCAATTTCCAAATTGTAATATGTATGTTCATTTTACATGTTTTTTTTTTCTTTTCTCTTCTTTCTTGCTATTTAAATTATCTGATGTGTATATTTTGTAATGTATTGAGAATGAATTGTATACTCTGTAACGTTCTCTATGTAAATAAAAATAAATAAATGAAATAAATAAATGTATATACCTACCATAGGTTGATTTAGTTTCCCACAATGTAGCTTGAAAACCCCTTGATTATCGTTTTCTATTTAATTATATTCAGGATGATTTATGTATTGCCATTTTTGTAAACATTAGTTGAGTGGGTTAAATAGAAAAATGCCACCCATGATTACTGTTTTTGGAAAGACCAATAAAATTAGCAGCGAAATACTATTTTCAACAATGTTTTGCTCCAAATATTTGCAGACAGGCTGGATTTCCTCCCTAGGGAGTTATTTAGATCCAAATTTGTTGCAGCAGAGAGGGAAAATATTTTTGAGAAGCTCTTTTACTTCACAAAAGTCGACAAATGGAAGAGTTGCAGAAATGTGGATGTTTAAACATAGACAGAATGGTGAATGCTTCACAGTGTGTAAAGTGGCAACTTAAACCAGCCAATGACAGATCAAAAGCCCTGTGAATGCCGAAATTTCCGTATTACCTTCTCAAAAATGTTTTCCCTCTCTGTTGCAACAAATTTAGATTTAAATACTATTTTGTTCAAGTTCAATGTCCAACTGGTGCGTGGTATAACAAATCACGAAAAGACTATTAATTTTAAGTTCAATGTGCATAATACTGACCTTAAAAGAAATAATCTTTCCACGACTGGATTTGTTGGTCTTTCCAAAAACAGTGATTATAGACAGTGGTGTTTGCTTTTAACCCTCTCACCTCAGGTCTGGAAAATCAGTTAAACAAATTAACAGAGTAATTATTTCCAAAAGTTTATTTTTATTAAAAACTGCCTCCCACCATGACAGAGAGTCAAAGAAGGCATCCTTTATATAAAAATACTGTATGAATACTTGAATAAACAATTACATTACATAATAAGTCTTAACTAATTACTCAAATTAAATATATAGAAGAAATAAAATATTTTTTATATCAGATATGATTAAATAAGGAGCAAGGAAAACTGCTGCTATGAAAGACAGTAGTTTCTTGCCTTCTATTGGAACACATGATGCAATGGAATGATGCATATCGCAGACTAGGAATTCATTTTCCCAATGAAAATGGAGCAAGTTTTTTTGCAAAATGTTTTTTTTTTTATATTTTACTTTATTTCTGCCGTAATTTCATATGCATATCTCCATATATATATTTTGAAATTTGCGTGGCACATATTGGCCAATTTATATGGATTTAAAAGATTCGCCAAAGATATATTAAAACATTAATTTATTGTATACAAAACAATTTAGTAAATTCTTTACAATTTTACTAGATTCTAAGATTTCTATCAAAATTCATACTGTAGTGTTAAAGAAAAACAAAATCAATTGCATGTGCATACTTCAATTTTATTAAAAACATACAAAATAATAAATACTTAAAAATAATATAAAATTGCCACTTCGTAAAAATAGTTTCTCACTTTATATTTCAATATATTCCTTATGTTGAATTTACTTGTATCAATTTCCTTCAACTAAATAAATAATATTTATCTTCAATTTGCATAATACCTTCATTATATTATCATTTTATATTATATAATAGTATACAATTAAATTAGTGAAGTGGCGACATTATCGAGCCTTTTTTCAAAATCAAAAATGGAAAACAATCTAGTGTATGAAGCCTATGTAAAAACTAAAATATGTTATATGCAACTACTATGGGGAACAGGAAATCAAAATGATTTAAACAGACTACAAAAACAGCAAAATTAAATATTAAAGTTAGTATATGACCTCCCTTATCTAACAGCTACTAAAGAATTCTATAAATTAAACAATGAGATATAACTGAACTCTTTCAACTAGAATCCTCTAAATTTATTCGTATATTAGCCACTGTTGTAAAATTGTAGACGAAGAACTAAAATTTGAAAAAAATTGTAGTAAACGTGGACACAATACGAGAATATCAGAATAATATCAACATTTTAAAACGAGACAAGGACAATCGAGACTAATAAACCAGGGACTGAAATTATACAATAAACTACCAGACAAAACTAAACAAAAGACTCAGACAACCTTTACAAAAGATGTTAAAAAAATTATCATTTTCAATAGAATATGAATTTAAGAAAGAAAAAATATTTAATCAAATGAATGTAATCCGTAAGGGTTTATAAATAAATTTAAAATAAAAATAAAAAATACTTCTTATTTAGATGCACCCGTATAAACCCCAAAAAACTTAATACTTTTAAAACTGTTTATAATTTTATTGAAGCAATTAATAAATGGTTGTGAAACATATGGTACAGTAAACACCCTAATGAATCTACTACGCTAATTGGGTATAACATTGTGCTTTCTCCATTTAGAAATACTTTGAATTAGATCATAAAGCCAATTGTGAAGCAGCTGAAATGATCTACAAAATTAGGTTTTTACAAAAGGACACTGACATAATTATGATATATTGAAATCTATAGACATTTAAGAAAAATAACATTAACAATCGAAGGGTACATGGCTACAACAAGCTAATCAATAAGTTTGATAGATGTTTAGTTTGGCAAAATGAAGAATTCAAACCAAAATAAATACTATGGCTGCAAATTTCACATTTTACTCTTGTTTACCTATTTCCTCTTTGATTTTTTAGTCCTGTCAACAGCTTTATAATTTGTAAATATTTTAAAAAAGATTTTGAATCTTGAAGTAGGGCACACATAAACATAAATACAGTAAAACTCTAATTATCCGGATTAATAAGTGCCAGACGTTATCACATAAAAACTTAAATATGTTCAGCAAAGTTAATTGTTTTGATGATGGAACGCGCCGGCGTAAATCTACCTTACATGCATGTTTGTAATATGTACGAGTATATTTGATTTGTTGTCTCTTTCATTTTAAATTATTTTGCCAAATGTGAATGGTGGGTAGCATATGAATAATGTGTCTATTTATACGTCATTGGTCACTGAATGTTTTGTTCACTAGATTACGTCTACTCATTGGAGATTTCACTAAAGTATACAGACTTGTATAGGAGCTAATGCGACATCAGCAGCATTTTAAATAAAGCTTATATTTTTGGAGTTTTATTAACTGTCAGCTAAGTGGGAATGATGGAATGTGAGTAGGAAGTTTAATCGGGCATTCCGCTGAGCTGAATACCCCCGTTCTTGCGGTAGATGCGCTCTTCTGGTGGCAAGTGACCCAGGAGGACTGGGTGCAGGAGGTTAGCCACCCCCGCGCTGTGTCCAGTTCCACGGAAGGCCACTGTTGCATCTCTCCCAGCGTGCTCCAACAGTACATCGGACCCCCCGGGGTGCTAAAATGATACGAGGTAAAGAAAATAAATTTATTTATTTTATTCACATTGCATTTATGTAACATTTATTGAGACTTAAATCCCAACTCCATGGAACCCAAATCCTGTGCTGAGTTGGGACGAATATATTATGCATAACACTTTAACAACATACATATCATCATATATATTATACAGAACAAAAACATCATTAAAAAGTACAATTTCAACATACTCGTATAAAATAACATACAGTGAAAAAACATTTGAAGTACATGAAAAAATCAAATTGAAATAAACAAACTTAAATATTTGAATGAATAAATCATAAACAAAAAAGGTTCTGTTCTTGTTATTGTTATAACAATAATACACCACTTCATTTCTCCATAGGGGTAAGCAAAAAAGATAGAATGCCGTAACACTCTTTTTTTATATTTTTATTGTGGACCTCGCACCCTCTACATTCATATATCTTCTCTTGCACTCGCGCTGATTACTCCGTATTTGAGATCTTCTATATCTTTTGTTATATGTAGAAAAGAGCATCATATCATCATCATGCCCATATGCACATGATGGCGATATATTAGTATATAATATGCAGCGTATTCAATTATCTGTTTCATGAAGATAAGGTGATCAGTTTTACGCTTTAGGTGCAAGTCCAGGGACAGTGAAAAATCGCAGTGTAGAACCACCTTTAAAACAAATATTTCACATCGACCCTACCAGAAATCGAACCCGAACCCAACGGGGTAAATAAGAAGGCTGTTTAGGGAGTTCAAACATCCCTCATCGAAAACTCCATAGGTAACTACTATCAATTTTTGGGTCGAATTCAAACTTTCGACAAGACAAAAAACTATTTTAGACTAAGATTTTAGACACTCTCCCCGTTTCCACTGCAGCCTCTGAAAGACATGTCTTCATCCTGAAAAGATTGAAGATCTACCTTAGGAATCAAATAGGAGACAACAGATTCACTAGTCTCGCTCTCATGAATGTTCACCAGGATGTGAAGGTGGACTTAGATTATCAGTTAGAGGTTAATCATACGAGTAATAATTTTAAACTAAAACACCACCGATTTCTGTGGTGTAATGGCTAAGATACTTGACCCATGCACGGGAGATTTCGGGTTCGATCCTCACTGAAAACACAAAAAATAAATATAATTTTACTCAAGCCTGGGGGTGTTTTGTGTTGTAATTTCCTACTGTGATTGGGCCCCTGACCTGTTGTGGTGCAAAAGAAAGCAACCAAAAAACAAAACAGTACCATTAAATTTTCAATGTTTTTTTTTTAGTGTATGGTATGGTATATGAGATACTTAAAATATAAAGCGAGGCCAAAATATTGGGTGTCATACATAAGTTGTGTAGGTTGTTTTCCAAAAGAAGAGAACAAGAGGACACAAAAAAAATTACTACAAATTAGTCAATAATGTATTCTCCTTCGTTATTTTACAACAAATTAGTTGATTATTCATAGCATTTTTACCGTGCACTGCACAAATATTGCATGCAGCTTTGATCCCTCGGTTGAACGCGAACAGTGTAGGAGGTGTCAAAAGTGCTCACTTTTGTCTTCTTAACATTCAATTTTTGAAGGCTTGTAATAAAATAAAATAATATATAACGTAAAAGCAAACACATTATATTTAAGGGTATAAAACTTTCTTTTGAATGATATATGACTTTCACAATTTTTTACTTCTTTTTGTGCTCGTTTTTAAATTAGGAAAAAAACGGACACAACTTATGTTAATATCAAATACATAAGTAACAACTCGTATCGTTCTTTATTTCTCCAGAACACTCCACTTGTGGAAGCTATAAATATGTTTGTGCTGAGACCTCAAGCGTGGTAAGGGGACAGTCTAACCTCTACACTACGAGGCAAACTTACTGAACTCAGTTTTATTTTTCAGGATTTTTACCTTGTCCAGGATTCTCGTTATATTTTACACACACAACTGTATGCTTTATCAGATTTTTTTTCTTCAGCTTGCATTTATCTATTGCTAGACACAACCACCATTTTAACATCTTTTTATATCTTGTGATTCTTAGTCCCTAATCCCACTATTTACTTAAAACTGTCAGATAATATTATTCTACGAAGTTTTTCCTAGTTATATTTTTAAATAAATAAAATTAAAAGAAATGTAATGTAATGAATTGTAGGTAAATAAACAGAAACATCTGAATCCATGATCATTAATTATTTGGAGTCCGGACAGAAAATTAATACATGTGCCGTTAAATATATATTGATAATATTGATGTTGTTTATCTTTTAAATTAATTGATAGTTGGAAAACTGGTTGAGATCCAGTAACAAACTGGATTGGATTTGAAAAGATATGAATATGCATCATCATTGCTGATTGGAAAAATAAAATAATGTTATTCTTTTATGAAATGTACATAACGTTGCGCTTTCCACTTCATTTGCATTTTCTTTAAACATCGATTACACGTTGTTGCACTTTTCATATTTTTTAAAATTATGAAATTTTAACGTACTTTTTTTCCATATTCGTTTATTTTTAGTTAAATAAAAAAACACGATGATTGTTATAAGCATTTTGGTTAATTAGTATCCAGGTATCAATTTCGAAAATTGATTTTACATATTTCGTAGAATAAGGAAGTTCAGCAGAATGGAAATTTTGATATGAAAATGTTTTCTTACACGCGGTAAAAATTTGGGCATTAAATTGTATGTCATAGTTTCTTGAAAATGTACGGAAAAAATAATAAAAACGAACTTCTTTGAATGACGACACTAGTTCTTATGAATCAACCAATGACAAGAGAGTTGTGATAGATTTCCGGCTAACGGTAAGTCAACAGAACCGAGAAAAAGGAAAAAAGAAGCGGAGTTATTTAAAAAATTCAAAACTTTGAGCAATAACTTATTAAAACATTTAATAACTACGAAATGAAAACAGAAATAATTCAACTACAGCAAAAATGTTTTTTACCTTTCACTAGTATCTGGGTCCAATGCGAAATACAGTTTATTTTTATTACAGCCTCATCATAAAAAAATCCATGGACATTTTGGGTCGCATTTCAGCATCCATCATCACGTTCAAATTTCTAGCATATTTGGTAAATGGTCAAAAACGATATTTTGGCGTTTATTTCATTACTCGCATAGATGTTCGTACAAACTGTATACATATATTCGTACACTCGAGTGTTTCAGCACTTAAAAGAAATATCGAAAAAAAAACTTCATTTACTCTCCCCTGAACAATATTAAGTTTGGAACTTACGAAGTTTACAAGTTAGGCTGACGTATTGGTAATTCGAACGGATATATTTTCAGAATGCAATAAATTAAAAGTTGCATCATAGGTTTTTCTGACATATCAATCGTTAGTGAATTGCGTAATATTATAGTATGTATATTGTAGCACTTGTTAACCAAGCAACATTGTTAAATTAAATGTAAGTATTTTAACTTTTGATAAGCAGTTTAAGATATCTATGTATTTTGTTACAGAATATAGTAACAAAAAAAAAACACTTAGTAAGTTTTTTTAGTAAACACAAGTCGTTTGGACTTTAACCATTATTGAAAATATTTTTCATTACCTTAAAAAATATTTTCTAAATACTCTCCCGATATGAAAAATTACCTGAAAGTAAGTGGAGATCTTTAAAAGTGATATACGATATTATTTTATGCATAATTTATCATTTTCATCTTTAAACTCGTTACGCGTTGTTGCCGAAACTAGTCACTTGTGTCAATAAATAAAGGGGTTTATAAAACAAAGTTATTTTATTTATCTATATAAACATCACAATGACCCACAAAATTTGGGGCTGCAAATATCCTAAATATGACAAATAAAAAATCCACCTGCGCAAGATCTTACTTCTCAAAATCAATGAAATAAAATATCTCACCTTATCCAACAGTGTCGTAATGTCGTATACCCTGTCGTATAGCACGATCCAGCAGTCGCCGGGCTGGTCATGTCCCGAGACTTCCTCCAGGGTTATCGTGGTCTGGTGGGGCGCCGCGGGCAGGGGCACCGCGGGGGCGGCGCTCCAGGGGGAGAGCCGGAGAGCTGCCACGGCGAGGGGCAGGAGCCCTCCGAGCTGGACACTAGATGTCGCCGCCTGCACGGACGCCATTTTTAATTAGATGTCAAAACTTTTTCAAATATATCCGAAATTCTTCTAAGTTGGCTGAGTATTCAACCAACTTACAAACGTATTTTTAAAAATAAATTATAAAACTATCGCATTCGATATAATATTATTTTAAAACATCACCGCAACTAATGTTTTTGTTATAAACATGAGAGTAATAAAATGATGTTAAATCCTATAAACGATCTTATTTTTTCCAAAAACGAAACATTCGAAAATCGCAGTCCGTAATAATAAAGCAACCGTTCGAATAAAAAAAGGAAACAAGCAAACTCTATTGTGGTCAATTAAACAGTGTTAAATGATTACAAGAGCTCACTGACAATGTACGAGTAATTTCCCGATGATCGGAAAACAATATTGTGATTTTTTCGATCAAATTGAATAATCACGTTAGTTCTCCGCAAGCTGGTTTAGTGCGTAAGTTAAAGGCAGTTTGATAAAAAATAAAACATTTTTAATGAGGCTAATGAAATAAGAAAAGAGCCGACGTAAGACAGAACAACGAGCCTCCGCCTCCCTGCGATGACTGGTGATGGAAACTTAACCTAACCTATGTATCGGTTTCAGCCGGCCCGGCATGCGGCAACCGGGTACCAGACCCCTCTCCTGCTAAAGAAACCATGCAAGTGTCATATTGCCTGCGAACCATTAGCGCCGAGAAATATTTGAAGTCAATCAGATTATTTTTAAGGAGTATTTTGGAATGCTTCCTCAATGCATCAAATAAAAAGTTACTTATATTGCCTAGTGGTAGGCGCAAACATCGGTACGAAATAGTAACGGGTAAATCTACCATTAAATAAGTTAAAATTAAACACAATTTCTAAGTTAAGTCTAGGTTTCACTTTATATCATATAAATAATCAAAATACTAACACATTCAACGTAATGTCCAATATTATAATCCTGATTAATGCATTTTGCTTTTGTGTAAGTATATTGAAATAAATAAATGATTAAGTATCCTTGTATAGGTACTAAATACATATTTCAATTAAACATATTATGTTTAATTCAATATTATAATAACTGATTTGTTGTTAATTTGTTTTGTGTAATATTGTTGTTATATAAGTTTATTGTTCTATATAAGTTTAAATACAATAATTGCAAATTAAATTAATATTACGTGTAGATAACTAAATAATTCTCAGAACAGTTATTGGAAAGGTGGTTTTTATTATTATTTTAATTCGATTTTTGATTCGGTTTTAATCTTAGTCACTACATACTGGTTTTAATATTATTAGTATATTACGAAATTAACATAATAATATAATATTGTATTAATCTACATAATAATTTAATGTATACATTATAATATTATATAAATATTATTTACATAATTGGTCGTCAGAAAAGAAACTCGTGGATTCATATAATTAGAAGAGCCTTCATAAAACAAACGGTCAAAAGGATAAATAACTGATGCGCCATAAAGGTCAAATCGTACTACAGCAGCGCTGCGCGGCAATTTTTTTAGTAAAAATAATTTTTCGTATTGCTACGCCGTGCCAAGCAGTGCCACGCAGTGACGCGCTGTGCCGCTTTTGTACTGTTTGACCTTAAAGTGAATTTTGCAGGAGAGTCAATTTTTTAAATTAAAAATGTCTTTTTTTTTTTATTGAATTCCGAAACAATGGAGTAAAATCAAGTATTATGTAAAACTACATATTTGGGTAAATTCAGACAATTGGTTAAAATAAAACTAATTTTGTTTGACAAACAAAGACCGTTAATTTTATGAACGTCGAACAAGGGAGTTTTGATTGAAACCTTTATATGACACATATTTTGCATTGACTTACGTCTTTCAAACCTAATGAAATATGTTATTTTTTAAGATAATAAACCTATTGCATTTGAAAAAGCTGAGAGGATTGATCTACCAGTGTACGTTTTACGCTACTCTTGTGACATAAGACTTATTCATTATACAAAATATAAGAAAATAATTACTTCAATTCTGGTGGTATATTTATGTACCACTTTGTTCTAGGTATCCTATAAAGGGTTAAACGTTAAACTTTATGCCCGATATCCACGTGTGTTGGCTCATAAGGCGCAGCTTGAAATTATTTTTAAAAAGGAGTACATACATATGTATTCTATTTTTTTATTAATTTAAAAAAAGAGAAATATTTGAGTTTTTATTTTTTACTCGAATATTTCAATTATCGGACCATTTCCTAAAAGTTGTGAATAACTTGTGCTAGAAAAATGGAAAACGAGTTGTGGTAGAGTGGGATTTGAACCTCCATCTTCATTGTGAGTCCACAATACCACCACAGAACCACAACCCTATATAATAAATAATCGATTTGGCTAATTTACATTGTGCCATTTTTGTGAAAAATCACCTCAAGGGCGCTTTACAATTGTATACGTAAACTTACATTCTAACGAAGCTATTATATTTTCATATTATATTTTCTGATTTAAAATTGAGGGTATGATAAACTAAAGAAGTGAGATTTTAGTTGGGATCTGAACTGACTAGGACTGTCGATGATTCGTAAGTTTGAAGGCAATTGGTTCCAGGTAGAGGGGCCGGCAACGGCAAAAGCACGATCTCCGAATCTAGTTTTTAGGGAGCGCCGGATTTCGATAAGTTTTTCTCTGCCTGAATCAAATGCTGATCTAAGAGTAGATTTTCTTCGACATGTATTTTCCCTAATACAAAGGTCTGATAGATATCTTGGAGCCATTTCATGAAGGAGTTTCAATACTGTCCAGCAAAGCTTGTATTATATTATCTCAGGGCTTTTTAACCAGTGCAAATCTCGAAGATGTTATGAGATGTGAAAATATTTTTTTATTACCTTAATAAGCTTTGCTGCGGCATTGAACAGATTAAAGTTTATATTTTGGGAGATTTGCGTATATTCCATTACAGTAATCTAGACGCAAAACGACATAAGCATTTACAAGATCTTTTGCGTATAAAGGAATATTTCTCCGTACGGATTTGCTTGGTCGGAGATGGAAGAAACCAGCACTTACCGTTTTATTGACCTGAGAATTAAGAAAAAGATCTGAATCTAAATTAACGCACAGTAGTTTAACATTTTTACTAGGTGTAAGATCACAACCTGTGATTGAAAATGAGATCGGTCTAAAAAGTGTTGTTGCTTTTTTGTCGCTGTCAACAGAAACTCAGTTTTAGACGGATTGAGTTTGAGTCTATTTGATGACATTCAGTTATTGACAGTTGGGATGCCAATGCATCTCAATAGACACGCGAAATATAACTAATTTCGACTATAGTGACGTATTAGTCAGTTGAAAAGAACACCCATAGCAGACTTTTTCTCATCTCGTCTCCCTATTTGCACCAAGTGATACAAATGCACTGCCTTAGAATTCCAATTTTTAAGGATCACTTTGTTACATGGAAGGTAAGGTGATCAGTCTAAAGCATTAGGTCCAGAAATAATGAAATATTGCTGTGTAAAACGACATTTGAAACCAATTTTTTGCGTCCACCCTGTTGGAAATCAAACCTAGGACCTCAATTATTGTGTGCGAACGCGCCAACCACTACACTACGAGATGAACTTATCTTCATTCAATTTCCTTTTTGATATCTGAGAGCCGCCATCGAGTTGAAAACACTCGTCCAGGGTTCTGGTTCCATTTCATACACAGAACAAAATTTTCAATCCGTATGGACACAGAGTTAGAGATTTTTTGTTTCTAAAAAATTGTCTTGCCTTATAATATTAAAATATTGCATTTTAATAAGAAAGTTCAGTGGTACGGGAAATTGGATGCAAAAAATGATTTCTTACACGCGGTAAAAATTACAGCGAAGTTTCTTTAAAATATACGAAAAAAATAATAAAAATGAACTACTTCAAATTACGTCACAAGTTCTTTTAAATCAACCGATAATAAAAAGTTGTGATAGATTTCCGGCTTCCAGGACGCCAACCCACCAATCGAGACAACTCACCGATGAGAACTAGTGACGTCACGCGCGGAGTAATTAAAACAATTATGATAATACGACTGATATTTTTTCCTTAGATTTATCTGATATTTTTTCCTTAGACTATCGTCCAAAAACAAATTAAAAACTACAAAAACCACTAAACTTCCTCACTATCGACAATATTTTTTTCAATATAATTTTAATACAGATTCAATACTACCTTTAAAATAAACAAATATGCACATTTTATAAATCCATACAATCGTTAGTAATAAATACATGTTTGTTTATCCTGAAAGTCTACGATTAATAATTTTAGATTGCTAGTTTGATAAAATTATTTACAACAGTTTTGTTGATACTCGTAGTATCAACACGTTTATAAGAAAATGTTCATGATTTATAACATTAATACTTAATATAGGAAGTGAATCTGAAATAATATATTACATGTATCGCTAGCCCAACGCGACAGTGAGAAAAATCAGAAATTTCCGATTTTCAGATACACATGCAGATATGTTAATAAATGAATGTTTTCAAATAATAAAATATTGAAGTTAGATAGTAAACCCATGTGAAAAGGTAGTATTCATAATCTACTTCGAATAATTTAATTTAGTCAGACCCTTGGCACACCTCAAAGTCCGATTATCTCAGAAAATGTTCTTCAGAGATATCTCACTGTTGCTTTGGGCTAGCGATATGTGACATTGCATTAATTACTTGAATAATTTATTAGATAAACGTAACATAGGTATGTACATTGACGATTAATTGTGAAAATATTGGAATATAACCATATTAATCAACACACAATGATTAATTGAACGTAGTTATGCACAAAGCAGCCAGCCACAGAAAGTGAAACTGAGTTAATAGCACTTTTGTGAGAAATGCTCTTTTTGTGATCGACACCATTTTCACTGTAATACAGTTTTTTCGTGTGAAAGCGGTCTGGTTGTCTTTAGCGAAACATAGAATTGACCTTACTGCGTCCGATAAAATCAAAATAACATTGTTTCAAAACATTGGACTGGCTGCTTTCTGCATAACTACGTTCAATTAATTTACGCTATAAATTATATGAAGTGTTAGATATCATTTAAAAATGTAATGTATATGGTTCCCGTGAAAACACAGTTTTGTAGGTAAAACAAATTCAGAAGCCTCTAGTGTTTTTGACTCGATAGCAGCTCTCAGATAAGAATGGTGGAAAAGGAAATCAAATTATTAGATTAATTACGAGATTATTATACTCGTTGTAATACTTATTAGATTGACTAATGTCAAGGAATAACTATTCCCGGTAAAACTATTTATACCCGGTATAAGAAAAGGGTTACTTATAAAAATATTTACGACCATGTATAACTACTAAGCGACGTACAGGTATTGCCAAAAGTGCTATGAGTCGGCTGGTGAAGATTTGGAAGAATCGCAGTATAACTATTAACACCAAAAACAGACTGGTGAAGGCCTTGGTTTTCTCTGTGTTCATGTACGGTGTGGAGTGTGGACACTAAGGGAATCTGAAAAGAAAAAAAATCGAAGCTTTCGAAATGTGGTGTTGGCGGTTTATAAGTAAGAATGTTTACTATACCACCGCTATTTAGGCGTAATTTTATACCAGGTTTAAAAGTAAGGCCTGAGTACCCTTTTGCCTGAGACCTAGGGAAGGGTCAAAAGTATTTACACCGAGTAATGCGATTTCCCTTGCATTTGTTATTATGTGCAGCATTTAGCCCGTTTTTTTTTAAAATGTATAATATTGTTATGCACATATTTATAAATGAAGTGCCTACGTCCATGTAAAGCGGTTTACTGTCGATAGGTTGTATAGTAAAGTACTTACTAGATTTGTAATTTGATCCGATTGACGCTGTTGTATTATTACATATTACTTTAGCAATACTCGTGTATAGAAATTGACAACCGGTGGTAGATGCTCCTGGATAAAATTAATAATCATATATACAGGGTGTTCTTTAAACCCTGTCACATCCAAAACCACGATGGTCAGTATGAGCAAGAAGACATATTGGCACATTAAAATATTTTTAGAACAAATATTTTTTATACATAAAAAAAACAAATGGTTGCTTACTTCTGCAGGGACAAAACGGGGAGGGAAGAGGGGAGAGTCTGATACACCGCTAACAGCGCGGCCGCGCCTTCCTCGCTTCTCCCCTGCAGAAGTAAGCAACCATTTGTTTTTTCATATATATATTTAAAAAAATTTATTTGTTGTAAAAATTAATTTTAATGTGCCAATATGTCTTCTTGCCCATACTGATCATCGTGGTTTCGGATGTGAAAGGGTTTAAAAAACACCCTGTATATTTACAAATAACGAATCTCAGTACTGTTATTCACGATTTGATAAAATAATTTTTTAAAAGTTCGCTTGTAGGGTTTTTTCTATTGATAAAATTACTTTTATACCCTGGCTCCTTTTTTCGGTATTTTTTTCGAAGATACAGTATACTTATGAACAAACTTAATGTAGAATACATAATACGTAATCTTGTTTGTAATTTATATTAGGTAACAATATTTGATAGGTATTAGAAAAATTGAGATTTAATTAATGTAAGTAAATATTAGTACATAACTATTTACCGACTTTTGATGACTACCGGTTTCGAGATGTAGCCGTCACTCACTACACTAACATGCAAATGCTAAAATACACTTCCCCCTAAACCATAATCGTAGTATATATAGCATTTACGAAAAATACACAAATTACATACGGAGTTAAAGGGGTTGCAAACACCACTGTTCGGACCAATTCTCAACCAAATCCATATCTACCTACCCGTCCTTCCCATTTCCTAGCGCACTCCATGTAACAATAATTCTACGTGTGAGTGCCACAATCTAACATCAACCGAGTGAAGCGCTTAACTAATCTTTTCTCAAGCGAGCTGTGCCTGCGTCCTTTAGACCGCCAATTCATACAAGCTGTGCCAGCGTCTCACGACTGCCAGCTTCACCAGGGTTCCAGCACTCGTCACGCCTCATCATCAGCAGGTTAGTAGAGTTGCGCAACCTTCCTTCCCTAACTTCTTCCTCTTAGGACGAGATATTCTCAACATCTCATCCACTCCTCAACAACCACCATGTCCTAACACGCACTAAAAAATAGGTATACTCAAATAATAAATAAATAATGTTTTACTAAAGTGTTTTAAAAGTAAGCAGAAATACCATTTAAAAAAAAAAAAAATTAAAGCACCATAACAGGCCAGGAGACCCAATTACAGTGGTGAATTACAACACAGAATACCCAGGCTTGAGAAAACTCACAATTTTTTTTTTGTGGACGAATCCCGATATTTTTTTTATATGAAGACAAAATATCAATTGTCTTTTAAATTTATTTTAATGAAAATAAGTAATATCTTTGAAATGTAGTGATTAAAATACGTTTTTTTAGTTTTTAATTTTAAAATGGTCAAAACTATTTTATTTATTACAATACGAAGGCAAGATGATTAGCCTTACGTATCATGTATACGTTCAGGTTCTATGGAACTAATATTTCAGTTTGAAAAATCTTTTAACTTTTTTATTTTAAATTTGACGTTTCATGTCCACTTTATCTGGGATCTAACTATGAGGTAGACTATAGTAATAAATGAAATCAATATCTGAGTGAAAATGGTTTGTTGTCTCTGGGAGAGTAATGGTATCTCAGAATTTAATGTATTTATACGTATATATTATAGATACTACACCTTAGAACTACAACGCAATGTATTTGAACTTTCGTTTGAAAACTTATCTACACATGTGTGCTAAATCTTTACGCCAAAGTCTTGGAGAATTATATAATTTTAATTCTTGGAAAATTGATGGCCGACTACTAGCATACGTTGTTTATAGCATATGCTTCACCTAGGGAGCTGAGAAGGAATAATTTACTAATTGGATATACAAATATGAATATTATTGTAAATTCACATATTCACTGACACTTATTTAATTAATTGTTTCGGCATTCACTGTCGGATGACATGATTAAATAAAAAAAAATAATCACTCAGTACTTTTCCCCACGCACAAATTTATTGAACTTTTTGGATAAAATTGACTGTCCGAAACTAGATTGCTAGTTTAAACTCTTGCGTGATGTGTGATTTGTAAAAAATAATCTTGAATTAATATTAATTACATATTACTCATTTTACGGTGTCATTAATACAGGGAAAGTTAATAAATTCGTATAACGCTTATTCCGAAGTTTTTTTAGTCTATTAAAATATAACCTTATTACGAAAAATACTGGCTTCGGATTGAATCGAAAAAATAACGCATTTAATACCACAATATCTTTATATATATTTTTGTTCTAGCCGATATACTGACATGTTAATTAAAATATGATAATTATAATATAATGATATATAGACACGGGTCAATTGACTAAATACATTGTTGAAAAGGAATATAAAGATACACAAGTAAGAAAATATAATTTGCGAAATATGTTTGCGATAAACGAGTAACAATACTAATAAAATAAAATTTAAAATATAGATGATAACGGAATCACGTGATTCTTTTTATATCCATTGAAGATTCTAATTTAATGGCAAATAGGAATATCAAACTACCTGTTTGATGTAAGAATTTAATATTGAGTTATGTCGTAGGTGCGAGGCTGTGAAAGTGAAGTGATGTTTCGGAAAAAACTTAAAACCCACTTGTTATCTAAATCATTTGAATAAATCCGTAGCACGTGACAACAAAATAAATTGTTTTAATTAAATTACAAATTTAAAAGCTTCAATTAAATTAATTTAACAATAGAATAACCATGTAAAGCGCCTTTGAGGTATTTTATTACGAAAATGGCGCTATATAAGTTATCCATAATAATAATAATAATAAAGTAAGTTAGAATAGTCTAAATAATTGTGAATAAAATAGAGCTCCAACTTTTAAATAGTAACGTTTAAAATAAAATTACGATATCTAGATACGTTAGAAACGAAAATGACACACCTACTAACTCCACTTTAGATATTTTGAGTTTGTCCAAATTGTTGTAGACAAGGATTGGATTTCACCCCTTGTTTTTTTTAATTTAATTATTTGGAAGATCAACAAGGATACATAAAATACATACAATTTGTAAGGGAGCATTGCTAACCTTCTTTATACACATCCTCAATTATAGAACTCCACCATCTTTCATAAATTATATAAAATGAGTGTGTAGCTTAATTAAATCAATTTAAGTAATAATAGAAATTAAGTGAAATATAAAAATAAAGATTCAGTTAAAGAAATAAAATTTAGTTACAGATAAGAAACTATTTTTTTTAAGAAACGAAAAGAGAAAATAAGAATACATAAGATGCAATAAAATAAACTAAAGTCAATTTACATACATAATTGTGATTGAGGAAACGCAGTCTGCCTTTTCTTCATACAAACGTATTCCGGTATTTTCTCCCCGGATTATGGTAGGTACTAAAGCAGTGATGTTTTTATTCACTATATATATTTACCATTGGCGTGTTTCTATTGTTTTGCTTTTTTGATAAATAGTTTCTTATGGGAGCTAGAACCATCCAAAACCTCATAAAAGCGCCCAGTTTTATATCTCATCTTCGGACGTGCGGTAAAAAAATATGATAAATAATTTTGCTAAACGGAAAATATACTTTTTCTAAAAAAAACAAAATCACTTCAGTTTTGGGGTGCAGAAAACGAGACAAAAAACCCCGATTTCGTCGATTTTAGTTAGGCATAATCAGTCCAACGCGAGGTGCAGTTGTCGTTTTCCCACAATATCGGGGAGGGACCCGCGAGAGAGTGACAGAAAAACTATGTACAAATACAGATTCATCGACTTTCTCTTTCTTTTCTCATTCTTTTTCTGTCACATCGTACAACAGAGTTGGATAGAGAAGGAATGTGGAATTTTAAGCATTTACAAGGCTTATGAGGGTGAATCCGCCATTATTTTTGCCAATAGTTTTGGCGTAGAAATTTCCAGGGTCTAGCAAAAAAATAACAATATTTTTTAAAGTTCTTAGTATTGCGGAGTAAATAGTACTAATTTAAAAAACTTTGTAACTTAACTTGCAACTTTGGGCAGAAAAGTGCCCAAGCACCCAAACATAATTATTATTATTATTACTTAATGTGCTTAATTTAGTTATTTACAAAAAATGTTTATATTTTTTTGATGTGCAAACAATTTTTTAAAATTGTTTTTTAAGAGAACTAGGAGCGCTACATTCGATAATAAATAGTTATCGGATTTCAATGAGGAAAATCAGTGGTATAAAAAAATATATTTGTTAAAATTCTACTAATCTAAGCCAAAACAAAATAAATTTTATTTTTATATATCGTATTTTCACGCTATGATTTTTGAAGGTTTTGTATTTCTGAAATAACTCCGCGTGTGACGTCAGAGGTTCTTATCTGTCAGTTATCCCGATTGGTTCGTTTACGGTTAGCAAACCGGGTATCCTTCACAGCTCTCATATCATTAATTGGTTCATATGAACCAGAGACATCGTTCAAAGAAGTGCGTTTTATTGAAATATTTTTTTATTATTTTTTTCGTACATTTTCAAGAAACTTTGACAAACAATTTAACGCTCTAATTTTTACCGTGCGCAAGAAAATATTTTTTGTATCCAATTTTCCGTAGGGCTGAACTTCCTCATTCAGGAAATATTTGACATTTGATCGTTTACGATTTACATTAAAACAATATTATTTATTTATAATACACGTAAGTACGAGTGCTAAAACGAGAACACATGCTTGTTCAACAAACAGATGTATTAAAATATTAAACTTATTCTATTTGAGAGACTAATCTCATGTACCCACCTTCATAGCAAATGCGTCAATTGAAATTGTTAATAAATTATAACAAAGTCATTGGAATAATAAGATAACACCATTTAAAAACAAAACACTTTGTTCAAATAAATCTGATAGTTAAACTATACGCAGAGTAGGACTGGGTATGCGATAATTATGAATTGAATGATACTGGTCTGTATAAATTTTATCAAGAATTTATATTTAACCGTGCATGGTTTATTACTTCCAGTTAATAAAGTTATAATAAAACATTCTGCATTGATTGCAGTTTGCGTTGTTATGTCGTACACCGATATAAATAGCTTTTATAATATTTTTTATACGTAGTTGAAATGCAAGCCTCTTGTTGAGTGTATTCGTTAGCGCAGCAATGTTATCCTCAAAAAAGTACACTTAGGCGTGATGGTCGTTCTTCTGGGAACATAAAATATCTCGAAATGCATTAAAACATTCATAGTTCTAAATCAATACTCTTCCAACCTTAGAGTATATACATCTGATATTATCCATGGCTTTGTCCCACTGAGTTCCTCCAGGGTATGCTTGGTTACAGCAGTTTAAAGACTAGAAGGAATGTGTATTTAACAACGCACTTCTTTCGATTGTTGCGCGGTATTATTGACAACCCTGAAATTATGCGGAGCATTAGCTTTTATGTTCATAGACTGTTTCACATTCCAATATACAGGACCAACCTGCCAATGGTTATGCCTGTTGGAAGGGCTATCTCTATGTTGAACAATATCACTTTGGACATTGACATTTTTCACGTCTCTGAAGGAGTTTTTCGTTACAAGATTGTCTTACTTTTTTAACATATTATTCTTTGGATATTATGTACACTAATTTGTTTTTTTTATATATATATATACCTAATTTCACCTAATTATTTTAATTATTTCTATATGTATGAATTAAGATATTCCATTTTGTAATGTACATATGTATATATGAATAAATAAATAAAATTGAAATTGAATTTGAATCTGCTATACTCTAAGCTTCCAACAGCATTTGCTCGGTAGTATTTTACTTTATGATTTAAAAGGTCAAGAATTAACTGTGAAAAAAAAACGCAGATTTGTAGTGAACTGAAATGAATATGGATTACATAATTAAAATGATTGAATCGAATGCTAAAGTATTATGTTTAGTAATATTGATTTTATTTAAGACGTTTAAAAGAATTTTTAAATTACGAATCATAAGAGAGGGGGTTCTATTAGCCTCCCTTCCCTTTTGACAGTCCATTTCAATGAGGATTCTTTTTGTTTTAATTTAAAAGAAAAAAAAAGTTACTTTAAAAGCCCGTTTCTCATCCGGATCATGTATAATAAATCATAATATTATGGCAGTAAACTGCCCCCCATTTTTCGTTTTGGCTGTGTCATGTCATGTATGAACAGATAACAATAACGCAATTTGTGACCCAAAATAAAACATTTCATAATTATTAGATTATTATTTAACAGATCCTGCATTTCATGTGTTATCCATTGTTTAAAATTTCGTCATTTTATGTTTATTTTTATTATTTCAATAATGAGATTACTGTTGCGACGGGTTCAGACAATATTATTAAATTTGTGATTAATTATATACCTCAATAATTAATGAATATTTTCTTTAATCGGAGATTAGAATACATGTTTATTATATCAATGTTAAGATAAAATTAATAAGTAGTACAATATTTATATTATTTGAATTTCATGTATGAAAACCGGACATCGTTGAATGATAAAACATATTTTTTATAACTAAAAGTTACAAATGATGCATTATAATAAATTGATGATTGAGGGTTCATTTAAATATCCACAATGTCAATTTTGTTTTCATGCAATGAAATTGGAAGTAGTTTGATCCCGGTCTTACTAAAAATGTATGAATTATATTCCTAAAATATTAAACATTAATACACTATGGGAATCGTCTGAAATACATTGATTTAGTAAAATACTGTCTCGAACCTGTTGGTATTGATTGCTATCCTCGCGTAACTACATAATTTGTCTGCTCTACTTATGATGTAAATATAATTTTTAAATGAAATATTTACGTTAAAATGAATCTATTTAACACGTGCGCCATAATTTGTGAATGTGGAAAATCAAAATAATTATTATAAGCAGTCAGATGGATACTCCTATTTAAAACTAGGCACTGCACACTTCAAATAGATAAATCGAACAGTCATCTTGTTTAGAAACATACGGGAAAAGTTTACAGAAAAATATAAATTGATTACAACTAAGAAAAGCAAGTAGTGACGAAAGCTATGATTAAATAATAGTTTTTGTGAATTGGTGAGAAACTTAGTAACAATCGTAGTTTTTAAGGTAATTATCTTATTTTGTTTTGCTTTAAATGATAACGTATTAACAAATTAACATCAAAAGCGTTCTGGTAGCAAATTTGGTTCTGGCCTCTTCGTAAAAGAAAGTCTTAATCCAAATAACGCACATAAAATAAATAAACTTTAAATATTCGTTCGGAAGGTTCGTAGCCAGTGCCTCGATTATGATGGTAAGATAAAGACGTCATACCTTCACCTTGACGGTATAGTTGAAGATAAATTCTCTCTAGCGATTATAAAGATATACTTCCGACCCTCCACCTTCAAGTTTTGGGTAGGTACATCGATAAGAATCAAGGGGAAGCGTACGTCACGGTATACATATCTACGCTCTTAAATGACATAGCTTCAGTTTGACGTCATAGTTAAAGATAAAAGTCTACCGACTGACTATAAAGGTACCACCATCAAGTGTTGATGTAAGTACATCGGTTTATACCGACGGGTCTAGAACCCCTCGATACGTTAATCCACGCATTAAAAGTGTCAAAAATTTTATTCCACCGAGCAATTTTTCCTTCAATTATGATTTATTAAAATTTTTAATCGTTTTGAAGTTGGAACTTTTTTTCATAAAAGCCTATTAAAAATATGAGAGACAAATAAGTAAACTTTGAAGTCGAATTAAATTCCGAAATAACTGTCAGATTCATAAAAAGAACGCATAGATGTGAAAATAGTGTCGCTAGATTCTGTCCTTTTAACAAATAAGAGTATTTAGGCGTTAGAAAGTTACCACACTAAAAAAATAATTTAGTTATTATATTTTTTCATAATCGAGACACCGGGGTACGCCAGGGCTGCCCTAGAACATGTTGAGCCATCCCTAGCCGCTGGCCAAAACTTGCTCTTTGACAAAATATTCTTGCGAAATATTATTATAAGAACTTTTGTTCTAATTAGGTATAAAAAAAACTTATTAATTTACCAATTGAATGTTAACGACGATATTCTTAAACGTTGCGTCGGCGTCGTAGATATTATATAAAGTCGGTTGCACAAGTTATTCAAATTTTAACTGGTAATGTAATGATTTATCGTTTCGCGGTACATAAATATGATATGGAAGAAAATCACTAAAATGGTTTATTATTCAGTGTTTTTAAATATAAATGGCTTAAGATAAATCAAATTTGCAAAATCAAAAATGCTCTAAATACATACCAGTGGTAGTATTCTAAATCTTCTCTACCCTAGGGAAGAGTGATTAATTTGAAAATGTTATTTTCGTCATTATTAAGTCGTCAATTTGCTTCATATAATGGCCATACCGATGATTAAACGTCAAATGGTCTATAAAACTGCTTCTTAAACGGAAATAAAACTAAAACGGTTAGGTCAATTCAACCTATCTAGGGTTTTGGGTAATTCTTAAGGTCGCAATAATGTTCTAAATGAAAATCATCATGTTTGATTTCACGTGTTCATATTCTTTCATCATCAGTGGTGGCCGTATATGAAGCAAAAATTAGTCGCATGGAAAAAATAATTATTCACAAATTAACCACTCTCTAGGGGATAGAGAAGATTCATAATTGCACCCCAGCTTGTATTTAAGTGTTTCTTTTAACGATCAAAACTGGCACGGATTTAAACACTGGGAGATATACTATTTAATGCAGTGCCTTATGCACCAATAGGTGCACATGGGGATATGATTATGATGATATTTTCCTATACATACAAACGTACGCATGCATAAAATTTCGAGCCTGCCCTGATTACAAAGTCTGGTGTTATGTGCCGATGTAGTGTAGCACACAGAGAATAAATATTCGAAGTCCACCATATCAATTAAGAAGACACGAAGATTTTGTATATTAGTTTATTATTTAAAAGACATTACAAAAATCCATTATACTGTTACACTTGAAAGATACCATGTATATTAAAACTAAGTATTACGTCTAAGTGACGTACTGGTGGATTTTTATAAGCTGGCGTGTGTGGTATACTTACACATACGCATTGTGTAGTATCAGTGAACAAGCCCATAGTATGACATCGCACGGCAAACGCATTATGGAAATAATCTCTGTCTCTCTCGCGCTCAAACGCGCTTATGAGCGTGACATAGACAACTATTGCTTTATTAGTTGCTAATGATATGGTAATACAATATACACGGGATGCTTCTGCGTTCGTCTGAGTTTCGCTGCGATTCTTAATAGTAAACATATAATAATATATACGAGTATTAAGTTACGGATTAAAAACACTGGTTTATAAATATGTAGGTATTTTCATTTAATCAAATCATGAATATGTCAATTATGTAGTGATGGCGCTTTCGCAAAACTTACACAAATACATTTTTTATGTACAGAATACTGATTTTGAAAATCTTGATGTTATATATATTGTTATATTAAATCTCTTTTGGATTAGAGGGAAAAAAAACAATTACTTAAGAAAATGTCCTATATTTACGAGTTTTTATTTAATATTTTGTCTTCATCATAATAATAATTAATAAAGTGTAATTAAAATGCACAGTACACATTATTTCGGAGAAAATATGTATACGCACTTATTGATAAACAATAAATTTTGTTATTTATATACTTAAAACAATCTACACAATTTTGCATTCTAGTTCTTTTAAAATATGATTAAAAGAATATAAAATAATGAAACAAAGTATTTTAGTTAATTAATATTACATTTTCTTAACCAATTGTATTTTTTTTTCATATACAGAACCCTCTAATCCAACACCGAATTTTTAAAAATGATGGCACCTTTGGTTAAAATTTGATATAACATTTTTTTAAATCAACATCAAATGCGTTAGTGTGAGTTTTTTGAACGCGCCAGCTTAAGTTAAACCACCAGTAGTAACCACGAGAGATTACAGTTCTAATTCCTCCTCAAAGGACTATGTATGGACTTATATAATACAATTTTGAGTCCTGTGGAAGGGATAAGAAAAGATTAAAATAGATATTTTAATCTTCATAATTATTTATGTCTACATGCCTCTATTTGGCGATGCATGTGGTACTTTACTAATGAATTCCATAAATAGCTATTTTGAATAGCAGCTGTAGATAACAGAATTTAAAATACACTGTTTTTAGTATTACTAATATAATAATTGTCTTTAACACACTATAATAGGTTTGTTTTGCGTTTTTTAATCAATTTTCGGAAACAGAGTTTCATGTTTGCATGGAAAACTGATAAAATCGATTTGATCAGTACATGATCAGTGATCAGTAATTTCCATCACTTTGTATCTTTTAGCTTTCATTTTAATCAAGCTAAATTTTAAGGACCATAGGCGTTGCCTAGTATATGAAATAATTCGACAATTTGGACAAACTCAAAATATTAGAATCTCAAAAAATATCCATTTATTTATGAAATATATTATAATATATTATAATATATCTTGGATATTTGCAGCGAACCGTAAAGGATTTTAATTCCATCACTACCCTCAAAGTGCTATTTACTGCCTTGGTTAGAAGTAATTTAGAATTCAATTCAACAATTTGGTCACCTTATTACAATGTTCATATTTTAAAGTTAGAAAGAGTACAACGTAAATTCCTTAGATTCATCAATTACAAACTTAATATACCCGCTGAAAATATTGATTATGATAATTTATTATGTACACTAAATATGTCAACTCTATGTAAAAGAAGAATTATAAATGACTTATTAAATTTATATAAAATAGCGAATGGCGTATTGGACGTCCCGGAATTAACTAGTGTTATCAGCTTGAAAGTACCTCTTCGAAATACTCGGCAGCTAACGTTATTTTTTGAATCTCCTGGCAGTCACAATTATTATTACAATTCACCAATACCTAGACTACACCGGCTAGGTAACGAGTATGGTGAAGTTGATATATTTTGTCTGTCTTTATATAAATATAGGTTAAGTATTCAAAAGGTTATAAATTAATTTATGTAAAATTTCTTAATATTTTTCTTTTTTTTACTATTTCTTTTTCTCATGTATCTCTTTAATAATGTATAAACTTATATGTATGTATATGTATGCGTGTATGTTTTCATATGTAATTTTTTTAAATATTTTTCTATGTACCATATACCTATGTTGGTACATTTCCTGATTTTTACTTATTATTGTATCTTTTAGCTTTTCTTATGTTATCTTTTATTTTTACCAAATTTACATACTTATGTTTCACTGCTGCACTTAAATGTAATTTCTAAAATATGTAAAAGCCCATTGGGCGTGTAAATCAATAAATAAATAAATAAATAAATATATTTTTAACCCTAAAATTTAATCATTATTTGTAATATTTCCTTTCTGTCACGAACTCTTTTGGCTTGCATTGTCCAGATTATAAGCAAGCAAAAGTCACTAAACCAAATATTAGCCTCTAAACCTAATATTAGCTAAATAATACAAATGGCTAAAATGCTTAATGCATCTAGGAACTAGGTACCTACTTTGAATCCTGAATGGTACGTTATTATCTACCCCAACTGATAAAATGCAACATGTGCCTTATGTAAGTGGTAAAACCATAACACTGGCTACGGCCGTGCTGTTGATTACCGTATTTTGAAGAAATAAAATAATAACAGAATAGTTTTTATGTTGGTTCCTATTACCTACTACGACTTAGATTTACAGTAAAACCACAGACATGAGATTCGCGTGTTGGGAAAACATAACTGAACTAAACCAAGTCGATTTCTTGACCGATAAATTCAAGTTATTGTCATCTTAAAAATTTCAACACCCTGGTTTTGTTGTCAATCACTTATCAACGTAAAACCATGAATCGGTAATTAATTTATTTTGTTTGCTACTACACGTGTAAAGTCATCACCAGATAAGAGTGCCTACGTTAACTAATCTTTTACACTGCGGTCACCATGTGAGCGTGTCCAAGTGGCCATTCTTATCTGGCGGACAGTATTCTGAGTACTAATTAAGTTCGAGGGTTAGGTTTTTAAGCCATACATAAGATCACAAACGTATACAAGCGATAGCGAAAATATACTTAATATGAATACTTACAATATTTGATGTTTCTATTCCCCGAAATGCGAAACCGGTAAGCACAGTATCACTTATAATTATAACGTAGATTGTTTTGTAAATACACAGGTCCCGTATTGTAACTTGTAACCAAGCACGACAAGTCAGACGGTTCGTTTGATCAATCTGAGCGATGTTTTAGGTTGAAAGTCCCGATTCATCTCAATAATAATTTGTCACAATTCGAGTGAAGACAGCGATTCCAGTGGCGAACTGTGACTTTTTTGATAGGTAAGCTATATTTTTTTTTTCATAATTTGTACCTGCATGAATATACATATAAGTAATAAAGTATATACACGGCTTATTTTTCTATGGTTTTATTTTTTTGACTTATTTCTTAAGTTAGCTTATATTATAATACACTAGCGGACCCGGCAGTCGTTGTCCTGCCCGAACGTTGGCAAAAGACTTTTCATTGATAAGTTTTTTATTAATTTTGTTTGTGATTAAATTCCAAAACTCAAAATTGTTAATATTCAAATATTGAATTTAAGTAGGTACCTAGGATTGTCTATGGTTGAATTCCAAAACATAAAATAAATATTTTTTCAAATATGGCATTCTTTTTGCAAACGTCAAACTCCGGTCTTCTCACCAACAGAGGGGTGTACTTATGTAAGAATACGATTTTTAAAAATGTATTGAATTTAATATTATTTAAGTATTACCAAAAATCCAGTAAAAATAAATAAATAGGTAGAAATTATAAGGAATTTAAGGATAGAATCTGATTGAGATCCACATAAAACAAATGCTGTTTGTAAACATTCAAAAACAAACTTTTTCATACACAAAAAATACTTGTTTATAATTGAATTCCAGAAGTTAAAATAATTCATTTTTAAATATTGAATTTAAGTAGGTACCTAGGTACTTGTTTATGGTTGAATTCCAAAACTTTAAATAATTCATTTTCAAATATAGAACAACTTTTCAAATGCCAAACTCTGTTCTTCTCACTAACAGGAGTGCACTTAATATAAAAATGCGATTTTTAAAAATGTATTGAATGTCGGTTAATATTATTTTAGTATTACCAAAAATCCAGTAAAAAGAAATAAATGGGTAGAAATTATAAGGAATTTAAGGAAATAATCTGATTGGGATCCATAAGAAACGAATGTTGTTTGTAAACATTAAAAAAAAAACTTACTTTCGCACATGCATTCTCGGCGAATGCAGCCCTGGAGACGACGAAAAAAAACATTTACGCTCCCAACTTTTTTCTACTTGATAAATTGAAGATTTTCAGAGCTATAAATATGCTCATGGCATAGATCTACATTTCGTTGTAAACCGCACGTAAATCGGTTTAATAGTTATCCAGTCTATCGAGGACACACATACGAACATTATCTTTTATATTATATAGAGAAGATATAAATTATTTAACTCATTTTCCCATGGTTAAAACTACTATGAATAATTTTTATTGATACTCAAATATAGAGTTAAGCTGCGCATAATCGATTATATGGACGATTCGCCCCTGTTACTTACTTGTGTTTATATATTATTCGATTATCGCGCGAGTGCGTAAGGGTAACATCGATGTTACGACAAAATTATTGTTTTTAGAAAACGAAACACGCCACTTAATAATATATTGTCATTCTCTAAATAATTGCCTCATTAAAAAAAAACAAAACATTTTCATAGATGGACGTTTATACGGCATAAATTGAATGGTCCGTTGTTATTTTATACATATAACTTCTATGTAACAGTTCTTCAATGTACGCTATAGGAACATTAATTTATTAATTACGAGCCGAACCCGGCAATGCTTTGCAATTGCTAGATTTTAGTACATACTTGTATTTATATATTTAATTATTACAATCGAAAGTTTGATACAAATTAATTACAATTATATTTAGTTAAAATTAGATGTGTAATGTGTACATATGCATTCTTATTTTTGTGTTTCGTATTACATAACTTGTGAGGATATGCGGTGACAGGTATTTGAACATTGTTTTCTTGTCACTGTCTTGAAGATGCTATGCGAAAAGACAACTCGTCGCTTTAGTTCGTTTTTGTTCAACATACCAAAACTCAAATCTGCAGAAATAGAGCTTTAAAAGTGTGTTTACGAAATAGGCATAAATAATGACCACAACTTTAGACAAATTCGTTTAAAAACCCCTTAAACAAATAAAAGAATATTTTTTTTTTATTAGAATATTCTAAATAAAGGCTTCCTCAGAACTCCTGTACATTTCTCAATTTCGTTAAAAATGGTCTGTGGGACAAAAACAAACTAAAGCGACGAACTGTATTTCGGCCCTTCTTTGCCTAACTACAATCGACATTTCGCTGGCCCATTTTCCGCACCTCAAAACTGAACCGATTTTGTAATAAAAAAAAAGAGTATCAGAATTAAATTTTCTCATATCGATATGTTTTGTGTTTTTTTAAAATAGTTATCATATTTGTAAACCATACCGTGCGCCCGAAGACGCAGATAAAACTAGACGTTTTTGTGGGTTTTTGGATAGTTCTAGTTCCCATAATGAACAATATATAGAAAATACGTTTGTATGAAGAAAAGTCAGACTGCATTTCCTCTAAAGATTAAACATTATTGAGTATACTTGAAAAACGCTACTTTATAATGGTAAACGAATCAGCGTATAAAATATGGTGTAACTTTTTATAGGTAATCTAGGTACTTGTTTATGATAAAATTCTAAATCTTGAAATAATCAATTTTCAAATAAAGAATTATTTTTGCAAATGTCCAACTCTACTCTTTTTACCAACGGGGGCGCACTTTGTGAAGAAATACGATTTTAAAAATGGTTGAAACGTTATTTTAGTATTACCAAAAATACAGTAAAAAAAAACAAATGGCTAGAAATTTTAGAAATTTTTTAAGGAATTTAAGGAAAGCGTGTGATTTGGAGCCATAAAAAACGAATGTTGTTTGTAAACATTCAAGGTACAAATTCTAAGTACCTAACGTAACACATATTAATACACAAATAATGTTAAGTGCCAACCTTTTGCCTTTTGTTATATTCAAAACTAGCTCAAACCCTTGTTAGATAATTGCCATCTCCCACACCTTAATAACTTATATGGTATCGTAACTATTATATTTTTGATCTTTGGCTTGACATTTTATTTTAGCCAAGGGTTATTTATTAGTCGTAGTCTCTACCCATTTGACGATTTATATCTAGAGTCTATACGCGCCTAATACGCGCCTAATACGCGCCTAAAGTCTATACGAGCCCCAAAAAAGCACCGGGCAATGACTACTTTACATTAGATATATGCACTAAGGTCACAGAACTATTTGAAAATGAAGTTTTAGAAATGTACAACGCATGTTTACGACTTCATTGCTTTCCTATCTGTTGGAAGTGCTCTAATGTTATTGCTATACCAAAACCTGGCAAAGTCGAGAAAAACGATGTTAAATCATATAGACCTATTGGGCTCATTCCAGTTTTTGGAAAGGTTTTGGAGAAACTTATGATTGAAAGAATTTCTTGGCATCTTAATAAAAAGCTAAGCCCAAAACAATTTGGCTTCACACCCCAGAAGTCTACCGAAGACGCCTTAAATGCAGCCATCAGCTCTATAAATGAAGGAAAAAATAGCCGCCAAATCGTCATAGCTGTCTCATTGGACATCCGTGGAGCCTTTGATCATGCTTGGTGGCCATTCTTAATATGTCAACTACGTCGAAAAAACTGCCCTAAAAATATTTTGGAACTAGTTATCGACTATCTTGAAAACAGAGAGGTCAAAATAACACACGCAGATATAACTAAACACAAAAAGACTTCACAAGGATGTATTCAAGGTTCAGTTTGTGGTCCAAGCTTTTGGAATATAATTTTGGATGATCTTTTACAAATAGATTTTGGAAATGGAATTAACATACAAGCGTTTGCTGATGATGTTTTTCTGACAGTTAGAGCTCAACTTATGTCTGAAGCCGAAGAAAGAACAAACTGTGCCCTTTCGACAATAGCTGATTGGGGAAAAAAGGTTAAACTTAACTTCTCAGAGGAAAAAACGAAAGCGATGTTAGTAACCAAAAGAAAAGAAACTCTTCCTAATTTATTCATGAACGGTGTAAAGCTAGCTCTTGCTGACTCTATTAGGGTATTAGGTGTAACTGTAGACAAGCATCTCAACTGGTCACTACATGTGGATAACGTCTGCAAGAAGGCTGCCAATCTTTCTGGAATGCTTGTGAGAGCGGCAAAACCAACATGGGGGTGCTCTCCTGCGGTAATGCAGCAAATATATTATGGTGCAATTGAACCTCTTGTTACATATGCGGCCAGCTTATGGGGTGAAGCGGTAAAAAAGAAATGCAATAAGAAAAAACTTGACAGCTTACAAAGACAATTTGCCATAAGATCTTGTAGAGGATACAGAACCATTTCACTCATCTCTGCTCAAGCTCTAACAGGATTTACACCGTTAGACCTAAAAATTCAAGAAAGGAAGGACATTTATAATGTTAAGAAATTTGGTAAGCTGTATTCCATTCCAGATGATCGCAAGTATCAAGGAACTGCAAACTATTTCGATTTACCTCACCCGTGCGAAAGAATTCCCGAAAATATTCTTTTACTTGACAAAGATATACCTCCTTATGCTTTCAACGAAATTAGAATCTTTACGGATGGTAGCCTGCTCGACGGAAAAGTGGGAGCGGCATTCGTTCCTTTTGAGAGTAATAAAGAATTACCAGGCAGAACATTTAAATTAGATAATTTCTGCTCAGTTTTCCAGGCTGAACTACTCGCAATACGAGAAGCTCTCGAATGGTTATTAAAGAAACCACCAGAGAGATGGGTTATTGCAAAAATATTATCAGATTGTCTTTCGGGCGTTCAAGCTATAACAGATACTCGGTCGGTAAATCCATTCATTGTAGATATTCAGAGTAAAATTAAGCATCTAAAAATAAGAGGGATGAACATTCAAATATGCTGGATAAGAGGACATGCTGGTATCGTAGGAAATGAGAGAGCGGATGAACGAGCAAGATCCGCAACTTGTAAAAGAACGGCACCTTTCTTCTCAGAATTTCCCCTTAGCTTTGCCAAACGCTGTATAAAACAAAATACGCAGCAGCGTTGGGAGGATCATTACCGCGCTTCTTCTGCAGGTAAAATCACTAAAATGTTTTTCCCAACGCTGGCTGATGCAGCAAACTTCCGTCATCATCACCAAAGTACTTTCGAAACGACTCAAATTTTTACCGGACACGGAGCTATGAGAAGTTATCTATATAGGTTTAAATTAAGGAATGATGACTATTGTCCATGCGATGATATTTCTTCACAGAGTATAGAACATCTGTTATTTCAGTGCCCATTTTTCAGTTTGCAACGCCATAATCTTGAAGCAGAATGCAGGAAAGATGGAATATCCTTAACAGATATCCACACTGTAGTAAAAAGTAGTTATCATGCGCAATTGTTCTTGAACTTTGCAACAATGGTGATTGGACTCATAAAGGTAATAAACCAAAATCAGTGATCGAACATCCCATTTCCAAGACAAACAAAAACTTTTTTTTCCGAGTACCTTAGCCTTGTACATGACACGTAAGGCTACTAAATACAGGGGTCCAAATATATAAAAAAAAAAAAAAAAAAAAATATACGCGCCTAATAATTGACCTATCTTAATGCTCTCACCTGCAAGGGGTGGATGTCCCAAGGGACAATATTGTCTTTTTAAGGATTGACTATTTAGATGCACCTTGCGATGCTCCAAACTGAACCTTTCATAAATTAACATATTATAATCCCCTCCATTTACTAATAAATGTACACTTTATAACCCAATACATTGGTTCCAGGAGGACACATTGAAATTAGATTCCTAACTTAGTACGTCGTGACTACGACAATTTATTATTAAATGTAAACTTGAATATTATTAAATTATAAGTACAGTAAACCCAACGAGTGTAGTTGGACACATCTTGTTCTCTTCAAAAGTGAACTAAATAAAACAATACCATCTTCGAAGCTGCCTTTTATTGACTACTGGAGGGCGATTCAATTACTCATTACAAAGTGCTCCTCAACACCTTACACGGCACATAACAATAACATCAACCCTGATGATGGACGCTGTAACGCGATCCGAAACGTCGGTAAAAAGTACGAACGACACACGGCATAATAACCCAGAAAAACTTATTGTGCATCTTAAGGGCCGTGAAAATCTAAGAAGTTTATTCAAATACAAAGTTTAAAAAAAAATAACATCCACTCAATTTTTTAGTATATATTATGCTTTCTCCTCGAATATTGCCTTGGTGAATGATCAATAAAACATTTAAGCTCCTAACTTTTTTTTCTAAAGAACAGATTAAAGATTTTGAGAGTTATAAATATACCCATTACAAAGCCCATCAATGACGCCCTGGGGACGATGAAAAAAACATTTCCGCTACTAATTTTTTTTCTACTTAATAAATTAAAGATTTTCAGAGCTATAAATATGTTCATGGCATAGATTTACATTTCGTTGTAAACCGGACGTAAATCGGTCCAGTAGTTATTTAGTATATCGAGGACATACATAAGAACATGGACTTTTAATGGAGAATAGAAAATAGTTAAAGGACATTTAAGAGAAGGTAATATAGAAGTCTAGGCATCTACAGGGCTTATGACCTGTCAATGGCTGGTTTAAGTGGCCACAGTGTGTAAAGTGGCCACTTAAACCAGCCATTGACAGGTCATAAGCCCTGTAGATGCCTAGACTTCTATATTACCTTCTCTTAAATGTTCTTCATCTCTGTTGTAATATGTTAATGTTAACAGCTCCCCAGGGAGTTGAATCCAGTCCTTGTCTACAAAAATTTGGACAAACTCAAAATATTGTTGATAGTTAAAGGAATTCCAAAAATATATATATATGAAAAATCTTAGAACCCAAGAGAACTTTGTCACAAGCCATAATATTATAAGTTGCACCCGAGTACAGCCGAACGTAGCAGGTTTCGGGTGAGCCTAAGTTTCGGACATTTTTTTTCCGAAACCGAAACCACGGCCCAAACTCGTTTTATTGGCCGAAATCGAAACCGAAACTTCGGACGATCACTACTTACTCGTATTACTCCGTATTCTATTGTGGATTGACATAATGCAAAGTATACTTTCTTTAGATACGGTACACTAAGAATGTTTCTTTTATTTTTAAATAGGTAAACAAACTTTTTAATTTTTATATGAATGATTTTAAATATGAAACATGAGTTTCATTAAAACTTAAAACTTTCGATTTTTTTTCATGCAACTACTTTAAATGTTTTTTTTATTACATATTTATGAATATGTTGATATGCGATGTAATTTTTTGTGTTCTGTATAATAAAGGTACCTACATACAGGTGTTCTTTAAACCCTGTCACATCCGAGACCACGATGATCAGTATGAGCAAGAAGACATATTGGCACATAAATATATTTTTTTAGAACGAATAAAATTTAAAAAAATAAAATATCAAAAAAAGCACATGGTTGCTTACTTCTGCAGGGGTGAAACGAGGAGAGGGAAGGGGGGAGTCTGACACTGCGCGGCGCTCCCCTCACTTCTCCTCTGAAGTAAGAAGTAAGCAACCATTTGTTTTTTAAACATTTTATTTTTTAAAAAATTCTTTGATCTAAATGTTTTTGAAAATATGCAAATATGTCTTCTTGCCCATACTGATCATCGTGGTTTCGGATGTGACAGGGTTTAAAGAACACCTGTATATTGTAATATTTATTGTTAAAGTGTTATACATAACATAAATATTTAAAGCATTAACTATGTGGTTAAACATTTTACTAAATGTTATTAAATATATGTATTACCCACTTAACGACTTTTCTATGTCTACCGGTTTCGAGACGTACCCCGTTATACGATGTTCCATTGTAACGGTCACCCTAAACCTATTAAACTCAAGATCCTCCTTCCATCCCCTTTCCTTTTTTCAACTACCTATTTCTCAAACAACATAAAATATTTTTGCATTTTTGCAGTGCATGTTTGTCCTCATCAGTGCATGTGCTTATTAAATTGCATGTCGTGTTAATTTTATATTTTTGTGCAACAACTATAGTAAAGGTTTATAGTGGGTTTTGCATGTTGGTTTAATTGGTGTCTTGACGAAGAGACGGGTACGGGTACGTCTCGAAACCGGTAGACATAGAAAAGTCGGTAAGTGGTTATATACAAATAATAATTAACATTTAGTGTTATACATATGTATATTCGTCCGAACTCAACACAGGACTTTGGTTCCATGGAGTTGGGACTTGTGTCTCACTAAATGTTTCATAAATATATTGTGAATAAAAATAAATAAATTTTTCGTTGTTTATTCATAATGATCTATTCTGGATTTGATTATAATTGAAGGACAAGATTTTCTAAATTTATAAATACAAAAACAGAACTAATACGTAATTTATGAGTACATGTATTCATACATAATAAATCAATGACGTCTTATTCTTCAATGGGATATAAAATAATTATCGGGATCAGGTGCACTTAGAGTACCAATGCAGTGCCCTATGCCCATCGGGTGCAAAAAGGGGTATAATGATGACTATGGTTCTTGCACATTAACGGGTTAATCAAATTCATTTTAATATTTAAAGTAACCCCATTATGAACAAAGAGATGATGACGCTTACTTAGGACGTACTAATCTTTATCAAGTTGTGGCATAGCGCCTTTCTGATATTATTATCTCTCTACTACAACAATAATTATTTATCAGGACAGTATTCAAAATACTGAATTATACTTGAAGTAAAAATTAAACAAAAATCTTATCACTACGCGCGAAAATTAAAGCAAACATTGACAGTTATTAATAGGAGACGGTGTGACAAACACGTTTAAAATTTGTTGCACCAAATAGGGAAAACATTTTAAAGAAGGGAATATGGATGTCTTGGAATTTACAAGGCTTATGACCTGTCATTGGCAGATTTAAAATGCCAATTTACACACGGTGTATCATTCACCACTCTTTCTTTGTTTAAACATCTATCTGTTGACTTTTTTTAAGTAAAAGAGCCGAAACCTTTATTTACGTACTCGTATGTGAGATTTATGTGCCTGAATTATTTCACCTACTAGACAACACCTAAAAACAGTTTTTCAATTTTATACTTCAATTCGGTTCCCATTTTCTAATAGTTAGGTATTTACAACTCGTTGAAAATGCCCCTCCAAATTATATAAACCACGATATACCCAAGTGAATCACAAGAACGCAAATATTTCTTTTTAAATAAAAAAATAGTAAATATGAACACGTGAAATCAAACACGATGATTTTAATTTTGAACATTATTGCGACCATAAAATTAAGGATAGTCCAGAAACCGCATACGGACATCAAACAGAAGGCGACTAAACTACTCATAAATGAGTAGGTTTACGTTTTGACCCATTAATTTCTTTATAGACGTCGCTCAGTACGCAACTCCTGATTTGAATTCAACTATGCCGTGTTGTGTCCTTTTAAAGTGTAGAAATACTGCTAGGATCTTAAAGAAACAAGATTGTATCACATTTCATGTGTAATTAGCAAACGAATGTTTAAGCAGCAAATGCATTACTTAGAAATTGAATTATTTTTCCATCTGTCAGATTGTCGAAGAAACAAAAACGAAATGAAACGAAATTTCGTTAGTGTTGCCAGGGTAGTAATTTTTTTTACCCTACTTTGCTCATCTAATGAAAGAACTAATGAAAATTAGACCTCGGATTAAACAACGCTGTGGGGGACATTTGAACGACATTATCTCTAAAACATCAAATATTATTTAACACGATATAAAAATATCCGTTTTATGTAAAATAAAATTAGTTTTATATTTTAAGTTCAATGTTCATTAATTCAATTATTAAATGACCCTTTACTTTTCCACTATGTTGTGTCAATCAATGTTTCCGAGTGCACAATAAAATTTTAGAGAAATTTACAGATTGCTTTTTTTTACCTTACGTGTTATGTTTATTTTTTTTCCCATCAAGCAACATTACGCGGCAACATCACGAATGCGCGCGGCGAAAGTAGGGCAAAGTGGGGGGATTATTGGACACAGTCCAATGTATTCAAATATTATTCTACGCTCCTCCTGGACTATTCTTAATTCTATGATTGCGACCTTGAGTATTACCAAACCTAAACTATATTAGTTTTGTTAAGCTTTTTAAATAGTTTTAAACATTATCATTTGACGTTTAATCATCAGTGTGGGCATTATATTTTTATTTTTTTTATTTTATATGTTTTGTGAAGGCAACATAATACAACACAATAAATATATCAAAACAACAAGTAGGGAGAATAATGCTTAGGTATACAATGTCATATTAGTTGTATTCCAATTAGAGCCTAAATTTTTACTAGGTATGTCAAAACAGGGTGTGTGTGTGTGTGTGTGAGTGAGAGAGAGAGGGTGTGTATGTGAGGGTGGGTTTATGGACAGGGCCAGTATGTTTTTGATACGAGTGAATAGAAACATCTTAAATTTACAATGAAAAAACAAATTTTTATCAAGAAACCGAATTTTAATAATCATTTTTGAATTCTTATTTTAAAAATGGGTTTTCTACAGTTAAATTTATCTATGCTATTGAAAAATACATTATAATTACGTGCCAAGGGAATCAAAGGAGAGTTCTGTGCATAGTCCGTGCGAACTGTTGGTATATGGAAAAGAGATATATTCGTGTGACGGGTGCGGTAGCCTGGTACATTAAGAGCTAACTCAGAAACCAGAACAGGACTATCAAGACGTCCATTAAGAATGTCATCTTAAATCCCCATATCTAATACCAAACGACGATCCTCAAGACTCAGAATATGATGTTTATTTTTATATTTTTATGTGATGAAAATTTTTTTTTTTATTTTATGAAAAAAAAAACATTCCCTCGGGAAAATTCTTAGTAAAGAATATTTAATATTTAAATAAAATAACCATGCCACTTCACCATATACTGACGGATCGTCGCGTCGTTTTTTCTCTCTATCGATTCGGCATCGGCAATCGGTTTAGGCTACATTTTCTCCCGAAAACGACAAAACTAATCAATTAACTAATTTCTTCCTAATACCACGCGAGCGAAGCCGAGTGTAAAAGATAGTACAAATATAATTAAACCCTTTTTTGCCCAATGTGTCAAATAACTTTGTTTTCAATGTTTTTCGTTATTAAGACTTGGTTAGGAGTAGAATAAGACGAAATGTTTCTTGAAATATTATAATTATTTTTTTATTCTGGTTTTATAACAATAGGACTTTCGAGTCCCTTCAGGCAATTAAAAAATAAACAATAAGCATTATGATATTATGATAGGAGTACAAATGGATGAACATATCTGCTGGCGAGCTCATACTAATGACTTAAGCCGCAAAATATTTTTCAGTCTACACTCACTTAGAAGGTTGCAAAAATTCTTACCCATTAGTACTAAATGCACTCTTCTACAAGGATTACTACTACCCATTCTAGATTACGCTGATGCTTCCATGACTGATTTAAGCTGTGAGCAACTCGATAAACTTGAACGACTTCAGAATACATGCATAAGGTACATTTTTGGTCTTAGGAAATATGACCACATTTCTTTATATCGTAGGCAACTGAAATGGCTCAAAATTGGACAGCGGAGAGACTATCACTCCCTCTCACTTCTGTTCAATGTACTTCATAGTCCTAACGCTCCTATATCAGTTCATGGTTAACCTTTTCGTTCTTATTCTCAAGGCACTCTCTTAATACCCATACACAATTCCTCTTTCTTCTCTAACTCATATAGTCTCCATGCGGCTCGACTGTGGAATCATCTCTTATCCACCATCAAAGATGTTACTACATTATCTCTGTTTAAATCACGTCTGAAGAAACATCTCCTTTCTCTTCCTTAATCTCTCCTCCTTTCCTTTTTCCTCTTTCCTCTTTTTTCCCTTTTCCCATTGAGTAATAGTTTTGATTTAAGGTAATTTATAAACAAATACGTTTATTTCTATTTTTATATATTTTAAACTTTTTAATCTTTTTTTTTCTGTTGCATATGTTCTGTTACTTGAATTATAAAATAAAACTTTTATTTTATTGGTTGGTTGGAATAAATTGCCATTTGGCAATAAGCCCGCCAATGTACAAATAACATTATGTACAAAAAGTTAAATAAATAAAATAAATAAATATTCGTTAATACAATTATTATTATCGTTGCAGAAACTTTCCAATGTGAACACGATCAGTAAGGCCTTGATTCTATTTTCTTCAAACTACACATTTTACGTCGATCTTTTTTCACCCAGAATAAAGGCCAATGTGCTCCTTTTTTTCCTACCCGAACATCACTGGAAACAGACATATTATTCGTCTTTCTTCTCTTAATAGGATCACTGTTCAGATCTGATGTCGTGGGCAACGATATGCGCTTTTGAGTCTAAATTTTATGGGATATCAGTCTTTTGGCAATGGCTTGAATACGAAAAAAAAATACTGATAAATATTATAGTAAATGCATAAAAACACAATAAAAAACCAGTAAAAGTAACTTTGAAACACTTTCCTAGATAAAAATCAGCAATAAATGTATGTTGAAGACAAAAAAAAAACAAATGTTTCAAAATGTTACCGGTATTATTAAAAATGCCGCCGCTTTGAAAATATGGGCAATAAACTGTCAATAATTTAAATAAAATAAAAATTATGTTTGAAGCACTAACTTTGCTGTTATTCATTAGGTATAATAAAATAAATATAAAACTATTGATTGATTTGGTGTTTATTTTGTAGAACTCCATGTTTAAACTTATAATATTAGAAATAAAACACTGATTTGAGTCTACTGTTCAGTAGACTCAAATCAATGTTTAATTTCTAATATTATAATGTTAAACTACTTTGTTTTTCACCACTTACTGTAATTGTTTTTCTGCCGACCGGTTTCAAAGCTACACAAGCTTCTTTATCAAGGTATAATAAACTAAATAAAGCTTGTGTAGGTTTGGAACCGATCGATGGATTAAAAAAATATAAGTTGTTAAAAACAACGTTGTTTCATATTTATTTGATTAGTTTTTAATTTAGCCGATTGGTGTGAAAGTGAACATATAATTCCCATCCGACAGAAAATGATGAGAATTTTTTACAAGTATTTAAATAATATTCGCTAATAAACTTAACACGACTTCCAAGTCCCGTCAGGCAGGAAAGGGTTAAAAAAACTTTAGCTTATTTTATGTTGCTTCCAAGAATAAAGGGTATGTTTGTGATCATATTTATTACAAAAGTGACGCATTATTTTTTGGTTTAGTTTATTTGTAAAATGTTTTCATTGCACAATTGTTTGTATTTTTAGTTTTACAGTAAAACATTGTTCAATCATTGATATATATGGATACACACCCCAGTGTGTTCAATAGACGTCACGGTAGATGATATCTAAATGACGTTTTAAACATCTTGTTTTGTATAAATGTTATTAATAACAAATAACTCTTGCGTATTTGGGCCTAATTCGTCTGATGAAATATTTTAAATATACATAGGTAGGTCAACTTTTGGAAAAATATATGCTATTGCGTTTCATTATAGTATTGTGCAATTAAGTTACATAATATGTCTATATAAAAACTCTAACATTCCAACATAGGTACCTGGTACCCGGCATCAACTTTGCAAAATAAAAAGATTTAAAAATAAATAATTCAGAAGACTAAGAGAAAAGGTGGAAAAGGGTGACTTAATAAACATAATACTATCATAATATATGTTTTTTTAAGACTAAAGTATTAAATCAACCTTGTATATTCAATCAATTAAAAAAAAGTTTTTTAATCAACAATTTAAATTAATTTACATCGGATGTGTAATAAGGAATCGACATAACATCACACGCAAATATTTATTTAAATTTAATGACTGAAATCTCAAAATTGCTCGTCTATAAATTAAAAGTGATATTAAACATGTTTTGAATATGTCCAAATGTTTGTAGACAGGCTAGATTTACTCCCTATGGAGTTGTTACGATCTAAATTTCTTGCAACAGAGAGGGAAAATATTTTGAAAGGGAAATATGGAAGGCGTTTATAGGGCTTATGACGTGTCATTGGTTGGTTTAAGTGGCCACTTTACATACTGTTTAAAATTCACCATTATACCTATGTTGAAATATCCACATTTACTCAACTCTTCCATCTGTTGACTTTTGTAAAGTAAAAGAGCTGAAACCCTTATTAGTGTGTGCGATTCATTTGGCTGAATTAATTCACTTATTATGAAACACCCGAAATCACATTAATTTTATGTCATAAGCCCTGCAAATGTCTATAAATGTTTTATTTTTAATACGTAACAACTGAGATGAAGAACATTTTATAGAAGGGAATACAAAATTCTAGGCATTTACTTATTAAATGAGTTAAACATATTTGTTTTATTATCATTAAAGTATTGCACACCACAATCCGGACGCCTTAATAATCCGCCAAGGTCCTGTTTTTTGCTTGTCCGGATTCTCGACGCGCTATTGTACTATAATATATGTATGGTACAATATTTTACTGTCAACATATTTAACACAAGTAGCAATTATCAAATCATGAATACAATCGATATTATATTTTTTACAAGAAACTGTAGCAGGTATGCGTGGTTTCCTGTAAATAATATTACTATGGTTAGCCAGAGAAAAGCGAATCATCACTTGCGAAAAATATCGATTTTATAAATAAGTAATAATAACTTTATGTTCTAGTAAAAGTTGCATCGGGAAAAAATAACAAAAAATCGTATTTACCATAATATAGCTCTAGGTACAACATGATATTTATGTAAAATAATTTGCAATAAATATAAATGAATAAATAGGTATTTAGAAACAGGTTAAGAATACCTTAATTAATTCTCAGTGGGTATGTAAATTTATGAATAGGTAAGTTAATTATTATCATACTCTCAAGAAAATATTAATGAAGAAATAATGATACAAGATGCACACGAGGAAGTTTAATGCTACGGTAAATTGTAAATAAAACATGTTTTCTTACACGCGGTAAAATTAAGAGCGTTTAATTGTGCGGCGAAGTTTCTCGAAAATGTATGAAAAACAAATCATTGAGGTAAATAACTAGAGTAAGCATCAGCGTTTAAAATATGGTCCCTCAACCTGCGGTCAGTTAGCATATATTTGATAGAACGGACTTCAGTCTATTGCGAGCAGTCCCCGGCTACTTTTGAACTTTTGTTTCCTCCCAATGACTAAAATGCCTATATTTACGCTAAGATACTGCACACATCGATCTGGAAAAGCGACGGTATAACCCTTCACCGGTAAGTAATGTTTTTATCTTAATCAATACTCGTTTAAAATATCTACTTTAATGTTAAAAAACGCTCTCTTAGTATGTTACCAGTTAGTCATTAGTCGTGAAATATCTCGTATCTTTGTCCTGCTCAGTTAGTCGGGCGTATAGTGAAACGATAAACAAAGGTGACGCGTATGCGGAAGGGAGCGACATACTGAATAGAACTTAAGACCGATGTAAACAGTGCGTGCTTTTTACTGTACTACGTGTATTGCTTGCAAAAGTCGACGTGATATGACGTGACGACATTTGCTCCCTCCGCTGGTCATTCCCTTTCTTTTGGGGACGACATTTTAGCTCCGATTTGTATGGAGTGTCATCTCCACATATTATATCTCTATGATAAAAATGAACTACTTTGAACTATGTCACAAGTTCTTACTAATCAACCAATCAACTACCTACTCCGTTGGATTGATTTCCGGTTTCCGGGAATCTATCCTCACTCCATCCTCCTATCCTTCTGTATCTCGCTACTCGGGACTCGGGACTCAGGATAACTCACCGAAGAAAACTAGTGACGTCACGGGCAGAGTAATTTCAAAATTACAAAACTTTCAAAAATCGTAGCGATGATAATACGATACACAAAAACAAAACTATCATTTTTTAGCATAGTTTGATGGTCTATTAAAAAATTCCCTATTAAATGAACTTACAGGGTCCTCATTAAACGCTGCCCTCAATTTGGCCACTGACCGAGAGGACTGGAATCGCATTATCCAAGTGCTTGACATCCCATTATATCACGCTCAGCATTGCGCAAGACGATGGAGAAGTAAATAAGATGTTGGTAATTATGATTATATTTAATTTGAATTTATTCCATTAAAGGTGTTATCGTTATTATGATGTTTGTGTAATATATCTCTATTTTTTAAATCTGTTTATATGCTTGCTTTGTGATTGGTAGGTGTTAAGGCAGGGCCGTAGCCAGATTTTGTAATCGGGGCAGGCTCAAACAATATTAAGGCAGGCTTCATTTTTCAATATTATACACACATTTACGTATGTGTAGGAAAATATAATTATCACAATCCGTCTGCACATAATGGTGCATAAGGAACTGCATAGGTACACTAAATTCACTTATATTGATCATACGTCACATGAAGGTAAAGTGATCACCCTTGCGCTTCGGTGCCAGTCCAAGAACATGAAATATTACAGTGAAGAACGTTTTTAATAAATATTTCAATGGTATTTCCGTAGATAAGCACGTAGCATTAGCTGGTATTGACAGCATTCAGCCACTTTGATTTATATGCAGGTAAGCCATTTACATTCTAACTGCCAAATAAGCCGTTTTTTGTGGTGTTCCGCAATATACATCGCGGAATGTTGGTTCATTTGCAGCCAAAAATGAGGAAATTGTGCAACCGACTTTATGTAATATCTATAGTGTTTATGAATGTAAAGTCATTATATTATTCATCTCTCATTAAAACAGATGTTCGTAATAATAAGTTCTGGCTAGCAGGTGTTGAGGAGTGAACAAGGTGTGCAGAAATACCTCGTCCCAAAGAAGGAAAATCTAGCGAGTGAACTGTATTGTTAAAATGAAGGTTGCGCAACTCAATAACCTGCTCTGTGTTGAGGAGTGACGTGGTGCTGGAACCTTCCGGTGAAGCTGGCGGTCGTATGACGCTAGCACAGCTTGTGTTTGAAGCTGGCGATTTGGGTGGACGCTGGCACGGCTAGGTTGTTGATAGTTTGAGTTTGGTGCTTTTCACTAGTTTGGTGTTAGTTTGCTACTGAATTAATTGTGGTTTTGACTGAAACGCACAAACGAGATTATTTTTGTGTTGAGCTACGCTAGGTAAATGGGATGGACGGGTTGGTAAACACAAATTCAGAACAATATAAACGAGTTGGTCCGAATAGCAGAATATTTTGTTTTTGTTATTTTTTTAGTGTTATTTGCTTTCTGCTCCAATTTTTAATTATTTCAGTACATGAAATCATAAAAACTGGCAACCTATTTTTCTCAAGATAGCTTGAGAAAATAAGGTTGTCAGTCTTGATAGCATCATATTGTTTTTTTTATCGCCGTAAATAAAGAAAAACATCTTCCGTAAAATTTCGTGCACGTCAAATTTTATTTTACCGGGCGCCGCCGTGCGCCAGTTCCAAAAAAATTGAACGCAGCCCCGAATACGGCATTGAATGGTCGCTGCGTGTTGGCGCAGTGGGTCTAAAAGAACGCTGTACGCAACCTATTTTGAGAATGCAAGACGCAAGAACACCAACATAACGCCGAACAGCCGAACGCTTGTAGCCATTTTATGAAGTGATCACGTTTTCTTGATCCGGTTGATCATGATCATGATGGAGTGAATTAACAGACCGCTGTCTGATCTGACGTTTGAAGTTTGAATGTTTTGAAGTTTGTGTTCAAAACTACTTTAAGCTTTTTATTTGTTTCTTTCTTATTGTTTGAGGTTCATTATGTCTTCTGAGAACGACGATAAAATAGAGCCTGGTGAAATAGTGTATAAACATATTTATGAATACAACGGAGTGTACTATAGTGTTACCGAGAGCTCCGATGTTCACGAACAATTGCAAAAAGGTTAGTTAAATACAAATAACATATTGTTTTAATGATCAAAGTTTTAACAAAATTATGGTGATATCATCACGGTCTTTGTAATATCAGTATTGAACGTATTGCACCCACCTTTTCGCACATGATCATGTCATTATACTTTAATTTTATTTTATTTGCACATGATCATGTCATTATACTTTAATTTTATTTTATTTGCAGATTCTGATTACTTTATCGAGTACATTGGCAACCATACGAATGAACCAAAGTCTACGGCAGATGGTAAATATTTATAAATCTCTAAATAAACGGAAATTAAAACAAATCAATAAGTATCAGGATGATTTATTTTATACCATTTTAAAAATACTTAACTGGCTATAATATAAAGTATAATTATGATTTAACCCTTAGCTACTATATATGAGTTGAAATGGCCCATACGCAACTCAATTCTACAAACTACGCTATCAAACTATGAGATATCCGTCTTATGTTTTTGGTATTCCCAATGGATGTATTACGGCTGTTTGTTTTATAGTTTCTTTAATAATAATATTTATGGTCATTCTTCCAAGTCGGTTCCTCAATGCTGAGGATCGTGATCACCATGAACACTTCTGATTAGTCTGTTCCACTCCATTCTGTCCTCAGCTCGATGAACTGATTCATGAAATTTTATCCCCGTAGCCACCTTTATTTGGTCATTCCATCTATATGGGATTCTACCCCGGCTTCTCCTACCTTCAACTCGGCCAGACATTATTGCCTTTTCTAGATTGTCTGGCTCACGTCTAGCAATATGTCCAAAGAAAGACAATATCCTTCTCAAACACACCACTGATAGACGAGTTGTAATATGGAGCTCTTCCAGTATCGATGCATTCGTCATTCTGGCTGTCCAAGGCACACGCAGCAGCCTTCTCTAACATCACATCTCAAATGCACCGATCCTCTTCCTCTCGTATGCACGCATTGTCCATAAATAAATAAATACGTGTAAAAAAAGTCCATAATAGAATCCACGTACAAATATAGCGCTGATAATACGATACATAAAGATATTTAATTAAAAAATTTGGCTTAGTTTAATATCTATTAACAGATATATATATATTTTAAAACCACCGAACTTCCTCATTGTACACTTGATTAGCAATATGGTATGACCATGTCAGATTTTACGTTGTTCACAGTATTTTTCAATTTTCTAATTTAGTTATATACTTTTTAAATCCGATGAGTGTTCTTTCCTTTCATAAATAAACAATATTTTAAATGAGTCAGGATTTTTATTTATATTTCTACTATACACGCTCATTAAACTGCATTTGAAATTATGGTCTTAATTGACCCTCATATAGCGAAGACGTAATATTTTTGGACGATAGTAGTTAAGGGTTAATAATAGGTGTAGATAAAAGATACCCACAATTTGTAAAATACATTTTTATTTTGACTTGAATGTTTTTAAGTAAATTTAAAAGGCATGATCAATATTTTAGGAGGTGGTTTTATTGATTGAAAAAGTACGGATGAAATTTGTTTATAATAAAGGTGTTTAAAGTTAATGTTAGTAGAAATAATAGTTAATGTGTTATTTTATATTATTTTCAGAGGAAGAAACGCAACATCGTTGGTCGCAACGAGCTACTAAGTTTCTTTTGGATATGATCATGAAGCGGTATAAAGACTTTCGTGATCCCGAAAAGAAAAGAAAAATTTTATGGTTGGAAATTAAAAAAGAATTCGAAGAACACGGGTTTGGTAATTTTTCAGAAGAAACTTTAGACCGCAAGATGCGTAACCTCAAAAGACGTTACAGAGCAGCGATCGAGAGAGACAAGAAAAATCCCGATACTCCCAAATGGGAGCATTTCCACTACTTGGAAATGATCTTCGGTAACGATCTCTTTAAAAGGTTTAACGGCGAGGGTCCTCCAGTAAAGAGGAGGAGATTTTCCCCATCTCCCTTGGAGAACCCCTCATCACCGACTAGCGATGATAATACCCCTCTGTCCGCCTTCTGGAGTTCACCGGTAGTGAAAACTGAGAATCTGGATAACGATATTACCTTTTCATCTCCTCAACGGCATCCTAAAGAAGCTGCTGTTGAAAATGAATTGAATTCTACGAATGAAAACTGGGTAAACATCCAAGAACGACAATTGGAAGTACTAAATAGAATATCTCAGTCTATGCAAGAGAATAACATGATTCAAAGAGAACGAAATAAGATTTTGAAAGACCTCTTAGTAAATTTTGACATAATGAAGAAAAAAGATATTATAGGAATGTTGCAAACTGAAGAATAGTCAAAACAATAAACAGTTTTCAAAATACATGCTCTGCCTAAATTGGATTTTTTTTAAATTATGGACATGACATAATATCAATATGTAATTTTACTGGAAAGATATGTAAAAGACTTTCTCAAGAATACTACAATTTGCAAAGAAATTTACTGTAGAAATAAAAGATAGGTGATAGATATACGAGATTTAGGTATTATACTTGACACTAAACTTTCTTTTACAATTCATATTGAACATGTTATCAATAAATCCTTAAAACTTCTTGGATTAATTAACAGAAGCACAGCTGACTTCAAAAATATCAATACCCTTAAGACTCTCTAAAACTCTCTTCTGTTCCCTAGTTTGCCCTCACCTAGAGTATCCTCTGTTATCTGGTCTCCATATAATGATGTTCACATCAAGAATATTGAATCAGTTTAACATCGATTTTTGAGAAAGATGGGCTGGAGGTTGGGCTTATCCAGAGACCTATATACGTATAATGAGTTAGAAACTACCTTAAATATATCTTCTCTTCAAGACCGTCGAAATAAATCCGACCTTATAGTCCTATTTAAAATTCTCAACTCACTTTTTGATGCGCCTGAACTACTAAGCTCAATAAAATTAAATATCCCAACTAGAAACCTCAGACAAAACATACTCTTTCATACCGATATCCATCGAACTAACTATGGTTTTCATTCCCCTATGCCCAGAATTCTTAGGCCTGCCAACAAACATACCAGTCTTGATTTCTTTGATAACAAGTTGTCTTCTTTCAAACGATCGCTGAATCAAACTCAATTATAAACACCTCTCTCCCGCTTCCACTCCCACAAAGTCTACTATAAACCATTGAGTCTTTCTAATTTTTTAATAATAATTTTCTATGTATAAATGTGTCCATAAAAATGCCCATTGGGCGTATATATAAATAAATACTTAAATGCACAGGTTTTGGATAATGTGTAAGAACCTAACTATATTTTTTACATCTGCAGCATTCCAAGTCCGATATACATTTTTATTATAAAAAAATAATTTGGAGAAGTCGGTAAACAGCCAAATCTAAAAGGCGCTTGCACTCGGCCACTTACTGAAATGGGACGGGAGTATACACCTTTGTAAATTAATACGAGTAAATTATTCTCCCCCCTTTCAAGCAAGTGTCTGAAACTATTTTACTAAGAAATATTTTTCTGATTCATTTTAGAAAATAAGAACCATAAAGTTTATCAAAATGTTAGGAAGTGTTGGTAATCAATAATATAATTAAATTTTTCTTGAAAAATAAAATTAAAAAACATTGTTTTTTCAGTTATGAATTTTTTATTGAAAAATTCACCACATTTTTTAACACAATCAAATATAAAAAAACCTTCATTCCATCATATTTTTATCACTACGGTGGGGTTTGATTTGTATGACAAATAAATTTGAATTTAACATTGTTGGTATATGAAAAAGAAACATAGTTGTTTATTATTGTTTTTTTTATTTATTTTACAAGACAAATATAATAGTATTCTTCGTAAAATATTTCAAAATAAATGTGCCTTTGATAAAAAATAATTTATTATTTTGAATCGTGAATATAGAGAAAGGGAGGGCAAAATGTAAAACTTAACTTTTGGCCAAAATAAAGACACAAAGTAATTATTGTATTGTTTTTAGCGTCTTTATAGAATTATCTAAGCAAACTTACGTCACGTCACGTCGTTTTTAGTCACATTGTCAACATGAGTCGTTCTGTTTCCAAGATATTGAGATTTGTAATACATAATCCTAAACACTTCGCAGAATTGAATACCATCAAATTTATATATACAACTTTAGTGCGTAGCATTTTGAAGTGTGGTGCGGTGGTGTGGGGGCCTGAAGAAGCTACTTATTCACTAACAGTGGAGAGAATAAAGAAGAAGTTTCTTCGTTACCTGTACGCGAGAGAGTATAGATACTACCCATTGCAGTACCCATCATTGTTCCTTTGTATGCTTGGTATCACAAGTTTGTGTGCCAAAAGAAGCATTGCCCTGCTTATGTTAGCCTTTAAACTTCTGAACGGGTTAATTTATAATCCCAACATTTTGGAGCGCATAAAATTATATGTACCGAGCAACTATTTAGGAGTTAGGCAACACATACCATTTGTTATTCCTGAATGCAGTACAAATATACTGTTCACAATGCTTGTGTGTAGGATGATTGGTCTTTTGAACAACCTACCGAGAGAGATGGATCTTTTCCATGCTGGGATTACTAGTTTTAGACTCTTTCTCTCCACGTATCATGATGTGTATTAGTGACTTTGAGTATTGGTTTTTAGTTTTTATAGACTACATTAATACTATTGTGCACTTTTTAAAACATGTTTTTGTAAATGACTAACTTGTTTTTTTGCCTTTCAAAGAGGTGACATGGGGTCGGTCTCTTAGAAGTCAATGTTTTATCCGTATTAAAGATATCGTCTGGGCAGCTCAAGAAGTCGTGCTGAGATAGAACAGTCCACAAGTTGTCGTTGAAATGGTTCTAATTTTTTTTACTAAATGCTGAACAACATGCAACGGATGCAGGCTCAGGAGCTCTATATCTCTCCCCTTTGCTTTCTAGAATTTTTGATGCCCAACTTTGTATTACAAAAACATGTTTGTGTTGAAACTGTAAAAAATACACTAAGTTTGGGTGTTCAATGCTGTGGTTCACCATTGTAATTGGGTCTCAAATATAATTTCAAGACTTAAATGTAAATCTAAAAAAGGCTTTCAACTTGTTGAGAGTTGTCAAATGTGTATTAATATTGTTACTTTACTACCATCATGACATATTCCTAAAAACGGTGGACAGGAGGATGGAACGCCACACGTGTTCAATATCTTGGTATATTATCTTAGCTTCTTCCACGTTCTTATATCTTGTTTGTTTTCTACACCTTTTGATCGTATAGAACATAAATCCATTTGCATAGTTAATTTAGCAAAACTCGTATTTAAAATAGGTAAACATTATATTGTTTATATACATTTTTCTGACGAGACAATAGAACAATAATAAATTTGATTGTCGTATCTAATATGTTTTTTATGCTTATTTAGCAAATGAATAAGGTTTGGATGCACTCGGTTCATAGGTGGATGGAACCTGTTCTTCAGTAGCTAAGTGGGAGTGCATTTGTCTCGCCACTGAGTATACATAGCTTATACTCGGCCTTTCTAGCGGCTCCGGCTTGATACATGCAGCCACTAAGCTGCGATACTGAGAAAAATAAAGACATTCATAAGAGACTAGAGATAAACATTATATGTTAAAAAGAGTGTTACCCAGAATGAACAAGACTTCGACAAATACACATATTTATTTTTTTATCTCTTTTTAATAATAATAAAAAACAAAATGTCATGTGGAATTCATGATGACACAAAATATTGGTTATTTGTATACTCGTTTTTAAAAGCGAAGAGAGCTGAATCCCTTATTTAAAAAAAAAAAAATTAAAATTAATTGACTTTACATTTCTTGCATTTATTTCTTGTTACTGAAATACAGAACTACATTTTTTACTTGTTAATTTAAAAATGAAGAATACACACAACAAAAGTAAGCCTCACAGGTCTAATAAGTGTTAGTTTAAATGATTTTATTTTTATTTATTTAACAATTGAGGGTACTACTTGCAAACCCGGCAAAATCCAAAATCTAAAAAAAGTGAGATATTAATTGAAACTCATCCAGATTACAATTTTTTACAATAATTATAACATTGTCAGTTAAAAGTATGGCTTTATTTGTAAGAACTTGACTTTCAAATTATCAGGTTGGTTGCAAACATGGCAACCTCTACTTGAGTATTGTAAAGTTGGAATGTATAAAATTAATTTTATTATTTCACGACTGTTTCTTGACATAATCATGCTTATGTCATCACTGCTTATGTATAAAATATTTACTGATTATAATAAAAAAATTAAGTTTAAAAAAAAAGTTGAAGTTAAGTATTGTTTCAGTTTTTTGTGATTTGCTCAAAATAAGGAAATATGGATTTTGCTAGGTTTGCAAATAGTACCCTCAATTGTAGTCAGCATTATTTTACGGGTTATTTAACCCATTACATAACGTAAACTGTGAACCTCAGGAAAAAAAACATTACAAATGACAAGATAATGCATATAAAGGAGATAGCTGCTAAATTGCATACATATGTATAGAAAAATATGTCCATGTGTACCGAAGCCATATTCAGCAAGCGAATTGCCCTATTTATAGGTGAATTCTGATTTGCATTCGTACACCTGGGTGCGTAGAATAGCGCACGATATCTCGCTCTGGTATAGTTATTATGAACATACAAATTATTGATCTCTTTCAATATATTTTAATTTATTCATTTTAATCTAATTTAATAAAAATAAGTTTTCTTAAATGCTTATTTAATTTGCATAGGATAGTTCTATTTTCTTAACAATATGTGAGTTATATTGAAAATTATTTGACTCTAATACTTACTTTTTCTGAATAAGCGTAGGCTGGTAGTGGTTCATAATCACATTGCTCTATTTTTTGAATTAGAGAAAATAAATTCATTTTGTTTCCATAGAAAGGTGATTGTAAAGCTGCCATCTAAAAAAAGTGTAAAATAATAAAAAAAGATCTTACTAGTATTTTTCATTTCCCATCCATGACAAAAATATACATGAGTATAGTTTGCACTCTATGCATGTTTATGTTTACAGTGCATTAGTTAGTTTAAGTAAAGACTTTTAAAACATTCAGTGTCCATTAGCGTTCCTTTTGGGTGTGCTTGGTGTCACAAGTTTGCAGGCTAGAGGAACATTGCTCCGCTTATTTTTAAAATTTTATTTAAACCAACAAACAGGTTATTTAATAAACCCTTATTTATTGGTATATATGCAGTAATGAATTAAATGTACACAAAGTATTTTCAAAATAACTGTTAACTACATATAAACAACAAAACATACAAAGATAATATTTTTTTCGAATAAAGACAAGATATTGCCTTGTCAGTAAGTTTCGTCAAAAAGTGAGCTAATTATTTCCTTTTATATAACCAGGCTATCTTTGGATACTTAATTGTAAAGCCTAAGTATTCTATATATTCGTGAAAAGAATAGGTTGGTATTGGTTCTGTAGTTCCCCCAAAAAAAAGTGTGGGTGGCGCGATTTGGAACATTAATGTTAATTTAAGATAGAATATCTTGAGCACCTTATGGTGGCCTTTAAACTTCTTAACGGGTTAATTTATAGTCCCGACATATTGAAGCCCATGAAATTATATGCACCGAACAACTACTTAAGAGCTAGGCAAAACAACCATTTGTTCTTCCCGAATGTAGGACCAATAATTGATCGTGCATTCAGGAATATTAAATTGTTAACCGTTGCCTGTGAGGAGGATAATTGATCTGTTGAACAGCCTTCCAAGAGAGACTAATATTTTCTACTCTAGCTATCTATATATTGGATTACATGTTCGTATACCTTTTTTTAAATCATTTTTTTGTAATACTTGTATGTGTGTGTTGTGCTGTACTGAACACATAAAATGCCGTCCTTCGTGGTGAAATGGCTAAGACGCTTGACTCACGTGCGGAAGGCTTCAGGGCCGACTCCCGATGAGAACTCAAAAATCAAAAATGATATTTCTCAAGTCTGGGTTTTTTGTACTATGATTGTAATGAGAAAGTTAAGTGCTACGGGAAATTGGATATGAAAAATTTACACGCAGTAAAATTTAAAGCGTATAATTGTGTGGCAATGTTTCTCAAAAATGTATGAAAAAACTGATAAAAATGACCTACTTTGAACTACGTCACAAGTTCTTCCAAATCAATCAATGATACAGATTTCTGGTTTCCGGGAAGCCAACTCACCAATTAGCAGACACCACAGGCGGAGTCATTTCAAAATTACAAAACTTGAAAAAATCATTATATAATATATAATACCATACATATATGTTTTTTTTAATTTTGGCATAGTTGGATAGTTCATTTACAAATAAAAAAAAACCACCGAACTTCCTACTTGGCCTGTTGTGGTCCAAAAAAAAAAAGAACACTACTAAAGGTCCAGATTTCAATATTTTTTTTAATACTCTGGTAGGTTAAATCCAGCATTTCTCTGTAAAGGTTTGTTGATTATCAAGAACATCTTACTTCATATAACAGACAGCCCAAGGACCAGATGTCTGACTGGAAGCTATATCCCTTCTCTTGTATACGCTCGGGGCTCATGTAGTAAGGAGTCCCGACAAGGGAGTGTGCTGCCATGGTCTTGTGACTAAAGAACCTCCCTAAGCCGAGGTCGCCGAGCTTCACCACCCCTTCAGAAGTTATGAACACATTCTCAGGCTTAATATCTAAAAAAATGGCATTGTTATTCACTAAAAATACATGCGCCTATTTTATTCTGACATTTCACCAATTAAATGTGTTATTTTAATTTCAGGCTAAATATTTTTTTAATGCATTCATCATGCAAAAATTTCACACACGAGTTGTTGTGAAAGCTTGCCAGTACACATTTTTTGCTGGTATAGCATAATACTGGTATGGATGATGTATATCGATATATAAGTGTCGGGTTGTAGGTCAAAGGTCTACCCCACTCTACCCCAACTTAATTCCCAGTTTTAACGGTGAGTTATTAAACGCAACACGTTGAAAATAACCCCCAAAATTGAAATATTTTAGTATAATATAAGAACGCAAATACCAATTTACAAAAATAAAAAATAGTTATTTGGTTATATAAAAAGATATTTTCTGGCAAACTCATTGAATACTTTCAACATTAAAATAAGTTGTTTTGAGTTCTAGTTAGTCTCGCTTTTAAGGTGATTCTAAACGAAAATATGAAACTATTTATCTTATTTTTTGTTTTGTACACGATTTTGTGAAAATAACCTAAATTATAATTGTTATGGTATTTGTTACAATCAATATAGTGTAAAGATTCCGCAAACCAAGTTTTGTAAAATTTCCATTGAAAATAAATGTAAAAATGGAATTATTTCATGAATAATTAGTTTCATATTTTCGTTTAGAATCACCTTAAAAGTCTGAATTCGTCAGCACTTATTTGTTAGTTGCGAAAGTGTAAAATGCAACGAGATAAATGGCGCATTACGTACAGTCGTATGAAAGATAAGTAAATAATTTATTGATTTGGCTTTTAAAATATGTACAGTAGTAGAACTCTAATTATCCGAATAAATTGGGACCGGACCCTATTTGGATAATCGAAATACGGATAATACAATAATTAAATTATATTGATTATCATTTTATGTCATCTATTTTAATTTTTGTAAATAAATTTTGTGTGAAAAATAGGTATGCTTTTAGTTCTTAATAATGTTTAAATTACTTTTTAAATTTATATAATTTCTCTAACGTTTCTCTTTGTAAAGGAAAAATAAAAAACCTGCGGACAAGCCGGTTTCGCGGTTTAGTGGGTTTTATTATTTTTCCTTTTATATTTTCTGTTCATGTTTTACCCTCTTTAATAAAAAAAAAAAATAAATATATATATATATATTTAAAAAATTACTGTATGTATGTTGAAAATGGGAGAAAAAACTATTGTTAAAGAAAAGTGCTTTTAACTAATCAAATGAATAGGTCACACTTTTACACGTCAAGCGTAGTTACAAGTGCTGTACATTAGTACAGTATGTACGTACCGTAGGTACTGTAAATGAAAGTCATTGCTTGCTGAACATCTTGTTCAAAGTAAGCTGTTTGACTGTCATCCGTTTCCGGGCAGCCAAGTCGCGCATCGGCTTTACAGTGAGAAGTTGCATGTGGTCACACTCGGGAATTCGATTCGGATAATCAGCGATTCGAATAGTCGGAGTTCGGATAGTTCGAGTTCTGCTGTATTTTCAATCGTTTATTTTTTATTAATTTAGTTAACACATAATTAATTTGATTAAAATTGTTTTGATTCGTTTGATATCGGTTGTATAATTTTTTACCCCTGTGCATGATTCTTCTCGAGTGCATGTGATGCAGGGCGGCGCAGAGCTGCACGAAGTAGCGCCACACCACGCGCTCCAGCAGCAGGCGGTGGCGGCGGCGCGCCGCCCTCAGGAGCCGCCCCAGGTCCCCGCCCCCGGCTAACTCCAGCACCACGTGCAGGCGGCGCGAGGACACGAAGCAGCCCAGGTACGAGATTATGTTCACGTGGGACAGTTGCTAAAATGTCACCGATGTCACAAACAAAGCCAAATTAAAAAAAAAGAAATATGTATGGTATTATCAACGTTAAAGAACAATTATTGTAAGTGTATAAGGATATTTTTTAAACATTTAAGTCAATTTGATAATGTCCAAAGAAGACGAAACGCGTCACATATATATTCTTTTTTTAATGTAGAATTAAATCCAATAAAAGGCTTTTATTTTTGATATCTTACCAAATTTCATTATGGAATTCTACCAATCATCTGCATACACAAGAAATAAACAATAATTAATATCCACGGTTACTATAAAATATTATTATCTAAAGTAAAATATAATGGTAAGCTGTGGATAATCGCTTATTTAGACGATTCGCCCCCGCTACCTACCTGTAATAGATTAATTTCTTTGAGACAGTCACTACGTGCAGCCGCATCTACCATGTCATAGAAATGTATTTTCTTGATTGCAACTGGTTTTCTTTCTTCTTTGACGATGGCGAGGTAAACTTCCGAAAATTGACCCCGTCCAATCCTCTTCTCGATATAGAACTGTTCCAACGAGCGATATTTCCCTCCGCTAGTCGAGGATAGTCCCACTTCTTCGTCGTCACTTTTATCAGTAAACTTACTTGGCGTCAGCATCATACTTATTTATTATATTTCATTATGCTGAAATCCTCTCAACTAGATTTAATTTGCTCATTTATTGGACCTTACGGAAATATATTATGCTGCATGAATTTTTTCAACAATTGCACGAAGTGAGTGGCATGGTAGCTTAAATATAACATAATGTGTAAATCAATAAGTCAACACGTCGGGCTTTGTTTATTTTATAGCGTGCATACACCCACTTATCAATATTTTAATGTTTTTATAATGATACTGATCTCTGACCTTCTAAATTTAATCCAGTATTGCAACTCACTAGAAAAAAAGCAAATTACGTATGTAATCTTTACGAGTTGTGTTGAAAAAAATACTATGATTCAATAATATAATTTCCTCGATAAGTTCAGCATAAACAATGGCTTGCGTGCTTCAATGTCCCGATTGTGTCGTATTGTAATATCGAGGGAGGATCTAGACTCTTTTGGTGAAAGTCTTTCTAGATTTAAACAATCACTAAAGTAGTCCAGATCTCGCCTCGATTTAAAAAAAAAATATTATGCCTTAACGGACTGAATAAGTCCACGAAAAAAGAAAATTAAATAAATAATTGAATCTTCAACTAGTTGAAAAAGTAAAGTTGATTCACCCAAATTGTATTTAAAAGTCTATCATAGTTTAATGGTCTAATAATTCAAAAGTCCTAATCACGTTCATTAGTAACTTACAGTCGCCTACCAAATACTTTAAATCATAGAATTAAGAATTGTCCAGAAGGAGCGTAGAATCATATTTGAATACATCGGACTGTGTCCAATAATTCCCCCACTATGCCTTACGTTCGCCGCGAGCATTCGTGAGGTCGCAGCGTAATGTTGCTTGATGGGGAAAAAAAATCATAACACAAATGTAAGGTAAAAAAAATAGCAATCTGTTATTTAAAAAATAAATATATTGTGCACGCGGAAATATTGATTGACACAACAGAGTAGATAAGTAAAGGGTCATTTGATAAGAGTAATTGAATTAATGAACTTTAAACTTAAAATATAAAACAAATTTTAATTTACATAAAACGGATATTTTTATATCATGTTAAATAATATTTGATGTTTTTAAGATAATGTCGGTAAATGTCCACCACAGAGTTGTTTAATCCGAAATCCAATTTTCGTTAATTCTCTCATTAGATGAGCAAAATAGGGTAAAAAATTTTACTACCCTGGCTACACTAACGAAATTTCCATTTTGTTTCTTTGACAATATGACAGATGGAAAAATAATTCAATTTTTAAGTAATGCATTTGTTATATACACATTCATTTGCTAATTACACATGAAATGTGATTACATCCTGTTTCTTTAAGATCCTAGCAGTATTTATACACTTTAAAATGACACAACACGGCATAGTTGAAATTAAATCAGGAGTTGAGTACTGAGCGACGTCTACAAATAAACTAATGGGTCAAAACGTAAGCCTACCCATTTATGAGTAGTTGATGTGCGTATGCGGTTTCTGGACTATTCTTAATTCTATGATATTATGCGATGTCATATCGTTGTATTTATGAGTGGGTAACAGAAAAAAGATACGTCGATTGTTGTTCAAGAAAAGATATGCGCAATATGGTCTCATTAAACCTATTTTTTAAATCTGTTTTTTACTTTCGAAGCGTGAAAATAAATATTCTTACTAAAAAAAATTCCTTTCTTTGTCTGCTCACAGATTGGTGGCAGTTTTTTTACATGTCTATGACATATTTGTTTTTACTCTCCCGTCATAATTAGTTTCAAATCAATTTGTGTACCTATTGGAAGCAATCTTAACCATATAAGACATGCTTAATTTATCGTCGTTGCGCTGGCAATATCTGTGTTAAGTTACATTAAAAAAAATAAGGAGATGATTTAAACAGTGAACCCCTTGATAAATGTTTTTTTTGACCATCGCAACGACGTTATGTGAATTAATTTATATTCAATTATTCGTAGTCTGCATTTCTTTCGAGTGAGAGGTTTCTAACTTTCTGGTGAAATAAATGAACCTTTCAGAGCTACTGTGGAGTATCAAATCGGTTCCTAAATAAATAGTGAGCGAGGAAGATAATATGCGCCCTTTCGCATGACAAGAAATAAATATTTATTCATCTGCCAGTCTGTAGCCCTAACTATGCACAATATTCTTTCCTCTATCGTTCTTGCTCAAACTATAATTCTTTTTTTTCATCTATTGATATATTTAACATGCCCCTTAATTTGTTTAAAAATAAATTTTGACTCATTCTATCTGGCTGCGATACGTCCCCACTTGCTTTTCAATTATGCTTACGCTTACACACACCTGAACACTTACTCCCACACAAACAAACCTATACACTATACACTAATACAAATTCCATTGAACTCCAAATGCAATTCGAACTTTGGAGTTCAGAAGAATGATTGCCGATCACTCTTCTGTAACAATGTCATAGATTGCCCTATATTTACGAGTTATTTAGAATATCTTATGCCCAACAGGACAAGACTCCAAACTACATTTAATTTGCCGATACCCAGGACGAATTCAATAAATAATATTTTTTTCTATAGAGCATGTCATTATTACATTACCGTTCTCTCTGGTCACGCAGACATTTTTCATATTTCCTATACTAAATATAAAATATAAAATATTACTTATAGGTGTTGATAATACGCCCGTATAATATATGAGAATGTCATAAAAATTGTACATTCATGTTTATGTTTTGTACCTTCTTCAATATTATTACGCAAGTTGTTTTTTTATTTTTATTTTCTTATTTGAAAAAATGTATTTGTAAATGTACCTATTTATCAAATATAAATTAAAATTTTATTTATTTTTATTGTTATTATTTTTTCTTTTTTATTATTATATTTTTTTCTTTTTTATTATTATTTAGGTATAAATATTTACATATTTTATTTGCAGTTTCTGAATTACTAACTAACTTTTAAATGAATTTTATTATATTACTGGGTTATTTTAATGTGTACACTTGATTAATAACTTACGTAGCGGTCGAAAATGATTATCGACAGTTTTTACAATTGAAGTTCCAATGTACTTATCTTCTATATGAATTATTTGTAAAAACGGTCGTTTTTTTTCCCAAATAAATAAATAAAATAAAATAAAATACAAATACACATAAACACACCCTTTTGTTGTACCATAATTTAATATGTATGATTTTTATTAAGAAACTTCGCTGGTCTGTCTTTATTTATTGTCTTTACTATGTAATTTAATCATTGTTGACTGTATGTTTCTGTAAAAAAAAAAATATATATATTAAATTATTATTGATTTATTTATGCTTAAATATGTTTAAAATATCTAAAGAACTACTATAAACTTTTAGTAACATGCATCATCTTCATAAGCCCGACCGTCCTGGGTGGGCCTTGTCTACATCGGGGAGTCTCCTCCACTCTTGTCGGTCTGCTGCCCTTCCTCTCCAGTTCCCCACTTGCAACGTTTCCATATCCACGCTGATGCAGTTCATCCATCGCATTTGGGGCTTCCTGGTCTTCTTCGTCTTCGTGGCACGGAGAGAGTTAGGTGTTAGGCCGCAAGTAAACGACTATTTATAGACATAAATGATTTATTGTCATTAAAACGATTTTCAATAAAAAAAATAGGTGATTCTCTAATTTCCAACAATTTGATAGGAAGAATGAAACTGTTCACATCTTTCAACATTTTTTTAAATTTCCGGTATTACTTTTATAGTTAGTGGGAGCTAACACTTCATGCGACTACGATGTATCTTTTTACATAGTCTCAATTTTTTTTTTTAGAGAAAAATAAATATTTGCGTTCTTATAATTTACGCAAATATTTAATTTTGAGGGCCATTTTCAACGAGTTGTAAATAACTCATTACTAGAAAATGGAAATCAAGTTGGGGTAGAGTGGGATCCACGGATCTTTGATCCGTGAGTCCGAGACACTAGCCACGGGACCACAACCCTATTCTAGATCGATCTATTTAGGATCGATGTTTATAAGTCGATAAGTTCTACAATATTAAATGATTATTTTTTACGTTTAAAAGGAGGGAAAAATATTTTTTTTTTACAAATACCATTATGGCTAGCGAGCAGCACAAAATTCAAATCGGGCCACAGTTTGCACAGGCCTGATCTAACCTATTTCGCAACTGCTTATCAACGATATATTTTTTTAGTTGGAATAAAACTACTTAAATTACATTGACAGGAATAAAAAAAAAGATGCATAGAATTAAGAATTAAGAATAGTCCAGAAATCGCAAATGCGCATCAAACAGAAGGTGACTTAACTACTCTTGAAGGAGTAGTTTTACGTTTTGACGTAGTTTCTTTGCAGACGTCGCTCAGTACGCAACTCCTGTTTTGAATTCAACTATGCTGCGTTGAGTCGTTTTAAAGTGTAGAAATACTGCTGGGATCAAAAAGAAACAGGATGGGATCACATTTCATGTGGAAGTAGCAAATGCATGTGTAAGTAGCAAATGTATTACTAAAAAATTTAATTCTTTTTCCATTTGATTGTCGAAGAAAACAAAATTAATATTTTGTTTTGTTGTTGTTGTTATTTTTTAAGCTATTTTTTATCAAATATTATTTAAACATGGCATAAAAATATCCGCTTTAGGTTAAATAAAATTTGTTACATTTTTAAAGTTCAAAGTTCATTTATTCAATTACTCTTAATTAATGACCTTTTACTTATCTACTATTTTGTGTCAATCAATGTTTCCCCGTGTAGGTACAATACAATTTTAGAAAACTGAAAAAAAAATATATCCTACATTTGTGTTATGATTTTATTTTTCGCAATCTGGCAACATTACGAGTCGACTTCACGCATGCGCGCGGTGAAAGTGGGGGGATTTTTGGACACAGTCCGATGTATTCAAATATGATTATATGCTCCCTCTGGACTATTCTTAATTCTATGATAGTCTGTATTTAAAATAAAAACTAAAATGTATTGTATTACAGAAATAAAAGACGAGTGATATTTAAATCCTCAAATTTGGAACAAATAGTATTCAGTAAACGTGTTTTCAGTTTTAAAAAAAGGTATGGAATATTAAGTTGTTTTTTTTATAATGAGGTGCGTATCAGCATTTTGATGTTTTGCCAATGACATGTGATGACAGATGGGAATCACAAATAAATAAGGTGAAATTTAAGGAATTCTAAAAGGAGTTTGAAGATCGGAAGTTTGGGGGATTTGATGTTAGTAGGGAGGGGTTAGTAAGAGTGTTTGGATAGTTTATATAGAGAAAAAGGAAAACAATCTGCCATTGATGAGGCAGTAGACGAATATATGGTTGAGGCTCTTCTCGTTCAGAACGCACTCACAAGAGGTTGGAAATAAAATAAACATTTTCAAAAATTAAACAATTTTACTATTTTTCATTTGGTATTGACAAGTCACAATCTTAGGTTGTAATTTCTTGTTAAGTGTGATCATTTTATATCGTGATTTATTTTGTTAATATCGTTTTAATTTGATTGTTATTTTACATAATGCATTGATTCTCTAAATGTAATTATTTATGTAACAATTTACATCATGTAACGACTTAAGAGTAAATAGTATTAAATACAAAAACTTTAACACATAGGTATGTCACATGTACTATTAGTAGGTACACATCAATCTTCAGCATTATTTCCTATTAACAGAGGCTTTCTTTACGAGTACTAAAGATATTCATGTTTAGCATAATGTTGAATGTAATGAGTTTCTTAAAGATGCTTTGAAATGAAGAACAATATAATATCATTAGTATTGCAATTTTTCAGCAGAAAATATAATGCCGCTTTTATTATACAATATAAATTATTTATAAATATGAATATTTTGTTAATAAGGAGATGCGTAATTAGTGACAGAGTGATGGTGATGATTTAAAAATATTTGTGTAGAAAATTATCAATATTTACAATTGAGATAAATTTACAAAGCTTCCGCGCATTATAGGATCGGTCTACGCGTGTAAAATAAGCATTCAAAATAAATCACACTGGACAATCTAGACTGTACCATTTCTGTACATGTGTACAGAAATTCTAAATATTTGCCACACACCAATTTAATTTATGTTTTCTGGTTTATGACGACGATTGATGACGTAAATGATGTATATTTTTGATATAAAACTATTGGCGATAAACGTATTTGTAAATATGAAAGATGAACAGAATTATTTATTGTGGCGTGACTTTATGCCGTATCTCAGAATAATGCGTCGTTTGAAACAGTCAAAATGAGGACAATTCGCGGCATTTTCCAAAGACATTCATTTTTAGTTCTAGAAATCGTGGACCAGTCATGCTTTTAGAAAATAAAACATTGTATGGTGTTGTCTACAAAAGGTTTGAGCTATGTATATTAATAATGTGTCTCTATCGAAGCTCGGCTGGAATACTTAAGTTAATACCATTCATTAATGAGTCTTGTGGCTATACTTCTCACTGCTTGTCTTTAGAATTATTTACCTTCGCTTTCAGAAGGCCGGACTGAAAAGTATAGAAATCAGTTATCCGCGAGTTTCAACTCTCACTATGTGTGTGAAATAATTTGTCACCGAAAACAATGGGGTCTGGAGTAAATTACTTTAATCTCTAAATTTTAATTAGCAGTGAATAATATGTCCGCGATAATTATTTAGACCTTAGATCTATTATTTGTATAATTTGAGAATACAAAAGACTCTCATTTCACTGGGACCTGTTGTAAAAAATAAGAAATTGCCATGTTAAGAGTGAAAACAATACCTATCGTAAAATGTTTTATAAAAAAAGTAGATCTGTGTGTATTTTATAGAAAAACTATGATTTATTATATAAATAAAACGCGAGTGATACTTTAATCCACAAATTTGGAATATCCAGTGACTGGTTTTATCCACACGGATGGGACACAAAAATAAAATAAAATACTTAAACTCATTAAAATAGCATTATATCAACTCATTAGTTAACCAAAAGAAAATTTGTTGATAATGATCCTTAAGATAAATATAACTTTATTTAATTTACTTACATAAAACTTTGAATTATCTATCCTTACATCTGTTTTGTAAAAACACATTTAACTCTTTAATAAAGATACCAGTCTCGAAGATGTCGCGAAAGCGATGAAACTGGTCACTGGATATTCCAAATTTGTGGATTAAAGTATCACTCGTGTTTTATTTATATAAAAAATTACAATGAACTTCCATCAAGAATTTTCACTTACAAACTTAAATGTTTTTGAAACACTATGATTTAGGATGAATTATTTTCGACGGATTGAAAATTTGAGAGTGCTCAGAGATGCGCTTGTTCGAATATTTATTTATATCTAAATGTTAGCCGAAAACTCAAATGTCAGTTTGGTTACAAAATTTAAAAATATTTTGACTTAAGTTGAAAACTTTCGAGTCTATACACCGATTGAGGGCCGGTCACATCACAAAAAGTTAAATAATTGTTGCGTTTTTATCCGAATCGCCAAAATAGGTTGTTTTATATTACTTTTTCATACAACCCATTTTGACGAAAACGCAACCGTTAACTTTTTTTTGGCAACTTGCTGGGGCCAAATTAGGAAATGCACCCGATAAATCGAGGGTCTGCAATCTGTGTTGTCTATATTTTTTTAGTGAAAGAATGTTGAAGTCAGAATACGCACGTGTGGGTTTTAGAAGTTTTTTCTTTCTTTATTATTATGCTGAGAAAATTACATTGAAATGAGGTTCAGAAATTGGCCAGATAATTCTTGTCTTGGACTAGTGTAGTAGATGAATGATGAGTTAGTATAACTATTATTAATGGCGATTGTTAATTATGATAGTGTTTGATGATTGGTAATTGGATGTATGTTATATTATGATGCAGTGGTACGTAAAATGGTAGTGTGTAGATGTAGAATGCATAATATTGCCCAAAATGTAATGTCAAGGAAAGTTTTGCAAAGACAACCCTCGAATAAAGCGCCTGAAATGAGGCGTAAGGCAATGACAGATATGTTTTCATCAAAAATCTTTACACTTAGAATTTATACAGTCACATATTGGATCATCAGCTTAGTTACACGCGTCATTCGTAATCAGTACAATATCTTATGCAAAATGAAATCCTAACAAGCGTGTCTTACCAAAACTATAGTTTATACACATTTCTGCTGATAACAATTCCTAACAACAACTTTAACAATTGTATTCACAAGCTTGTATTACAAGTAAATAGTACATACAATAAAGTATTTGTGAGAGTTTACGCAAAAATTAATATAATGTTTAGTAAGCTAATTGAATGATCGTTCTCAAGAACCACAAGCAAAGTCAAAACAAAGTATCGTATTAATAATATTGTATAATTTACGTAATCGTCCATAAGTTGTTTTAAGTGCGATTGATACACAATTAAATTCATTCATTAGGACGGAAAAAATACATTTTTCATCGATAGTTTTTTTTTTATTCAATTTTACACAAATTGATCGTTTTATAAATATGATGAAATACTAATTATGAAAAATGCAAATGAGCTGTTAAATAAAATTAGGTTCTAATTAATGAAATTGAAAACATTTGAAAGTTTTATTCTATAATAGTAACAGCAGGTATTTAGACAAAAGAAAATATAATATTTTCTGTAAAGAATTTATGTGAAAAGATTAAGAATAAAGTATTGAAATTTGATGGAATAAATAAGGATTACTATAAAAATAATTTAGATTTCCATACAACATTGATGTAAGCTAAATAGTTACAGTTATTACAGCATGATTTTGTACTAAATATTTATAGTAATTACCTAAAGAACCTTTGGAAGCACAATATTATCAGAAACTTACTGAAAACTACGCTATTTATTTTATAATTGTTTTAAAACATCGACAAATCATATGATGTATAAGCAAAATACACACATTGACGCTAAAAGCAAGATGTGAAGACAAATTATACACTCTTATTTTATTGGTAAAAATATATATGTATGGATATAAAATCTTTTAGTAATTTTGTATTTGATAAAATCAATCACTCGCAAATGAGTGGAGGCGTATATAAAAAAAATTAAAAGATAATAAACATGTATTACAAATTGTGCACTTTATAAATTGGTGGATTAGTGCACACACAGTAGGTACTCGTTAGTTTAAAAGGTGAGTTTATTTTTCAAAAATATATTAAACTCGATGTGGGTGTAGTATGCTAATGATTATAATTAAACAATAAACCGTCAAATAGACAAAACTTATGAAAGCATATGATCAATGTATATATTATTCTTGCCCATAACATTAAATGAATTATACCATCAAGAAAAAAAAAATTCAATTAAAAATACCTGCATAGTTTTTAACGAGCATTGTTAATTTACCTCCACAAAAACATAATTTAGGCTTTATAGCCCCAAGATACTATAGGTATGAATCAATGCGAAAATTTTATTTTCCACTTGCAAGAATTTGTTCACCTGGACCTGTATTACAATGAGGAGATAATAGAGGAACTTTAATAATTGCCTATAAACAAAATAAAATTTTATGTTTAATCAATATAATATTTCTATAAAATATCTTTTAAAACATGTTCCATGACAGGTTAATGAAGATACTTCAAATTTTCGCAAAGAAAATTCGATTTTACTTTGTAGACAATTGGAAATAGTTTTGATAACTTCCTATTGTAATCAGGGCCCGGGCCAGTTTTTAAATTATTATTACAATGCCAATAATATAACATTTATTTACAAAGTTCCTAACCGAATATGGAGTATCTACATACAAACCAACATAATGAATTCACCCCTTGATGACGCAAATTATTCCACATGTATAAATTAAAAACAAATATTAAAGACTATATTGCTTGATCAAATAATAACATAATATAAAAGGTGTCCAACTAAATTTAATTTAATTGACTCTTTTTGTTTTATGGACCCACTTAAATATTATATCGATGAGAGGGAAATGTGACAGTAATAACTTCTTAATATTTTCTACGATATAAAATAATGTGTAGGTAGATTGAAAATATTTTAATGCAATGTGAAATACGTAAAAGAGTTCCCGAATTATTTTTTGTATGCATTGATTGTTCTTAAAAAAAATCAACAGATTGTCAACGTGTCCTAAACCTATAGATGCATTATTGTATATCTGTGTAAGATTTAAAATATTTGAATCATGTATATTTTAGAAACACTCAAGATTGTAATATTGAAAATAATATACAAGGAGCTTGTACGTATAATAATTATTATTCATTGAATTTGATGTATTGGCACACAATAATATAATGTCAAAACGCTGCCCTAGTTCTTGTATATTCAATGGACCATTTTTAGAAAATTGAGTTATAGTTGCTAATATGCTCATTATCCTATTAATCGTCCACGTAGCTAAAGAATTATTATTTTTTCCGTTAGTAAACAGAATTTTCAGCATTTTCTGAGTGCCAATCTCCACTTACTGATTTTACTTATTTGACTTTAAAAATAAATCAAATTTCTTTTGCACAATTTGAAAAATGGTCTATTTAACATACAAAAACTAAGGCAGCGCAAAGGAAAAAACCAAAATAATTAATTTTTAAAAAAAGAAAAAATTTCTTGTATTTTTCTACATGAAAAGTAAAATATGAGTATAATCACTTTAGTTGTGTGTTTTTATCTTATCTATAAAGTTGTAAATGTTTAGTAATGAAAATTATTTAACCTCCAAAGGAAATTATTGAAATATAAGTACATTCATTGACGTATAATTAAATAGACACGTTACAAGCGCGTAATATAGGACATTCTCATTGGTGTGTAATTGTATTACTTGCCTTCATTTTCTTATTTAAAAAAATAAAATATCTGAATCTTCTAACGGATTTTCATTGTGATCAAAGGTGACACTACGAAGAATAATGCTGCCGCATGCGATGAGAAATGACTGTAACTTTATTGTAACTGTAAGAAACAGTAAATAATACATAAGTCACATAATTTTATTCGTAAACATATTCAATTTTTAGAAAAAGGTAGATAACTAGTTACATTTTTTAAGCTAATTTTTCACAATTTTACTAAGTACCTACATCTCTTCTGGGTCTGTTCAACGCCGTTTTCTAAGAAAAGTGGCATGGTTGCTCGGATTATAAAGGGGTAATTATTTTTATTTTGAAATAGAGCAATCTCTTAATCTGTCTTTATTGGAGAGACGTAGAACTGAGATGGACCTTATATTCATTTTCAAAATACTTAATGCTATAAGTGATTTCATATCTCTGTTGCAACCGATTTCTTTTCACGTTCCCAACCATGTCGCCAGAAATCAAAATCTGCTATTTATTAAATCTTTTAAGAACAACTTTTTTTTATGCCCCAATGTCCAGAATGTGAAAATTAGTCAAATCATCACAAGACTTGGGATTCTGCGGGATAGATCTTCCGGCTTTTCGTAGATCTCTTCGCGACTCTTTAGTTTTTTAGTTCTTCAGCAGTGTGAGATGAAGTTGGATTGGATGTCTTTCGTTTTTATGAATATATTGTATATCATTATTGTATTGCCCTTGTTTGTCTTTGCTACATAGTTTTATGTTCTTTTTGTTCCGTTTCTTGTATTTATGTTTCTTCGCGTAACTGTTGTAATTGGCTTAGGTCGTATATATAATAAATACATAAATATAAAAGAACACTGAAAGCTGCCAGCCTGTTATCTCTGTATGTAGTTTGTTATACTATTAGGCACTTTGTAATTATGGCAACGAGTTACACGGCAATAAAAATGAACTAATGAACCAACATACTACCTGCATCTTTTTGTTACCTCTTTTTTTCTTCAAATTATCGAGGACAATGCAATATTTGTCATATCTAAGACATAGCTAGTACGGGAATAACGTGTCTTTTTATTACGTCATTGAGTTTATTACGTATTTTTTGGATTTAGAAGAAATTAAAATATTTATATTGACAAAGATACAAAAATAAAACAAGATTCGATGCTTTATAAAAAAACTTTAAAAAGAAACAATCTTAACTATTAGAAAATAAAACATAACTTACAGCACTGATTTTAATGAATTTAAAGCATAACGTCAATTTAACAATCGAAATAACTACTAAAATAGAAAAAAATTGATTCTGTAACAACTTGGTGAATTTTGTTTGTTATTTTATAAAATAAATTAAGGCAAATACAAATGTAGTATGTTTTCAATGTATGAGTGGTTTGTACAAAAATAATTCAAAAACGAAAAAAAAACAATTAGCTTATTATGTACGTTATACAAATGTTAGCCATGAAGCCTTACACTGTCGATTAGCACATTATGTCACTTTTGGCACTAATATTAAATATTTAGGAAATAAAAGATAAAACTTATCTTTACATGTCAGTAAAATAAATTCGTCTATTTTACATTTGTACAAATCTAAATGGATATTATGTACATTATGAAGAAGATGAATCGTGAGCTCGCTAAGTAGGTACTAAAATAGATTGTAAAATCTAGCAAACATCAATCAACAAGTAAGTTGTACATATTACATTACTATATAATATATTATATTGCGAATGTATCAAGTCTCAAGAAGTTTTATTCGTAATCGAATAAAGTGATACGTAATTCTAAACTAACAGAAAATCACTCGTTACATACGGTTAAAACATCGATTAATGTACATTACTCGAATAATATATTACAATGTTTGTCGGGCACATAAATCCCTCTCCGCCAAAATTTCCATATAGCTCACCGCAAATTACTATAGCAAGGATGGTTCTGCGTATAATAAAATAATATCGCTAAGCAAACTGCAAGCCGCGGTGGAGTGAGGGTCGCGCTGGCGTCGCGGCGCGCCCGCGCTACGGGCACTGGCGCCTTCCCGAGTAGGGACGTTTGCTTAGAGAATGCATCACGTGACGTTCCTTGTCTCTCCCTTCGTGTACTCAGCTCTACTGGATGCGATGCTCTATCGATCACGATGAAGTATAATAACGGTAGTTCTAATAAAAATATATTATATGTCTTCTCTTTAAGCTTGCAAATTTGTATAATTAGTCTATGAACTTATATTAAGTCTATTAAGGAAAAGTAGATTATTATATAAAACGAACTAATGCCGAACGAGGCGGGTCGCGAGGACCCCTCCTTTCTATCGAACATTCTAAAATTTTCAAAATGCGAAGATGATTTTAAAAGGTGTTTTATGCACAGATGATAAAATCCATTTTTATGGAAAACTACCGAATGATTTTTTTCTAATTTAAACTAATATATAAAATTTTAAATTTTTAAGAGATTTGTAAAAAGTCGACGTATCAACATAAGGAGAAAGGTCAGTTTATTCGGGTTGAGGTAATAAACTGGTTCCGATATTGAGAGAATTATTATAACATCATCCAAACTGTCAGTTTGGCAAGTTGCCCCTTCGGTGCCTTCTCAGAGCGGACGGTGTCGCGTCCCGCGGGGAGCTGAGCGGACGAGGGCGACCGCGTCCTGCAGCCCCTCAGAAGAGCATGTGACAGCGCACGTTGCTCTGCGTGGAGCTTATTCCGTGATGCGGGCGGTGAGGTCGACTCCCTGGCGAGCCGGGTCCGTCCGTTCGCCGGGGTCGGTGGCGGGGAGGGAAAGTAGATGTTAGGCCTCTAGGAAAATGAGTGCCGTGGGTTTCGGCTCGAGGTTGGACTTCTTGGCCTCCACCACGAGGAACTCGATGTCCTGGCGGTCGCGCTTGGCGAAGGACTCCGCTATGAGACGCGCTACGGCCTGGTGCGGCAGACCGTCAACTCTCCTACCGTCCACCTCCAGGATAAGTTGCCCCACCTCGAGTCCTCCCGCGTCGTGCGCGGCGCCATTTTCCTGCAACACGAGGTGGACATTTTTAGATTCAGAAAATCAAAATACCAGCATTACATTATTTTATATTTTATTTTATTTGAAGTTATTTTCAAACCCTTACGGATTATTACATTCATTTAATCAAATAATATTTCATTTTTAATTTATACTCTGCTGTTGATGACAATATTTTAAACATGTTTTGAAACCGTTGTCTGAGTCTTTTGTGTGGTGGTTTATCGTATAATAAATTTCAGTACTTGGGCCACGATTACAATCTGAAGTAAGGGACATAATACCTTTACCATGGCGTCATGGTTGTAAACAAATTCTCCCGAGCGATTACGAAGATACTATCATCATCATCATCGTTCCCTTTCCGTTCCTAATGGTGCATAGGGCACTGCATTGGTACACCAATCTCAGCGTATCTTGATCATTTTTGTTACATGAAGGTAAAATGATCAGTTTTACGCTTCAGGTACCAGTCCAGGGACTGTGAAATATTCTAGTGTGAAAACACCCTTTCAAATAAATATTTCTCATCAACCATGCCGGGAATCGAACGCGAGACCTCTTGCATGGCAGGCTAACGCGCTGACCATCACACCACGAGGCCGAAGTAAGATACTATACCGACGGTCTATTTTCAAGTTTTGAGGTAGGTACCTACATCGGTATGTACCGACGGGTCTAGTACCCCACGATACACATAATATATTATTTAAAAACAATATGCTTCATAAGTGCAGTCGGTAAATGATGGATTTAGGTTTTGAACTTTTAATATTTTTATAGGTATAAGTACTTTACTAGGGCTTAAAACTATCCTAGATACCTATGGAATGGTTTGTCAAAATAAAAGTGCCTGAAAGTAAAAACATGGAAGAAGAAGTTTATAACTCACGTGTATATTGATAATCCTGGGAAGCGGATGTTTAGTGTTGGCTCCGCCTTCTATTGCAATCCCGAGGATGGGCTTTGTCTTCTTAACCGTGATATGCAGGTTCCCGTGGTGGTCCGGGATGACGCGCGCGGGCCAGGGCTCCGGCGCCCCCAGCGGCAGCCTCTGCATGGACTGGTGGCGCCGCAGAGGCCCCCCGGGCCCCCCCGGCCCGCCGTCCCCGAGCAGGGCTCCCGTCTCTTCCTTCATGTCGAAGCTGCGCGACAACTTGTGCGCCAGTTCCTACACACGATCGTGAATATTACATTATTTTTTGTTAAAAGAACTGTAAATTTATCTTGTTCGCTGGTTTATGATCGAGGATATGGTGACGGGAAATATGCTCGTAAGTATTGCTCCAGTTGCGACCGAGACTAAATTTCAATGCCATTTGTCTAAAACTTATAAATAATGAATAATAAACTCACAACGAAAATAAAATAAAAAATGGAAAGAAAACAGTTCGAGGAAAACTATTATAGAAACCAATATATTGGTTTTAGAAAGGGTTTCGGGTCTATGATTGGAATTTTTACTATAAAATATTTCTATGACATCATTTTTACATTATTACCTATCTTGCGTGTATTATAAAGGAAAAACATAAAACTATTTTATAATATAATTTACTGTAAGAAACCCATTGTGGCACCGAAGTCGTTTATCAACTATCTACAGTTAGAGAAAGAGTCACGATTTTTGATGACAAGGAAAATGACAAATGAGAAGTTAATGTTGCATGAATAATAGATATTATTTAAATGGTACTCCTCAGAAAGGCAATAGATGGCAACTCACGAATTATATCTCTTAAATTGAGTGCATTTAGTTTTCATCTATGATCAATAAAAGTTACTCTTACTTAAGAACAAATAGTACGACAAATGAAATGATACGCGAATATCATTTACCCAAAGGTGAGAAAATAATTACCTGGAAAACACTTTCGTTATAATTACTTCATTTGAATTGATCAATTATTCATTCAGAATTACTTTACTTTGAAATGGTAAACATTGAGTTTAAGATAATAACAATATTGAATATCAATTACACGAGCACATAACAACACAAATAAATATCCAAACACTATTTTATGAACACAATTAACTACCATTAAATTAACAAAAATACAATTTTGATAAAAGATGTGAACTAACTCTAAAAATGTACATTATTAAGGATCAGTAGAGCAAAATTTTGAATTACACTTTATCATTTATCTACCAAACTATCTATACATTAAATTTAAAATTAAAGTTATCATTCATTTCTCATGCAATGAAATATTTCACACAGGTTTTTTTTTAATATCACAAATCACGGACGAGGGACACAAACTAAATTCACTTGGAAGTGATAATTTATTTAAATAACCGCGTGAAGATTTCATTCAATCAATGGTTGGGACAAATAAAACATGAATCGAAAACTATTGCCAATCATGCTTTTTACAAGCAAAATACATACCAATTGAAGGAAATTTGGAAACCGAATATCGTGCACAAGCAAAAATATTCATTAACGTCTTATATTGATCTTTTTGAGATGTTGTAATCATTACGGAATGTTGATATGTCCAAATATTGATCAGTTTGCATGCAAAATGGATGCCTTTAAATAGCACTCGAAGTTGAAAAGACGAATTATTGTAAGAAGGCAAAATTTCAAACACACAAATAATATTAACAAAATCTTTTCGGCTTAAATTGTAAACAGAAAACCATTTCGTACAAGGACATTAAAAACGGTTTGTACAAAATTGACTCTAGGGAGCGAACTTAATGAATGTTACCTTCTATAAAAAGTTAGTACAGGTGTCTAATCGTATTGTCATATTGCGATGATCACATACAAAGTACGAGTTTAAATATACTGATAAGTATGCTTGTACAATTTCGGGAAGGGTGGGTTCGGGGGTGGCGCGTGGCGGGTGGCGGAAGTGGCGGAAGTGCGGGATGGCGGAAGTGGCGGTGGGGCGGTGGAGGGTGGCGGGGGCGGCCGCCACGCGTGTAGCTGTGTGTGTGGACTGGAGAAAGTCTCTCACGGAGAAATGACTCGACTCGGTAACATGCGCCAACACTGCACACTGCTGTGACTCACAGTCGATAATCCCACGGTCTAGGCGTGTTGACTGTAATCCTGCCATTGTCCGAGAATCTGGCGATAAGCTATTTGCTTTATTTACATATTGTATTCCAGAAAGGAGGTTAACACGATAAACTAATGTGCCCAGATCGAAGAGAAAAGAATGCATGGAAAAATATCGAAGGTATTATTTACTGTGACCGAAACTCTCAGTTTAAGCGATGTGAAGAACCAAAAAGTGCTAAGAAAGCAAAATTTACAAAAAGACACTGAGATTTGGAGGAATGCGGTGATAATGGTAACATTGTGAACTAAATCATGATCATGCTGTTGTGCTCGAGAGGGAATTAATATAAACAAGATTTTCCAAATGTCCTGACCTAGTATTACTCTTCTACTACTGTCTTCCCGGTGAGTGCTTTTCTATTACTTTTCTCTCCCATTAAGGTGCTTGATTAAGAAACACTATCGACAGCCCGCCCACTAGAACTTTGAAACTCAATTTGTGTAGCGACAAAACAAGAAAATCACTTTTAAACTGTTCATTAAACAAGCGAAATTTTTTCAAACTAAACTTTTCCTTCGCAAAAGTCCTAATATTAGAATATCTGAAACTTAACAGAGATTTTTTTATGAAAGGGCAACACGCTGCAGTACCGTTAATCTGACAATTCGAGTTTCAATATTTTATCGATCGACGGGAAAAACTCTCAACAGGAAGACGACATAAAGAATTATCGAAGCTAATGAATAAAAAACGTTCAACTAGCGTTGCGGCGTGCATTGAATATCAAAGTGCGAGAAATATCGAGATGCTTATCCACCGCCAGGTCGAGGGGACTTACTAGAGGTCTTCCCCAGTACCACGACTTCACTTTCTGCGTCCAGCCACCGAGTGACGACCGCAGCCCGTCGAGGTAGCCGCACTGAAACCACACCGCCGCTTAGCACAACATGGCAAAACTCCAACTCGCGACTTCTGCTTCCAAACAACAACCACACAACCCTTGTTTGGAACCATAAAATGGGCAAAGCAACCTATGTTTGGAACGAAATGGTTTGAGCAGCCCTGTTTGGAACAAAAACTAGTGGGAGCAACCCTCGCTTTGAACCAAAAATGGGCAGAAAAACTCTTGTTGAGAACCAAAAATAGGTTTAGTGACAGCTGTTCTGCTGACAAAAATGTTCGCGTTTTAAGTTTATTATACTTATATTTGGATTTTTAAAATCATTTTCATCAGAGTAAAGGACGACGTCGAATTTCTGTGTATCGTGGTGTGCTTCGGCGACGTGATTTCCATGTCGATAGGGAAGTGTCAAAGCTTTACATTTTGGATATAAAATAATGGATGGCTGCTTTTTAGGGATAATAAAAAATAAAATTAATTTACGTTAAATCGAAGTGAGGATATACCATAGCCGTAGATAAATGTTTTTCTATTATAACTTACAAGTTCTCGTACAAGATGAAATACGATTTTGAAGTAGTAACATAAATGATATACATTTTCAAAACAGAGCTAAAATTAACTAAACTGTTTTTAAACTCAACACATGAATCTAATAATTATATTGTATTACAGGATTTTCTATACATCTAAAGATATTGCACTTATGTAAAACTATAATATCATAACTTTAAATTTTTACATGATATTAATTTTTAGTATTATAGGGGGTACTAAAAGCATAATAAATACTGAATTATGAAACTAAAGTATGTGTTAATTTTTTATTTCCGTCTAATACTATCATAAATGATAAATTATTGTCTACTGGAATATATTTTATCCAAAAAAGGGAGAACTCTAAAAAACCGGGCCAACGATAAATGCTTATTATATAATTAATATAGGTATTAACAAATATAATATGAAATGTAAATATCATACATATTTATTACTTATACCATTTTATTTTCATTCAATAATTAAAGATAGGATCCTACTTGTGTTCATAATAGAATTACTTATCTACATCGATTATTATTCCACTATATAAGGTTTTACGGGCAACCACTTTTCATAATAAATAGCACCTTTTTATTATTAATTGATGCTAACCACGCAAGTCGATTGGTTACGTTTTAGTAAATTACGTAAAAGTACACATTTTAAAAGATTGAATTTAAATTTCGTCTGAACTTAATAATTTCACGACTGTTACGTGGGAAATAATAACAATCAAAGAAAAAAACCGTTATGTTATGAAAACAAAAACGCATTCGTGTAACAGTTTTATGATAACGTATAAAGTTAAATATGAGAAAAGGGATTGAATTAAAATTGTACTTAAATAATAAAGCTTAAATCCAATATAAGTTAAGGTCTATGTCAATCGCCGATTGCATGGGAAGTAGACTTCACACGGTTTCATTTAAAAAAAATACATGTTTGACGATATTTTAACGACGATATATTGCATCGAGAATCATTTGGGCAGACGCTCTTGATTTAGTTTAAATTAAGGCTTAGATAAAGTTATAAAATAGAATGTTCTTTCTCACCTGATCCTGAGCGGGCCAAAGTAGGTTAATGACGAGAGACAAAGAACAACCAGCCGTGGCGGTAGTTCCAGCGGCGGGCGGAGGGGGCAGCACCGGCGGAGAGCGGCAGCAAAATGGTCACACAAACGTCACAAATCAGTTAAACTTGCATCGTGGTTGCGGTCGTTCGTGTCATATATTTATCTCCAGGCTGTGTTTCTGTTTACTCCAGCCACAGAACCTCAAGAAATTTACCATAGTGTCGAGACTAACAATCCCAAAGCGAGATTTTTATTGCAGCTAGCATTCCTTTTCAGTTTTTACTGTTCCTGCTCAAAGGCAAGAGGCGCTTGTATTAGAAGGCTCTACGTAAGTGTTTGTTAACTTTTTGAGGTTATATTATTACTTTTAATGTTGTCATAAGATTAACATCAACGTTTAAATTAGTATTTTCAAGATTTTAATGTTGAAAATACCAATTTGTTTTATTATTTAGTTTATTCAAAGCATAACGTACAAATTTAAATAAAAAAATATTTAGGCTAGAACATTTTACAAACTAAATCACATAATAGGAATGTGTAACTAAGTATTTCATTTGCATTTTTGATTAAATAAACTATTTTAAATATATGTAAAAAGTATTAGAGATAATAATGTCATTGTTGGTTCAAATAATATTTATTTTATTTACAATGATAATCATTAATTGACGTACTAATGAACCTAATTAGAAAGCTGCCTAGGTTTTCTTAACATTGCGAGTTTCCTTTGTTTTATTGTAGGCATCGTGTGATGTTGCAAACATAAAATACGAATAATATATTGATGGCAACATTACCAGTTAATCAATTTACAATAACAATAAATATAATAAATAAAATAATAAAAAACAGTTATCTTCAACAGCAACACGTAACCCTGCATTTAGGGTATTTCATGGAATTGATTAATAATGATTGTTTTTTTTCTAAAAATTGCTAAAAACAACACGTTATTCTCAAAAGTATCCATAGAAAACTAAAAACCAAACATTTTTTTTTTTAAATACCCATAAAGATTTTTATGTTGTTATTGCAATTCACATCAATATTTTGATTTGAATACAAAAAAATTCTAAGCACATAAAGCATTTCTTCGACTGTACAAATATCTACGGGATGTAAAAAAAATGGTGATATTTTATTTTTTAAGAGTTTTTTTTAAATATTACTTTGTTCGGAATAAATAAATAAAAAAACAATAAAAATATAATTAACATATTACTACAGAGATGAAGAACATTTTAGAGAAGGTAATATAGAAGTCTAGGCATATACAAGGCTTATGACCTGTCATTGGCTGGTTTTAGTTAATAGTGGCTGAGAGAATGGATATAGATGTTCGAATATAGGCAGAATGGTGAATATTACACAGTGCGTAAAGTGGCAACTTAAACCAGCCAATGACAGGTTATAAGCCCTGTGAATGCCTAGACTTCTATATTACCTTCTCTAAAATGTTCTTCATCTCTGTTGAAATATGTTAATATTAACAGCTCCCCAGGGAGTTGAATCCAGTCCTTGTCTTCAAATGTTTGGACAAACTCAAAATATTGTTGATAAAAGTTTACCATAAATTGAAATTTTTATTTTTATTTTGACGAATATTTTTTAATTGTTTACCCAATGTTGATAGTAAATAACCTATAGGTAATAGATGTTGAGATCGTTTTTCCTGATTACTTTGATACTAATACGGTTCAAGGTAAAAATATATTATTTAAATTATTCATGTTAAACTACATACAATAAATGACTGTCATCTGAAAATGTGTCTTTTGACCCTAGTTAGATATTCCAAGTGAAAAAAACATGCATATTACATACAAATTTGCGTTTAAAATATACATATTATGCATGTTAGGCATATCCAATCTTACATATTATAAAATTGTAATAATAAACAAGATTAATCCAACAATGGCAGAAAATGAGAAATAATAACACCGTGTATGTGATACGGATAATGAGAAGAAAGTGAATGAAAGCCGCAACCAACTGGAAACTAACGGTTGGTCGGTCGGTTGCGTTGTAGACCTATATTCATTGTTTAGTGCTGACACTTGTTGGCGACACTATAAGCTGTATTTGTATCTAGTACCACTGCGATTGCTACTCTATTCTTTTGTCAACTTCTTGTTACCGTCACGGCAAATAGCCGGAGTGAAGCCTAGTAAAATGACATATCAATTACGCGGCGCAAGAATGTGAATGTACCGAACCGTTTTAAATTAAGGAAACCGCTTAATTTAGATTATTAAGAAAATCCATATCATCCCCCTGCACTATCTCAAAATCAAACCCATAATATAAAGCAGAGTTTACCCATAATACTTTTTGTACATCCGGGTTGCGTATTTCATATTAACCGTGCGTTAATTTCTTATACGACAGCTCGAGATTAAAAAAAATCTGAGTTTCAGATATTCATATTACAATAAGAAAGTTCAGTGGTTTTTAAATAAATATATATATTTGTTGATAAACTGAACCAAATATTTTTTTTCTTTAACATCGTATTATCAGCCCTATGATTTTTTTTTATTTTTATTTTTTTAAAATACTTCGCGTGTGACGTCTCAGGGTCTCTTTCCCTTTTTCTCGATGAGTTCTGCTCATTGGTCAGTTTACTTACCTTAAACCGGAAATCTATCACAACCCTCTTATCATTGGTTGATTCGGAATAATTTTGTGGCATTAAGGTAAATAGGCACATGTCACTAAAGTTGAGAAGATGAATAAAGTATGCAGTTCCACTCTAAAAGGTGTACGGAAGGTTGGGTGAACAGATAAAAACTAGGAAAAATTTATTCATTAAATATTTCAATAATAAAATTTGGTAATGTCGTATAATTCGAAGACTGTAAAAAATTGTATTTAACAACATAAATAAATTATGTATGAGAAGAAATGCAATATGACTTGTACCTCTTATTGTTCGTATTTTATTTTTAAGTTTATCGCACTTAAAGTATATTTGAGGTTAGCACCCAAAATTGTATGTTTAATAAATTAACCAGTAAGAAACTTTAAATGGCTTCCCTGCACAATTAGCTAATAGTGACATCCACCTCTTTACCCAAATGCCACAGAATTAGTGACGTCATGAAATTAAAATAATTTTTATCTTTGTTTTTATTAAAATATTTATTATTATTTTTTTCATACATTTTTAAGAATCTTCACGACACAATGAAATGTTCTAATTTTTACCGCACGTAAGAATACATTTTTTATATCCAATTTCCCGTAGGGCTGAACTACCTAATTTTTTACAATACGCGGTGTTTTTGTGCAGCACTAAGTGTTGTTAAACGAGAACCTTTAAGGGGTAATATTAATAAAATACATGTAGAAATATTCGATTTTAAACGCGTGACAAATATAAATATACACCACCATTCCCTTTCCGTGCCTAATAGTGTATGGAACACTGCATTAGTACACCAACCGTAGTACATCTTGATCATTTTTTGTTACGTGAAGGTAAGATAATTAGTCCTTACGCTTCAGGTGCCAGTCTAGGGATTACGAAAGATTATAGTAAAAAATAAACATACCTTACACCTTTTTCAATAAATATTTCACGTCAACTATGTCGGGATTCGAACTCGAGACCTCTTGCACGGTAGGCAAACATGCTAATCACTTTACGAGACCCACGTTTTATTTTTAGTATAAAGTACTTTATACTACAAAACTATACCATGTCTTCTCCTTTTTATGTAATTTTTATTATATTTTTTTCCCCTCTCCTTCTGTATTCATAATAAATAAATGTGAAAACTGTAATTAGTCTTACTTTTAAAATTGTTTTCTTGTACCTTGAGTTTGTTAAAAATACTGTATGATTTCTATAATAAATAAATAAAATCGTTTATTGAAATCCTTCACAAAATATTTGTGTTAATATTTTATGCTCGCATCGTTTGATTCCTAAATTTTAGATGTATTAAAATCCTCGGGAATTTTTTTTATGTAATGGTTTTTCTTAAAAACTTAATCGACATTTGGTTACACAAAAAGCGAACTAGTCTGCTGGTAAAAACGTAAAACTTTAAAGGTAAATCAAGCTAAGAAGGTTGGAAAAACGCATTAAAAAAAATGAAACTATTTAAAAGTTTGTTAAACATATATTTGATTTTATCAAATCCATTTCGAATATAATAAAGCTGACGGCATGCGTTGGTAAAATGAATTTAATCGATCGGATATTATACAATATGCACTTTCCATTTGATCGAGTTCGAGTTAATCTTGTCGTATTGCTGGTTTACGATTCCTGAAGAGATTATTGCCCACATTACGGGTATTTCCTAACTGCAGAAGTCAGCAAACAAGAACTGTTCAATTAGTATCCGGAAAATTATTTCATGTTGGATATCATTAACTAACTTCAATGTTTGTTCTTTCTTTATAATATTACATTAAAATGACAATTAAACGTCACATAATACATAAATGCAAATTAAAAATATCTTATATATATTATTTAAACAAATATATAAAACAGCATGGCTATCTCTTCTTTCTAGTGACGAAAGAGCCCTTTCAATACTCATATACTGCTCTATTTTTTCCACCTCTTTCGCAGTAGTAGCTGCTCGATTGTGGAATAATCTACCCACCAATGTCATCGACTTCTTTATTTACATTCAAATCACGATTGAAATGCCACTTCCAGAATACTTGAGTTTTTTTTTCTTCTCCCTCTTTCCTTCTCTCTTTAGCCCTCCTCTCTTCATGGTATGGTGTAGATATTTCGGCAATTTTTAATTATTTAAAAATAAAGATGTACATTAATGTTTTGTTTTATAATAAAAATATTATGGTATACCTGCAATGTGTTCATACTACTGATTTTCTCAAATTGAACGGTTTGGGTAGGTAGGAATAAATTGCCTTTAGGAAATATGCCCTCCCTTATGCATATGCATGTAAACTGTATAATGTATATGAAGTGTTTAAATAAATTGAGTAATAACTTTTATGGTACATATATAGATATATATCAATATAAACAAAATAAGTCAAAAAACAAAATATTTTTATGCTATTATGATCGTATAAACAAGTTTTTTAGTGGATTTGATACCCAACATTTCATTATCATAATTTATATTACTGAAAAAAAAAAACTTTTTAAAATTACATTAATCTATTGACAATATTTTGAGTTCGTTCAAATTTTTGTAGACATGGACTGGATTAAACTCCCTGGGGAGCTGTTTATATTAACATATTACAACAGAGATGAAGAACATTTAAGAAAAGGTAATATAGAAGTCTAGGAGGCATCTACAGGGCTTATGACCTGTCAATGGCTGCTTAACTTCACAAACATCAACAGATGAAATAATTGAAGGAATATAGATGTTTAAATATAGGCAGAATGGTGAATGTTACACAGTGTGTAAAGTGGCCACTTAAACCAGCCATTGACAGGTCATAAGCCCTGTAGAAGCCTAGACTTCTATATTACCTTTTCTTACATGTTCTTCATCTCTGTTGTAAAATGTTAATTAATCTATTGGTTTATGTGCTGTCTGCACATGGCGTTCATTCGTGATTTTGTAAAATTAATTATAGAAAATGGTTTGGAAACCATTGTATTTATCCGGCGTGAAGTGAAACTATCTTACCACAACATACATGGCACAAGGCTCTCAACAGTTGCATTACATTAAATGAGTTTTCTATTATCTGTATCTTACTGTAACATCTCGCATTATTACTGTCACTGAGAATCAGTCCTTCGTAATATCCGCTCTAAGTACTTATTTGAAACAAAAAGTTATTTTTAAACAGAAAAATTGTTTGCAATAAATTAGAAAAAGGCGTATTGAAATAATAGCTACATATTTATTTTTGCAAGTTTAGGCCTGTGCCGTCATTAATATTAATAATACTGCATTGCCTCTTCACTAAATATAGTGCAAAAATGCATATTTTTTACGTTTTTTTTTGTTTCAGCGAATGCTATATGTTAAACATATATTGAATAACTGTATTTTTTTATCAATATTCCTACAGAGATGAGGTAGAATTTTTTTTCAAATTCAGGATTATCGATATTCGAGCGTTTACAGGGCTTATGACCTGTCATTGGCTGGGTTGAGTGGCCACTTTACGTTTTTTACAACATTCCCCATTCCGCTTATTAGCGAATATCGACACAGGTACCATTTTGATTCTTGTATATATCTTATTAAATGAGAAACCATTCACTAGCGTGTTGGAGCACCATCTATGTATTGATATTGAAGTTAAGTATTCTACCTACTATAAAAATTCTACCTCATCTCTGTAGGAATATTGATAAAAAAATATATACCTACTCCCCCTCGGGAGAAATCCAGATTTGTGTATGTACAAAAATACACATACCAAAAAATAATTTTGTTGAATAACTGTGTTGAATTGACAGTTTGAACATATTTAATTTATTGACCTTATATGTTCAGAAGGAATATTTCTATACAAGCAGTATAATCAAACATGAGAATTTTGCGATACCGTATTTGGTAGAATTCACAATAAATATTATAATATACCCTTAATATTTATTGCAATTTCTAATTCTGGGTGTGAATTTTAACCATCCGCATAATAGCAATAAGAATATCAATATATAATATTGTTATTCGATTTTTATTTTCACAAACCATTACAAATCATAAATTGTAAAAAATTGTAAAGGAAACGGATATTGAGCACTTATTATTATAATAAAGGACGGAAATAAGGATAATAAAGTAGTATTGATGCCAAAATAGGTTCAGTAAATTGACTGAGTTCAGTTTTGGGCGAGAAAGTGAAATCCGTATTCCTTCCACGGTTCTGTGCATCGTGACACTTTTGTCTTCCGGAGATTTAAATGCCAATTACACACTCATTTTACGTAACTACTGCCCACTATTTTAATTTATGTTAAAATAAAAGTATTGTGATTTTGGTAATGTTATTTAACAAGTGGTTATGCTAACATTTGGGTTTATTGTGAATTCAGTGCGTAGCAGTTGTTCTTACGAAATGCTGAATGTTTAAGTACTTCAAATTCGAAATCGATCTAAAAACCTATACCTTTATATGTTTGTTCAAAGTACACAAAGTATTTTAAATTAAGTAGATTGTTAACATCTTCCTTTATAATTTTCTTTTTTCTCTTTAAAAATCGCATAAATCACATCATTATGTAATGTAATATATTTATTTATAGGGATGTTTGTTTTTAAAGGAAACCATCGCCCTTCCATGAAACGACGCGATAGACCCAGCAACTCTTTAAACATCTTTAGTTTATGCATTAACACGGCTTGTACCTGCCGTTGGTTTTAAAGAAAATATTTTTATATTTGCGTTTTTATGATTTCCCAAATATTTTAATTTTGGGGCCATTTTCAACGAATCATAAATAACTCACTATTAGAAAATGAGAATCAAGTTGGGGTGGGGTTCAAACCTCGGACTTCTGATTCGTGAGTCCGCAACACTAGCCACGGGACCACAACCTTTTAAGTAAATTACTTTACGCACTATGTAACATGCACAATTTTGCTTATATTTAAACATTCATATTTAAAAAAAACTATCAGTTGATTTTTATTAACTAAAAATCGAGGCCAACATTGAGACGCCGTCTGAAAACAGTTTTTTTTATTATACTTTTACCAATTTATCGGTTTAATTTACCAACAATAGTTTAAGTATGCCCATCGGAATACTTTCCAAATCCTTTTTAAAAACGTTTCGCATCTTGTACTTATCTGCATCTATATCTTTTTAACACTGCGTAACATATTGTCCATTGTAGATACTAAAAGTATATACTGTGGTTTGTGCAACTCTGTTTTGGCCTACGGTTGTATTTGTTGGGGAGGAGCTGCCAAGACTATTCTTGATCCCTTGGTTAAGGTACATAAATCAATATTAAGTATAATATTGAGAAAACCGTACAATCATCAATCAATACATAAGGAAAGTAATACTTGACATTCACAAAAATAGGAGCACTCAGGTGATTGTGAGTCCTGCGCACTCTACCAGGAGTATAACGATTTGGTGATTAATATATACCAATAGCACGTACCACGGTATTCCAAAAATCATTTCTATATAAAGAACCTAAACTATACAACCTGATACCGTGTGTTTAGAAATTTGATAAACCATTAGTATTGAAAAAAAAAATTTAGTTGACAGGCATTGGAAGCCATGAATCTGAGAATTTATTGAGGATAGTAATCTAAATATTATGCTATCCCATTGAATCATTCATAAATTTATTGTACGTGCATATTTATTATGTATGTATGTGTGTATATATCAGGGGCGAACCGTCCATATAATCGATTATTCGCAGCTTACCATTATATTTCACTACCAATAATAATGTTTTATTGTAGTTTTAATTATAGGAGAATAAATAAAATAATCTTTATTTATTATAAATTAACGTCACTGTTTATATCTTCCTCAAAAAATAAATATAAGCTGCTAAATGCGCACCCAGCGCATTGCCCGGTTCTGATTATTGCAGCTTATTTTTCAACACAAAATGTATACTGTATTTTAACATTCAAAAGCCCAGTGCGTATATTTTCCTTGCTAAGTTCACTTGCAGATTACAGATATTATTTCAAGCTTCTCTATTTGGAGAGTAGCATTTCGAGCATTATTTCCTAAAGACCATTTTCGTTTGATGGTATTCTGTTGACATATGACGCCAGTTTTTTAGTCCGCGCGTTTTAGCTAGTGGCGCCTCGCTCGGTGTCGTCAATTTCTTGCATTATTCATTCTCAGTTTAGAAAGAAACGAAGCTGACGGCTAGGCGCGGCGCAGCGCGGCGGTCACGACGGTCACGTGACATTTTTTTTGCAATATTATTGCGAATATTTCTAATGAATGTTATTGTTATGTTATGTTATGTAATGTAATATGTAAAGTTAAAATTATGTATTTTGGCATAAATAAATCTAATCTTTTTTTTTTTTTTAATTTTTCAGAAAAAAAAATATAAATCGTAAAAGAAAAAAAATTAATTTGTTTACATAATGGGAGTGACGTCTTACAATAAATTTTTTACTTTCTTTTATATTAGTACCTTAATATTTGCTGTATAAAATGTAAATTACAAACAAATATACGGTGTTTTTAATCAGTGCCAAACAAAAAGGAATTATGAATATACTTATTTTATTATCCTTATTTTTTAACATATTTTATTTTTTAAAACTTTTGCATACATGTACTGTCTTAAAATAATGGAGAATATACCTACATATTACGCAAAGTTATTAATTGTTGTCTGTTTGTTGGGTTATTGGTTAAAATTATTTTGATTAAAAATAAGTAGGTATTGCGTCTTCTGTTGCCAGCAGTGGAGCTGGAGAGATGAAGTTGTTTTTACACAAAACCATAGAAAAAGAATCCGTGTACCTGTATATACTTTTTTTTATACGCCTCCACTCATTTGCCAGATTACTTATATGTATGTATGTACATGCAGGTACAAATTATGAAAAAAATTAAAGCTTACCTATAAATAAAAGTCACCGTTCGCCACTGGTATATATATATATATATATGTATATGTATGTGTGTATATATGTATGTATGTGTATGTGTATATGTATGTATGTAGTATGTATGTGTGTATGTATATATTTTCATATATTTAATTTTATTTTTATATTTAACGTAAACTGTACTATTTTTTTCTTCTATTTTGGACTATAACTTTTTCTATTTTTTCAATATTATTTTTATTTATAGGAAAAATATTCGAAAACCATATTTGCCGCAACAAATTGGTTTCTTAGAACAGGCATTTGCCTACATAGGAACCGATTGCAACATTAGGCATACTAATATTTCTGGCTTGCCGACCCTTCATATACTGAGCCTACTCCTAGTACAAGCAGAATTTGCCAGTATTTTTGTGCCATTTTCATAAAAATGTATGTATAAACTAATAAATAAATAAAATATACATTTGGACGCACTTAAAACATTATTGATTACATCTGTGTTAGTAAAATATTTGAAGTAAACCTCTGTCCGATATTTCTGACTTCCGCCTTTGGAGAAGTTATGTATCGTCACGGCGGCATCGGAGTCTGGCTGACCCGTGTAGATTCGAGGTGCACATTGCAGGATAAAGTACGTAAGACGATAAGAGTCAGTCGAGCGGTAACGGTAATACCAGATCGGGAGCCCGCGGTCCCCGGTCTGCCTCCGCCCGCGGCCCCCGCGACGGCCGCCCGTGGGAACTAGTGCCCCCGCACAAAGGAGACCGCGACACACAGCACTAACCCCTATAGGTAGAATACTTTAACGAGAACGTAAAAAAAAATTGCCTGCCTATTTACGTATCTATGTAGGGAAACGCATCGTCATTACCTTTCCGCACCTAATGGTGCATAGGGCACTGCATTGCTACACCAATCGCAGCAAATCTTGATCGTTTTTGCTACATGAAGGTGAGATGATCAGTCTTACGCTATGAAATATTCTAATGTAAAAATATATTTCTCGACAACAAACCATCACGCCGTTTCTAAGCAGAGAAGATAGAACGCCATATCACTCTGTAAAAATGTTGTACTATTATGTCGAAAACCTTATGTGTTAACAATACTATGTGTTAACAATACTGTGTGTTCAAATCTCCACACGAAATTAATTCGTGTTAGAGCGTGGTTCAATAAAAAAAATATATATTGTTCATTTATATTTCAGTTTTTCTGAATAAATGACTTTTCGTTTAAAACTAATAAGTTAAAAATTGAACCCAAATATTATTGTTTTGTTCATCTGATATAATAAGATTACTTTAATCTGTCGTATTAGGTAAGAAAGCAAAGCATCAATTTTACTCGTATTACTTAATGATAGTATTGCGATATAATTTATGTAACTTTGGACTTAAATAATGATTAGGAAAATTCTAAATAATGTGGTGTGATCTAATTACGTTGTTTCAGGTGTAAGTTATGTGATTTAATCAGGTAATCACTGTTATTTAGTTATGCCGATCTTAAAAGTTCACGTGACTTTTCAATTTGTTCACGAGTAAGAGGAAAGACATAATAATATATAATAATATAATCTGATACCTGCATAATATCGAAAGTAAGTATTACGAGAATTGATTTCAAATCATTACAAAAACAAAGTACAGTGCACTCGAATGTTTAATAACTCTGTTAATGTGTTAAACTAACTTCGTTTGTGTTAGTAGGCTCACTAGAATGATTTATATAAATCTTTTTGCTACCCACACATAAATCAGGGGTTATGAAAGATTTATATGGAGTTTTCTTACTTTGAAGAACAAACAAAATATTTATGTTTTTTTTTTTAAATTGCATATTCTACGATAATAATTTTTATTCGTCATGTCTCTAATTGCTCCAGTTCATACATACCTAGATAATCAAGATAGAAGATACAAAATTAGAATATTTGTATTTTGAACAAAATAAACCAAATTTTGACATTACATAGAGTTCTTGGAAGCACTGCGAGTCGTTGCGAAAATCAAATCATAAATCGTTAAATAATTCATAGTGAACTTTCATCATCCAGTGCGCCAATATTGAAAACATCCTCATCGCATCAAAAGTAGGTCCATTCCCGTGCTCCTTTCCTTTATCGAATTGTTTTTACTTGAATGAATAAATAAATAAAGGGGCCGCGTATTTCAAAAGGTTGAAAAACACTGAGCTGAAGAACAGCATAACATAAATAAACCTTCCGTGTGTTTTTACAACGGCAAACTGTAATACGGAGCGGAAAATATATTAATCATAGTAAAACTGAAATATTTATCAAGTTATAATTTTACGTTCCCATGGGCCTTGAGAGGAAGCGATAAACTTACTACCTACGTCGGATATATTATGTAGGAATTAACCAGAATTTCCACGGGTATAATATTTTTTGTCATAGTACTCATGTAACCGAATATACACCAATCAGGAGGTTCAGTGCTACAGGAAATTAGATATAAAAAAGTTTTCTTACGCGTGGTGATAATTGGAGCATTTAATTGTGCAGCAAAGATTATCGAAAATGTATGAAAAAAATAATCAAAATGGACTGTTTGGGTGGACCGTGTTTGTAACAAACAATAAATTATAGCGTTGTTATGCTGTTGTGGCACCGATTTTTGGTTTCCGGGGTAGCCATGTTTTTGACGTTTAACGTATTTTGATATTTAGTGGGTACAAATTATTTGTACGGGGTTCAACTTTTAAATGTCAGAATCACTCATCAAATTGAACTCGTAACGTCGCGGGTGGTGTAATTTGTAATTTGTAGCGGTGTAGTTTTGGTGGGGATTTAAAAAATTACAAACACTTAACGAACTCATAATCATAACGAACATAATACGACACATATTTATTTTTCTCGGCTTAGTTAAATAAATTAACTACTGAACTACCTCATTATATTATCTTTTTTTTTCCCCACATGACACAGTTTTTAAATGAAAACAATATACTAATACGTGTTTTAGCAATCCAACCTTTTAAACAAAAAAAAATTGTTCTGATCATCTACATATTTTATAACGCGTTTATTTCTTAAAGGATTTATTTAAAATGTCAGTCTCTTCAAACATTTTTTGTCGTCTATTAATCCATGCATAAGATTTTTTGGAACATGAAAGCTCTATTTACATACTTAATAATGTTTGCCTTTTAAATTTAAAAGTAAACAAACTAAAAGCTTTCTTATAGGTGTTTAGCCTAATTTTTTAAAACGCCATTTTTTTCAAAATCGTGCCATTAAAAAGAGAAAATAAATAAACAAATTTCAATAGGGATTAAGAACATTTTAGAGAAGGGAATATGATAGTCTAGGCATTTACAGGGCTTATGACCTGTTTCAGTGGCCACTTTACACACATTCACCATTTTGCCTATGTTTGAACTTTGAACATCCACATTTTTAAATTCTTCCATCTGTTGAGTTTAGTGAAATAAAAGAGCTGAAACCTTTATTGTTGTAAAGAGATTAATCTGATATAATTATTTCACATACTAGGCAACGCCTGAAAACAGTTTTGCAATTTTTGACAAACCGAAAATATTATAAATAAACATTAAATAAATACAATTATTTTTAAAAGTACGTTTGTAAAAATACATAGTGATCGGAAGATTTACCTCTTTTGTAATTTTGACTAAATTTAATTACATTGGTGAAATAAAAAAACATTAAAACGAAATTTTGAAGTAACATTTGCTTAATAGATAATAAATTTAACAGAGAATTACTGTAAAAAAAACTTAAATTTGTCCTAAAAAAAATATGAACTAAAATGTTTTATTTGTATTATTTTTATTAACCAATAATTAAAGGCAACATTTAACCCAGGGACTTAAGAAAGAATAGCACAAAAGTTTTAGCGGTTATAAATATTATTATTTATTTTAAAAACCTAAATTAAGGTTTCTTTCCGAAACTTTCCTTAATAAATATAAACTAATGTAATGAATTTAATTATTTATAAAATTAATCATAAAATTTGTTTAATAATAAATTATTCAACAAATTTTGCTTCTGTATTTTGTTTTGTTTTGAGTACCAATGTACCTAAGTTTAGTCTAATACCTGTATGCAGAGACAAAACTTAAGGTAAGGAAAGTACATTCTATTGTCTTCACCTTCGGGTTATTCTCCGCATTTGAGATTAGAATGTACTTTCCTCACCTTAAGTTTTGTCTATGCATACGAGTATAAATTTCAAAAGGCAAAAATAAATCAATTCATTAAATAAAAGCAACTTTGTTTTTAACTAATTAATTTTTATTTTTTTATACCGGGTGGTTTTAATCTATACAAGCTTCTTTATCAAGGTATACTTAATTGATGAATTAAATCCTATTTTATTTTATCGATGTTTAAATATTATGCTGCGTATGGAACTAATAAATCACGTATTTTTGTCTTGTAAGGATGGGAAGCGTAATGTGAGATGGATACTATTTTTTAAACTAGACAGGAGTAAACTAAAGGAGATATAATTTGTTTATTAACTATCTTTTTCTTATTTCAAATCGCTTTTTTAATTTCTAAAATTTCTATGTTGTCTTATTTTAATATTTTATTTTCAACATGAAGAATTTTTAAGAGTCTTTATTGAAATTATGATTATTTTCTATTAGATGGTTTACGAATTCAAAAAAAATATTATTATTTAGGCGCCTTAAGTGTTCTTTTACTCATATTAAAGTTGTTTTTAGTTTTTCAAATATAGATTGAATCGCAACCATTACAATTTAATGCGTACATGCCAGATTTATTATATTTAGGAACTTTGTCTTTATTTTTAAACAATGTTCCCATATTATAAGTTGTGTAAAATGCAGGTTTGACGATAGGAAATAAGATAATTGCATAAAAATTTTTTTTTTTTTAAATCCGTCTCTGTTACCGTTTAGGTAGGTTTGCATTACCTATTGTGGGAGTAGAATAAACATTTTTTTTTAAAGTTTGTATTTTTGATTTAATATTTTATCAATTAAGTTTTCATTAATAATATTGAATGAATTATATTTCAAGTACAAAAAACTTAATTTACAAAAAAGCATATGTTTTATCAAACCTACCCTTAAAAACTAATTCTATTTATCTTTTTTTGTTTTTTTTATATTTTTTATGTTTACGTGCGTAAAGTAACAGGGCTTTTACGTAAATTTGTTTTATAGGTTTTACATTAAGATTTTCTAATATACACGGTATCTTTCAAGTGTAATAGTATAATGGCTTTTTGTAATGTCTTTGGAATAATAAAATTAATATACGACATCTTCGTGTCTTCTCAATTGATCTGTTGGACATCGAATATTTATTCTCTGTGTGCTACACTACATCGGCACATAACATCGGTTCAGATCTTACATTCATTTTTATAAAGGCACTTTTCTCACAAATATTGTAAGAGCCCTCTGGGCGTTTATAAATAAATAAATAAATAGACTGGTTTAGTTATCGCTTACATCAATATGATAGCAGTTTCCGTGAAACAAAATTAGATTCTGTAATAATTTAAGTAAATATTAATTTATTTTAAAATGACAATTGAAATCATGTCCACAGACATTCTCTTTTTCGGTTCGTTAACCCGTTAAATTATTTTGGCACACACGGAAACTATAAACTGTAAAACAGGTCAGGCTGTTTTACCTTTTGGATATTTTGTCTTGACCAATTAATTATTATAACGGGTAGGTATATTTTTTATTTTACCTTTATATAATTAAATTGCAATGTATTGCAAAGGAGTCGGAAATTGAGTCAGTGATTTCATTTTATTTCTCCTTTAATTACTTAAGAAGTAAATTAATGTTGAAAACACTTAATTGAATCTGCTACATTTATATTATACACTAGCGGACCCGACAAACGTTGTCCTGCCCGAACGTTGGCTTGCCTGCTATTACCTCGTAAAAAGACTTTTCATTGATAAATAGGTACCCAGGTACTTGTTTTTGAATGAATTCCAAAACTAAAAATTATTCATATTAAATATTGAATTTAACTAGGTACCTCGGTAGGTATATATAAAATATTTGATTTTCAAATAAAGATTTTTTTTTGCAAATGTTAAACTCGGCTCTTTTCACCAACAGGGGGAGCACTTTATTCATGAATGTGATTTTGAGAAATGTATTTATTTTTAAATGGGAAGAAATTATAAGGAATGTAAGGAAAGAATCCGATGGGAGCCATAAAAATCTAATGTTGTTTGTAAACATTCAATAAAAGAACTTTTTTTAAACATAAAAGAACACTATCCTTTAAGATCCATTCGGTAGTAAAAAAATCTAGAAGTGCGATTATTATCTTATTTCTCAAATATTAAATAGACATCTCATGTACCTATTGCTCAATTAGTGTTATTGGACCGATCAAATAACAGAGCTGCGATGATTTATTTTAGTCCATTATTTACTCGAGGCTTGTGTTGAGTTTTTGCGAAACCGGAAAACATGTTTCTGTATTGTATCGGTCTTGGCTTGACTTGGCTACAGGCGGCTGTAGAAGACGATTAGTTATTAGTTTTTTCATCTAAGCCCACGGGTTGGTCGTGGGAAGTGGCTGCGGAGTGCGCACAACTATATATGCATGTAATTTTACACTATAAATTGAACACTAGGGTGGGTCCAACCAAAAATAACACATAATAATTTTAATAAAACCTAATAGCTTTAAAGCAAAAACATCTTTATTTATGAAGTTAAAAATATTTTTAAAAAGGGTTTACTTTCAAACCAAAAATATTTTTACAAAAAAAACGCTAAAATGTCACTGAACTTAATAATACCGTTTTATGGAGTAGTATTCAAGCTTTCTAAATAATCACTGTCAATGTTTTTTAAATGTAGACTGCTACTTACTACATGTTATTAATATAAGAAATAAAAAACGACATGTAGCTTTTGATATAAAATATTGAATGCTGATAAATAAAAGTAAAAAGGATTTTTTTTTCATTGAAAAATAACAATCGACTGATATATTAGACAAACTTAAAAAAAGTATAATTCGGAGTAATTGGTAAGAAATCCTTTATCGTGTTTTTTGTCAATAGTAATTTTAGTAGTCAATCGTTATATAATCGAATGATTTGAAAATTTTACATTGAATGTGTAATAACGTTTCTCAGTGTCACGGACTCGCGGTTCAGAGGTCCGAGATTCAAATCCCGATCTACCACAACTTGATACTTACCCATTTTCAAGTACAGTTATTACAGACGAAAATGTGATAAAATATGAAAGCAAATATTTGTTTATTTAAAAAAATATATATACATAAAATAATGACATTTTGTGAATGTGCACATTGTTAAAAATTATATTTAAATAAAGCTTAACGATATTTAAAATAAATAATTTAAAATGATTACTTAAGCATTAAGAGTTTGGCGATCCATCCTATTATTTATATAGGTAGTATACAGTTGAGGATAGACGTAGATAATCGCATGGTGGTACCTACATACTCGTGGCGGTGAGGTGCGGCCCACCCGCGGACATGTGGCCCTTTGCTGTCGGCCGCATTGTGAAAACATGTACGCAGATCTCAACTCAGAATATTATTTGAAATTGTGTGTGTACTGAAAAAACTGCTTAGTGCAAGATTCAATCAACATTTACGAGTAGTCATACTTTTTCTGAATGAAATATAACTTAGATTCTTGCAACGAAAAAAGTTACCAGACCAGTATTGAAAGGTTATATTTTAAGAAAAAAATCTGATAGTTTCACTTCGTCGCCATGTAAAAATCGATTTCTAAGAATTCATTTCGTCTCCTAAAGTTATTCTCTTCTGACGAGTGAACGTAAAAGTTTTTAATGCACTAATAACTGAGTGTAACATTTTTACTACAAAATAAATATTTACGTTGTTTATTATTTGCTCAAATATTGCGATTATGGGTCTTTTTTAGTTACTTGGTTTAATGGAAAATTTGAATCAAGTCGTGTTAAACCAGGGAGCGAACTTTTAACTTCCGGTGTGAAATCCGCGACATAACCACTGAACTGCAACTAGACTCAAGAGTCACAGCCTCAAAAATCTAAGTCATCTCTTTTATGTTTTTAAATTGTTGTACACAAAAGGTAAAATAAAGAAACCCATTTTAACAACAACTAACAGTTATTATCCCTTTTTTTATTAAACTAAACGATTTTCGGTACAGCTGGCCCACAGTGTTTTGCATAACCATAATTTTTACTTATAAATTGAAATTTTTAATGAATGTATTTTTTAACCTTTTATAGGACACATTTTGTGTTAATTTGCGTCTTGGAAATCTAATAAACCTATTGCATTTTAAAAGGGCGAGGGGAATACTGATCAACCAGTGTACGTTATTACGATACGCTTGAGACATAAGACTTATTGTTAGTAAGGAATATTAGAAAATAAATACCTCAATTTTGAAGGATATTTTTCTAGGTATCCTATAAAATGTTAAGCCAGTTCCTATTTATTTACATGCATAATTTTACTGTACATTATTTGAGACAATAAGTCCCAACTCTATGGGACTAAAAGTCCTGTGTTGAGATGGGACGGCAATTATATAACACGGACACATGAGTATATCACCACAAATATAGGATTAGAAACATCAAAAATAATTATAAAAAATATTTTTAAAAAAAACAAAAAATATATATATATGGCACATCAATATGGTAAACAGTAAACTCAAGCATTTGTTCTAAAGATTAGTTATTTATCACAAAGATGTATCATTCAGGGGTTAAACTAAGGATAATTTCAATGTTTGGAAGTAAAAACATAAAAGTACAACTTACATATTATAAAAAATAATGTAGGTTAGCACGTTCCATTAGAATATAATAATATTCTTAAGATTCTATGGTTTTTTTGTTTATAAAATGCCATACAAATTATTGTTTAAAAAATACCTTGGACTGACCACGTTAACGAAAATGATTGAATAATTAAAAGGAGTACGTCATTTTATTAAACAAAGCATGTTGAAGGTAGATGCGTACTATAAGTAGGGACAATGCTTGGGGAGATTAGGTTAGTAATATGCAGCAAATGATATCATGCCTTTTCCCTAGCGGAATTTAACAAAGATGGTAGGTAAAGATTGTTCCTTAGTTATGTGTGATGGTTTAGTTGTTAACTATGGGGAGTTTTTATTATATACAGAGATAAAAGCTTCGCCGCGAGTTATTCAGTACAGCCGCTGCTCGTTAGACGAAAATGTGCAGTGAAAAACGTAAGCCAATTTTCTCTATTCTTAGTAACGAAGGGTGTACTGTGGATTATGTTGCACCTACATAGTAGGGATGCAAACAAACTATTATTAATAATGAATTATTTATTATAACCGGTTCCTATATTTATTGACTTGGATCGTCGGCAGCCCTAGTGAAAATCAAAGCACGTGAAAAATCTATTCATGTTTCATTTTTATAATTATCGTTGCATTAAAAAAAAACAAGGCACTGTTTACTTACAAAACAATATGTGGTTATATAGGTAGTTCAAAGTGCATTTAAAAATAATGTATTCTAATCGTATCATATTGCTGGTAAGCATAAAACAGACGGAATAATATCTTAACAAGGAATTTTGGACGCTACATATATGTACATTTAAAAAAGGTAAAAACGCTATAATATTATGTATTTCTTTTATTGTAATGTCAAAAATAAAGTTTGTTTCATCTGTTGTAAAATTAAAAAAAATGTTGGTAAAGTTAAATAGACTGTTAACATTGTTGATAAAACATACTCCGTTTGCGCTTCAATTATTTTTCTATTTAATACGTACAATAAAGTCACATTTATTACAGGTTTTATTAAATTAAGTACAGTATTTTGCTATTTTAATGCTGTTCCTCTCCAAAGAGACAAGCCCCTGTTCTGAGCTTGGAGAGGAACTTACACTGAGTTAATAGTAGGTACAAGTATTTTATATAATAAAAATGCAATACATTGTCATTTTTCATTAGTCCTTGTAAATCATCTAGCTGTTTTTTTTGCAAGGTGTTCTTTTAATTAAATTTACAATTTATTTAAATGTTTTATTTTCTTTTGGGAGGCTATTTAAGTTTTTATGCCTAAATAAACGTAATGTTGCTGTATTTATATTATATAACTATGAATCACGATTGTATCACAATTAAGCAAGTAATATAAGAAAAATATCGATTATCTCAGTAACCGGTGGTGTGTTACTCGATTACTCGATCGCGTCCCTATGGACTATAGAGCATGGTACGCAACAATTCGAGCATCTGAGAATCCAGCATCTTGTATATCTGCCTCTCGCGATACGACCGAGTTATTATAGTAATTAAACCTAACCTATAATATAGGAGCGGTGATAAAACAGATCCCATCTGACCGTGTGATTCTGGCTTATTATGCACTCAGCATATTATTGCGTGCAAAGGAAGCAATTATTATTATGAAGATTTAAAAGGATAAAACTGCGTGGGTGCGTAGCATACGCCGTACGGCTAGAACATTGATTAATCGTAGATAATTTAAAGTGTTTATTTTTTAATACACGAGTAACGAATATATGCAATTAGTCAGCCAATAGTGCAGTGACCAGCGGGTACCTACTAACATACGTGGGTTCAATTTAATATAAAATCTAGCGTTTATCCTGTAGTACCCATTACGTGAAGATTTTTAATTATTATAATAAGTCGTTGGGTTTCTGGCATAACTTGGTAGCAAGATTACATTAATTTAACATAATATTATTTCTTTTTTAAATTCATATTCTATTGTTAATGATAATATTTTTAATATCTTTTGTAAAGGTTGTCTGAGTCTTTTGTTTAGTTTTGTCTCGTAGTTTATTGTATAATTTCAGTCCCTTGTTTATTAGTCTCGACTGTCCTTGTCTCGTTTTAAAATGTAGTAAATGATATTGTTCTGATATTTTTGTATTGTAAATTTTTACAACGATTTTTTGCAAGTTTTAGTTCTTCGTCTACAACTATATTAGTGGCTTTATGAATAAATTTTAAGGATTCTAGTTGAAAGAGTTCAGTTATATTTAATTGTTTAGTTTGTTTAAAGAGTTCTTAGGAGGTCATATACTAACATTAATATTTGATTTTGCTATCTTTGTAGTCTATTTATATCATTTTAATTTCCTGTTCCCTATAGTAGTTGCATATGACAAAATTTTGTTTTTACATAGGCTTCATACATGAGTTTTTTTTTGTTTTTGGAACTTTGCACTTTTAATGTTAAAAGTTAATCCCAAATTAACAATTCAAAGAAAACTGCAAACTGAATTCTTTTTTGTATTTATTTTTAATTTATTATACCCTTTAAAAAACGATTGTTTGAAGACGTTTTAGTTTTTGAAAATTTGTAGTTGCTAATTGGTGTCAGAAACCCGACGAAATTATGAATTATACAATAGTTGTGGGGGTAAAATTACTATGAACGTAAATACTTAGTGAAGAAAATTATCAGATTTCATTAACTTAAAACCCACATTTTTCTATAATATTATTTAGGAAAATAGTTTTTTTTTTTCTAAAAAATATGTATACTAAACATAGCAAAAATATCTATAGATGGCATTCTATCACGCTATTGTTAGAAAAACATTATCACCTATTTTTTTTTTATCATTTCCCTTAATTTTGGTCATATTAAAGGCAAAGTGATCAATGTAACGCTTCAGGTGACAGTCTAGGAACAATGAAATATCGCAGTGTAGAACCACCTATAAACCAATATTGCATGTCCACCTTGCAAGGAATCGATCTCAACTTCAATCATGGTAGGCGAACGCGCTTAACAGTACACTACGAGGCGGACTAACCTCTATTTAATTTTCGTTTTGAGGAGTTCTTCATGAAATAAATCTAACAAGTTTATACATTTATCAGTACTAGGTTCCATCCAGGAAGCCGAAACAAATAAAAATTATTATTGAAGTTAAAAAAGAGAGGGGAAAAATGTCTTCCGACACTTTCGAGATAAATTTTACTTACTAATAAATTTATTGTTATTTGGGTAAAAAGCGAGTTATTAATTTTAAAAACCTATTAATTTGTATAAACTTATTTTGTGCTGTTATAATAAAACCTGTGTTAAGGCTGTAGTAGGGTAAAACGAACGCAAAATTAGATAGTCATACAATTTTGCCATTTTAAAACTAAAGTTTTTTTTTCATCGGGCAATACTAAAGTATAGACTGACCTTCAGACTAGCCCTAATCGCTTTCGAAAAGGCTGGTCTGAAGGTCGCGAAAAAGTCAATAAGATATTGTTTTGAATTGAATATTACAACCAGATTAACTTATTTTTTCAAAAGAAAGTATGCAATCCTATAAAAAGAGGTTTTACCTAAAGTATTTCCATATTTTTATTTTTTTAAGTATTACCGAAGGCATAATTTTAAGTAGAAATAAAGGAAAATGTCACAAAAATGTATGTGATTTAAAATGCTAGTATTTTTTTACAAAAACAAAAAAATAAAATTTAGCCACATCCACTTTTATGTAAACTGTATGACCTTTAAATTATTATGACCAATTTTTGTTCAATACTTAGTCTTTATTGAGATCCTAGATACCTAACTTTAGTCTAAATTTGAAATGGCGTAATCTGCCGGTCTAAAAGTAATTATATTTTAGTTAAATAAAACTTTTAAGTATATTTTTAAACAGAAATACATTAAAAAAATATTGTTTTTATCTAATTTATGTTTTTTTATTATTGCCCGATTTAAAAAAAACATTCGTTTTAAAATAGCAAAATCGTATGATTTCCTAATTTTGCGTTCGTTTTACCCGATTACAGCCTTAAGTCATTATTCGTCTAAACGTGGTTTCTAGTTGAGTTTTTGTCTTCAAGATTACGAAGTTTCCATACTTTCTTGTTTGTTTTGTGGCAAGTGAATCAGTAACGTGTCATTTAAGTTTCTCTTTATGTCACATCTGTCCCAAATATCCTCTTGAGGGGGATTAACGTCTCAAAGTAAAGTAACCGCAACAATAATGAGTCATCTAAGTACTACCCACAAGTCTGGTGTGGGATTAAACAAACACATTGAGCATATAGATTAAGTTTAACAATTACGTAATAATAGACTCACATTGGTAATATTAATGACCGCAGCAGACCGCTCGACCATACCACGCGTTACACCTTTATGACTCTAAAAATCTGCATAATTATGCACATCAAAACTTTATTTTTTTAACAATATTTTTAGTTTGTCCAAATTTTAGTAGACAAGGACCGGAAACAACTCCCTGGGGAGCTGTTTATATTAACACATTACAACAGAGATGAAGAACATTTAGGAGACGGTAATATAGAAGTCTAGGCATCTACAGGGGTCATGATGTTGAATGTTCTTCATCTCTGTTGTAATATGTTAATATAAACAGCTCCCCAGGGAGTTGAATCCAGTCCTTGTCTACTAAAATTTGGACAAACTAAAAATATTGTTGATAAATCCACCTGGTCCATGAAGAAGTATCGAAATTGAAAAAATAACATTTTTAGGCGTTGCCTAGTATGTAGGTGAAATAATTCAATTAGACGAATCTCATCCGCATAAATAAAGGTTTCAGCTCTTTAACTTCACAAACATCAATAGATAAAATAATTGAAGGAATATAGATGTTCAAATATGGGCAGAATGGTGAATGTTACACAGTGTGTAAAGTGGCCACTTAAACCAACCATTGACCGGTCATAAGCCCTGTAGATGCCAAGACTTCTATATTACCCTCTCTTAAATGTTCTTCATCTCTGTTGTAATATGTTTATTTTTTTAGTTTTTATTCAAAATTTTAGATAAATTTTATGTAAGGTATTCGGAATCGAGATTGAGATGACGTACTCGTATCATTAAATAAACCGCACCTAATATTTTCTCCGCGTCCTGGTGAATATGCAAACTAGAAAAGTGTTTTCGAAAACAAAAATCCCGAATAAAGAAATCAAGTGGAGATATAACTATGTCCTCCTTGTGGTGTGGAGGTTAGTCCGTTTGCGTATCATGCTTGAGGTCCCAGGTTTGATCCCTTGCAGGAGGATATGATGTTACTGGCTTTAAAGAAGGTTCTGCACGGAAATTAAATTTTTTTTTAGACCGGCATCTAAAGCGTAATCACCTTACCTTCCATGTAATAGTTAATCCAGATACGCTGCAATTGGGAGAGCCAATTCGGAACCCCCTGAACCGCAGAGTACGGATAGAGAAATGATGATGATGAATTTCGCATAGTGAAATTTCAGCAACTAATTTACGTTTATGCCGATAACTTTGTCAATACAATAAAAGCTGAATTACTTTCCGCAAATTAAATTAACGTTTCAATGAAATCTGTTCTGGTTTATTTATGTATATTTAGTATACAGAGTGTTCTTTAAACCCTGTCATATCTGAAACTACGATGATCAGTATGGGCAAGAAGACATATTGGCATATTCAAAAAATATTTAGAATGAAGAAATTTAAAAAAAAAAATATTTTAAAAAGCAAATGGTTGCTTACTTCTTCAGGGGAAAAGCGAGAGGGGCGTGGCCGCGTGGTTGGTGGTGTATCAGACTCCTACTTTCCCCTCCTCGTTTCTTCTCTGCAGAAGTATGCAACCGTTTTTTTTTTATATTTAAAAAAAATATACATACTTTCTAAAAAAATATTTTTATGTGCCAATATGTCTTCTTGCTCATACTGATCATCGTGGATTCAGATGTGTCAGGGTTTAAAGAACACCTGTATATGCAAATAAGTTTTTTTTGTATGGTTGAATTTTTTTCTGAGATTTTTGTACTTGCTTAATCACGTTCCATATGAAGGATACAGGATATAAGGACGAATGTTAGTAAAGTAAGTTTTGAGATAGAACGTTTTTAAATTTTCAAACCTCTTAAACATTCAAATAATAAACGAACCTGCTTAATATAAATAGCCTATACTATTTTATTAAAAATAATTTTCATTTATATTAAATTATTGCTTTATTTTCAGTATTTAACTGACTTCTACCCTTTATCCCCTGTACGCAAAGAACTTTTATGTCAATTTTTTTAAAACAGAAATGTGTATTATGTAAACTGCTGTTTAAAACGCATGAAAATTGAAAGCTATCATTTATATCCTATACCCTTCATACATTATATTTAAGCGAATGGTTTATTTCACACCACGAGAAAAATTATAGTTTAGATTGATATGTATCGTAATCAGTTCTGTAGTAATATAAAAAAAGTCAATATGGGCCATTAAATATACATGATTGGTATATAAACATTTTATTGAATTAATATAATATGTAAAAAGTATGTACAAAATTGTAAACAACATAATATCGGGTCAATGTATAATCGGGTTGTGGTCCCGTGGCTAGTGTCTCGGACTCACGGATCAAAGGTCCGTGGTTCGAATCCCACTCTACCCCAACTTAATCTCCGTTTTCTAATAGTGAGTTATTTACAACTCGTTGCCTTTAAAATGGAATATTTTGGTAAATCATTAGAACGCAAATACTTATTTCTCAAAAAAAAATATATGCATAAAAAAATACACATTGTAAAAATAAATCATTATTATCCCAGAAAGACACGAGACAAGACATTATTGCCCTGTCGGTAAATTTCATCTTTCGAAAAGTGAGCTAATTACTTATTTTTTGTATGACTCCCTTTGCTTTAGGAATACATCAACCGGTCTTTGGACAAAATAAAAAAAATCAGTAAAGCCTAGACATTATTGGCATTGGTGAAAAGAAGCCATTGGTTCTGTAATTTCCCACCAAGCACACGCAATAACCAGTACACCATGACGCTGACTAATCTCCACTCGATTTCCTTTTGCAGGATGTTTACGTGAGAATAGCCACCGAATAAATTTGAAATAAATACAAAATATTATCAGAAAAACTAATTCATCCCAATTTTAACCTAACGACACGTGTTATGCTATGTTAAATGGGCAAACTCGAGGATTTATAAAAAAAAATATTCTGTTAAGGCCGTCACATGTCAATTCAAAATCACATAAAATTTCAACAGTATCCCGCTATCCAAAATTTGACAACGATCATGGTATTAAATTTCTACCATTATTTTACGATTACAAAAAAAAACTTATTATTCTGAAAGCAAGTATGTCACTAAGAGTTTACAATAACCGTTTGTCACAAAGTTCAACTTAGTACAAGTTTACGACAGTATTATGTAAATCACAATTTGTTACTAGACAATAATCTTCCGGTGAAAACTCGTGTACTAATAAAAAATAGATACATAGTACTTTTATTTATGTATACGTAACAGTACCTATATGTTAATATAAGATTAACAAATACCTTTACCCGTTGTCCAAATGAGCTTAACTTTGAAAAACGTAGGGGAAACTGTATTCAATTAATTTTGATCAGTTTTTATTGTGAACGATTTATTTATTTAAACTTATGTAGCAGGCAAGAGAAATGTTTTTGAGAAGGGAATATGGAAGACTAGGCATTTACAAGGTTTATGACTTGCCATTGGTTGTTCAAGGACAAACATTTAGGCACACTCAGAATATTGATTAATTTATTCCCTAATTAATAGAATTGATAAGATGCTTAAACTTACTCTTTTCTATAAAATATGATTGAGTAATAATTATTGATTTGACGTTTATTCCAACAGAGAGGGAAAACAGTTTTTAGAAGAGAATATGGACGTCTAGACAGGGTTTGTGACATGTCATTGGCTGGCTTAAGTGGCCACTTTACACACTAATTTAACATTTACCATTGTGCTTATGTTTAAACACCCACATTTTTAACGAAGTGAATTAAAAGAGCTGAAACCTTTATGTCGGTGAGATTCCTCTGGCATTATAAGAATTGAGGAAATACGCATTTTTAAATATAGGCAAAATGGTAAGTGTTACACAGTGTGTAAAGTGGCCACTTAAATCAGTCACTAGCCCTGTAAATGCCTAGACTTCAATTTCTCTTTTCAAAAATGTTTTTTCTCTCTGTTGTAACAAATTTCAATATTGATAACTAACTCTCTGGGATGTGAAATTCAACTTGGTCTACAAACATTTGGACTTACTCAATATGTGGTTAATGATTGATTTAAATTACATCAACTTGTTATAAGGTTATGAATAAAGTGAATGTGATGATATATTATTGAATAATGAGCATTTATTCAAGTATGCTTTGTGTGAAATAAAAAGTGTTGAATCATCAAACTGCTCTCACCGGCACAACTCCTATTAAGACTCAAGTCTTGACATACATAGTCATTATTTGGTTTTATTCATATGTCACGACCGGAACTGATTGCTTTTCAAAAGTATCAGCAGGATCTTAAAATGTCTTTATAGATTTTATTTCCGCTTGATACACTCACGACAAGGTAGCTTAATCGATCGTGTTTATTTATAGCCCTTTTAATTATTTAACAACCGTAAGCGCTTTGTACTTGTTTGAATACATATATTCTAAATAATTTAAATGCATAATATCATTTTAAATACGTAGAAAAGTTGCGCTAATTTATTTATTAGCATTCACTCTTGAGGTCATTCTTTATTTTCTGGTAGATAAACATAGGTGTCAGTATAATCAATACAGTGATGATTTAGATTTATTTTATACCACGCCGCTGATGATTAAGTCTATGTTTTAAAAAAAGATTAACATTTAAGAATTCAAATAATGATTAGTTCTTCACTTTTGTTTTAACTGTTTACTCTTGTGTGCATAATTATTTTTTAAATTTATTATTAATATTTATATAAACCATGAAGTAAACATTTAACTTTCCTTTTAAATCACTTTCTTTTTTTTTTCTTCTCTTTCTCTTTTTTAAAAACTGCTATTTTCTTCTATTTTTTTAACATTTTTTTTTTCTTTTTTTTTTTTGCACCACAACAGGCCAGGAGGCCTAATTACAGTGGTGAATTACATCACAGAGCACCCAGGCTTGAGGAAAATCACATTTTAATTTTTGTGTTCTCACCGGGAATCGAACCCGGAACCTTCCGTGCGTGAATCAAGCGTCTTGACCACTACACCACGGAGGCCGCCGAGGTAAATATTTATATTTGTTACAGATGTAATATTTCTTTTTTACATATAAATACGTTTTTCCATTGTATACTTTTTTCGATGTTTTTGTTCTTTTTTTAATATTATTTTATTATTTGTTGTTTTTTTTTCACTGGTTTTATTGTAATTATGTAAAAGATTCATGGAACCGTAAATAAATAAATAAATAAATAACTACAAAGTATTTTTTCAAAGTCATTGTATTTGAAGAAGTTATTCCTATACAACGCACCTAATAGAAATGGGTTCTGAAATTTGATAATTATGCATGAAAAAACATGTATTTTAAAATTATGGTTTAATTAACTTACGCACACTATTAATTTACTTATTTTATGTGTATGTATACTATATTTGTTAAAACAAAAATACTTTGTAACTGATAGTAAACCATAATCGTATTTTTATAGGTTATGCGGGTTTAAAGAGGAAAAAACACCTAGGTTCACCGGTATAATTAATATGTGCTTCTCGGTACGTGCATATATTTTATTTAAAACGTCGAGAAATTGAAATATATATATTTTTTAGTGTAAACGATTGCGAGATTGAGCTTTCTTTCATTTGACCTAAATTTTATCGATTTTGTGTTTATAAAGAAGGGTCAAGATTCATATCCGGGCAACTGCTTCACCGTTATATGAACTTTATATTATATTTACAACCTGAAGTACACACTGTTACATACATAAATGTGAGTAAAACTTGCACCATAAACATCGGTAGTTCTCAAATGTGAAGTGTGTACCCGTGCCTGCTGCGGTCTAAACTAATGTGACATTTTCTTATTACGATATTTTCTCTTCAATTCGTATCAAGGCGAAAACAATGAAATTATTATTGTCGTCGTAATAATTATTGAGCTTTCGAAAGAGTAATTGATCTAGTTAATTTTTCCTTAAATTTTTGTACAATTACAACTAAATTTAACGTAATTCAGCCATTAAATGATCGAACGGAATGTGAAGTGTAATATGTTAGGTTAGTTATATGGCTGGGTTATTTGACCTCATGTTGGACTTATGTAGAAGCGAGTATACATATTATGATAAGGTAGAAACTGTCTTAAATATATATTCTTAAATGTAAATCCCATATGTTAGTTCTATTAAAATCCTCAATTAACTTTTGACAAGCCTGAACTAATGAGTTCTATAAAATTGAATATCCCAACAAAAACCTAAGAGAAAATGTAATTTTTCACACTAAAAACAATAAAACTAATAATTATTATGGTTTTCACTCCACCTTGCCTAAAATTCTTAAGTCAATCAACAAAAATTCCTAATCTTGATTTCATTGATAATAAGATGTCTTCTTTCATGCGATCACTGAATCAAATGAACCATCTCTTTCCCTCTTCCATTCCTACCTAGTCATTTTTGTTTTAATGCTATATAAATGATTGCCTATTATTAATTTATTATTATTTATTTTATTTAGAAATTTATTGCAAAAAAAATATGTACATATTTAATAACAAAGAATCTATATAAAACCAATTAATGTAAAATGAAAATGGAGTGTTCTCTGTTTATGATAGTCTCCATCTAACATGCACAGCCTTTTCGAAGATGGAGATTTTCTATCTTTAGAGCATAAGTAGTCCTATACTTATAAAACAATAACATAAAAAAGAAAAACTAAAACTACTTAATTATAAATGCCTAGCTAATCAAATGTAAGAAATTAAAAATCGTTATTAAACAAATATAATGTGTGTATATGTGCCAAGAATACATGTTACTTAAACATAAATAATATAAAATAATAATTAATAAAACAAATATAAAGCAATGAACTACATAAAAATATTAATAATATGTGTACCAATTATATAAAGTACTACGTTTTTCGATTTACATATATTTTTCAAAAAAAATTCTCGCTAGACTACTCGCTATTCTAGTGCTTTTACTTATAAAATATTAGGTTTATTTGTTTCTCTTATATAATGTATATCGTCTTTGTGAATGCCCACTGGGCCTTAATACAAATAAATAAAAATAGGTTTAATATATCCTTTACACCGGTAAATTGTGGGATAAAGTAGTAAAAAAAAGTAAACGAAACATTATATACTCGTTTCCCAAACTGTTCAATTTTGATTGTAAAGTGAAACAGATCCTCCGAAACAGCCATTTATAGACCGATCGTATTTTGCGTTTGTTTTTCACAAACAAATTTCATTGAAGACTTTGACTCCATTTTCTCGAATGCTCTCATTTATTAGAAAGTTTCGATTGGTTAGGAAATCGAAGATATACAAATCTTTGAAACTTTACGCAAATAGTGATTGGGAAATACGTGAACGTGTATCCGTATCGTCGTATATTGCTGTACTCTGCACAGTATCGATATTGAAATGAGAGATAAATCTCGACCGTGAGAACATAAATAGTACCGCTATCCAAACATGACTTCGATTATCATTTTGGATTCGTTTACTCTTACAGTTAGGCGGATTTAATCTCAAAGGGGGACGTTATATTATCTCACTTACATTCACTACACAGTCCACAGTACACAGTACACAGTTTGTAAATGCGAGTTTATACGAGCGAAAAATGATCAACGTTCTTTTTAGAAAATGATTATGTCCGTCATCCATTTCAACATAACAATTGAAACGGATTTTTTTTTTGATAATTAAACAAAAAAATAGTATTCTTAAACGTGAATGTAAATCAGTTAAATACATATTTTTTTGTATTTAAGAAGATACGCGAACCAAATTTAGAAGTATTTATAAAATATTTAAATCAATGATTTTCGCAAAATGTTTTTATATTTTTAAAGTAACACGATGCTCGCCTTTAAAAAGAGATAATATTTTTTTTTTGTGTTGTATTTTTTACCTAATTTTTAAACTGTTTTTGATACTTATAGTTCTCTGCATATTGTATTTGTGTTTTTATTTGATAAAATATGTTTGCAATAAATCATAAAAGCCGTACGAATGATACATTAAATAATAAAAAATAGAAAAACAAAAACAAACAAACCATCTCGACGTTTCCTCGTAGAAGTAAGCAGAGAGAGTAGAACGCCACATCACTCTGTCTTTGCATACAACTTGCGCTTCCTCTACATTTATAAATCTTCTAATGCACGCACTTTTGACAGGTCCACTTTAGGTATTTTTTGCTGTCGTCATGCCATGTTTTTTGCATCCATAAAAAATGCATCAATTCCTCTACATGTCCAAACCAACACAGCGCACTTTTCTTGATTTTGTCGATAATGCTTGTCTCGGCCTAACATAATGTACGGATCTCGACATTTGAGCACCTGTCACATTCGCCCGAGAGATCGAATTTCGATAGCATTAAACCTACTTTCATTCTTGTTTTTTAGAAGAAATTAGGTACTATTTCTCTCTAATCATATTATTTTGGATGTCTTGTTCGATAACGCAAAACTATTACGGACTTACCCCTGAATTATTATTCGCGATCGTGCTATACTCATAAAACCAGTACAATTATTTCTCAATATCCCAATAAATATAATTATTAAGTAGAGCATCAGTATCTAGAGTGATGGTCACGAAGTCGTCGCTTCTAAAAGTAACTTTCCTACTTATTTAGTAAACCTGACCTCACATACTGTAACACATTCACCAATTGGTTACAGCCTTACAGTTACTTCGTCCATTATTACAGAATTACTACAGTGACACGATTGGAGGTTACAACATTTGGCAAAAAATATATGGGCATAAAACAAATGCGGTTAACATGATTATTTAGTTCAAACACATCTCCACAATAAACAGATAATAAATTATTACTAACACACTATGCCATGATCAAACCACATCTTGTACCCATTTTATTTTTGAACACGGTCTTGTTGCAAAACTTTACCCAGAGTTTAGGTTCGTTTATAAATAAGATAACATGTCAATATGTTTATTTTTTGACTGATACCGCGTGTGTTGGATTTGTTCCGACGTTTCGGCTACAATTGCAGGAGCCATCTTCAGGGTAAACTGAGTGTTTTGTTGAAAAAAGTGTGTGCTTAAGTACTAGTCATTTGTATCGTGTCGCAGTCGGCAGTAGGCACATTTCTATTCATTTTTGTAGTATGTAGTGCTGGGAACCATGTTGAGTTTAATTTAAGCCCGTCGTCTTTGTTTATGTTATTTAAGTGTGTGTGTATTTCAATTGCCTCTTTTATATTCGTGCACTGCAATTACTGGATGTATGCAAAATTTTCGGTTCAAATGCGAAAAAATGTCAGGTGTCTATAAAGTGTTCCGCCATTGCAGATTTGTCAGGATGCCCAAGTTTACACATTCTTTTGTGTTCGTCAAACATTTTCTTTGCTGTGCGCCCTGTTTGACACGGTACAAATTACTAGTACTTAAACACACACTTTTTTATACAAAACACTTAGTTTACCCTGAAGATCGCTCCTGCAATGGTAGCTGAAACGTCGGAACAAATCCAACACACACCCAATAAAGAAACATATTGATAACAGTGACCGTGAAAACCTTCGCACCTATTTGAGATTACATGTGATTACATATTTTTGTGTTATTTGCTATTTTTCAATTAAAAAATATCTTAATAATATTTTTGCGTTAGGTTGTAGGTACATACTTTATTTTATATAATTTTGAGTATTTTTATGATAATTTAATTTATTTTTAACAATGTTTTGAGTTTGTCCAAATTTTTAAAGACAAGGACTGGATTCTGACTGATTCTGAGCAGTTAATATAAACATATTACAACATACATGAAAAAAAATTTACAGAAGGGAATATAGAAGTCTAGGCATCCACAGGACTTATGACCTGTCATTGGCTAGTTAAAGTGGCCAAATTACACACTGTTTAACATTCACCATTCTGCCTCTTTTTGAACATCTGCATTCTTTCTCTTCTATCTGATAACGTTCGTGAACTTAAAGAGCTGAAACCTTTATGGTTACGGGTGAGATTCATCTGATTGAATTATTTCACCTACATACTAGGCAACGCCTGAACATATTTTTCAATTGTTATTCTTCTTCTTGGACCAGGTGGATTCATAGAGAAGGAATGAAGATATTCAAATATGGGCAGAATGCTGAATGTTACACAGTGTGTAAAGTGGCCTCTCAAACCAGCCAATGACAGGTCATAAGTCCTGTGGATGCCTAGACTTCTATATTCGCTTCTCTAAAATGTTCTTCATGTCTGTTGTAATATGTTAATTTATCTTTATTTTAAAAGTCAGCATTATAATATTGCGGGATAATTATTTTAACTTCGTAACTTAAAAATCAGCATTTGTGAGTATAAGCATACCCACTATAAACATATTTTTATCCTCCTCTGTGAACGCTACACACAGACAAGTCGTGCTTTCGAATAATCGTATTGATATTTAAAGCATTAACTTTGTGGTCAAAAAATTTGCTTCATGTTTTTGAATAATTGTATATATGACAACTTACCGACTTTTCTATATATACCGGTTTTGAGACGTACCCGTCTCATCGTCAGGACACCAATTAAACCAACATGCAAAACCCACTATACACCTTTACCATAGTTGTTGCACACGAACATAAAACCAACATGCCATGCATTTTGGTGTAATGTAAAGGCGTATAGGAGGTTTCACATGTTGGTTTAATTAGTGTCCTGACTAAGAGACGGGTACGTCTCGAAACAAGTAGATATAAAAAAGTCGGTAAGTGGTTATGTACAAATACTAGCGGACCCGACAGACGTTGTCCCGCCCGAACGTTAAAAAAAGAATTTACATTGATAAGTAGGTACCTAGGTGATTAAATTCCAAAACTAAAATCTTTTAATATTCAAATATTGAATTTAAGCAGGTACCTGGGTATTTGTTAATGGTTGAATTCCAAAAAATAAAATAAATATTTTTTCAAATATAGCATTCTTTTTGAAAACGTCAAACTACGGTCTTCTCACCAACAGAGGGGTGTACTTATGTAGGAATACGATTTTTTTAAATGTATTGAATTTAATATTATTTAATCCAGTTAAAAGAAATAAATGGGTGGAAATCATAAAGAATTTAAGGAAAGAATCTGATTGAGATTCAAATTAAACAAATGTTGTTTGTAAACATTCCAAAACAAACTTTTTTAAACACAAAAAAACAACATCTTTCCATTTTGTTGTAAATGCATTCTCCTCGAATGCAACCATGGTAGATCGATGAATAAAACATATATGTTCCTTACTTCTTTTTTACATATTAAATTGCGGATTTTTATATCTACGAACATGCACAGCACTAAGATATATATTTCTCTGAAAACCGCACGTAAATCGGTTAAGCCGTTATATATATACACATAAAAATTCAATAACATTTAGCATCATAATATTTTTTATTTATTTTCATTAATGGCAATTAATCCTATGAAGGATGATTTCTGAGCATCATAATATTATTTGCATGAATTACGACATGTCTATTTGCAGCATTCATGGAGGAAATTCAAATATGTGTTTTTAATGGATAACTCAAAAATGCTGATTTTATTTATTTAATTTATTTGATTTAATAGCATAATTATCCATTTTTACAATTCAAAAAAATTTCACTTGTTATATTTTTACTAAAACTAAAATCCCACCAAGCCACTTTTTGTAGCTTGTTGGTGAAGATTATATTTATACTGACTTAATAATATTATTTACATTTATAAAAACAATGAATAACATACCAAAATTAACAAAATTAACAAATTGTGATGTTTCCTAGTTGTTGTAATTATTACTTATGATATTAAAACGACATTCCTTTCGAAATTTGTAATTATTATCATTCGCGCCCAATGGTGCATAGAGAGGTATATTTGAACACTAAATGCAGCGTATGTCGATCGTCTGTTACATGAAAGTAGGGATATGAGTCTTACGCTTCAGGTGCCAGTCCAGGGACAGTGAAATATTGCAGTGTTAAACCACCATGTTTCAAGTTGACCCTGCGAGAAATCGAAAGCGGACCTCAAGCATGGTAGGCGAATGTGCCACCACTACATTACGAGACCGATTTATGCCCACATGATTTGTTTTTTCAGGATAGAGAGATATTAGAGCAGTAACTAATACCCTGAGAGTAGCGATCGAGTCGAAAGCACTTGACCAGGGTTCTGGTTCTATTTCACATACAGAACTGTGTTCTTTATTCGCCTGGACACAGAAAAATAATTTGAATTGTAAAACCATAAACAATCACTATAATTATTTATCGATCGCCTCAACGAGGCATTCTTAAATCCAAAAAATGTGCAATTTTTTTCTACAATACAAATCATTATTATCGATTCATTTGCATGAAATTCGTGGTTGAATATTTTCAATATTTGTTGCAGCATGCAAAATTTCACTAAATATAATGTTTTCAATATTATTTGTCATTGAAATACGTAAAGGTTTTTGCATTTAGAAATTGGCGACTCGTTTATTTCGCCACAAAAAAGTTTATTATTTGAAAGCGGTCGCTGTATCGTGAGGGCGATAAAATGCTATTGTAACTTGTGCCATTTTGTTGTGTACGAGTATTTGTTAAATGTAAAAGTTGCTAACGGCTATGTTTTGTTCCTAGGTGACGGATCGTGTCATTCTACCAACCGTATCGGATATTTACACACGCCTTATCAGTATGGAGACTTGGCTGGTTGATGTCAAGCGGGTGAAGATCCCCCGGCCGAAGTTCGGCTCGCGGTACCCGTCCGAACCACCGAAGGATTACACCGATGATGGAGAAGATTTGAAGAAGAAAATCGTGACAGACATGGAAAAGGATATCCTCAAAGCCACCGAAGAAATCAGACGAACTCTCCAAGAAAAACTATGATAACAATGTTTTCTGTTATGTTTCTATTTTAATTTTATTTAACGAATGGTTGAGTATTTTGTGACGTGCATGTGATGTAAATTAGAATTTAAGGAATCTGCAATCCACTTTTAATCGATTCGATACGTTGGATACTTTCTAGATATTTTGATGAAAATTAAATAAGTACTAAAATTTGAACGAAGTATGAATGAAACTAGATTATATAAATATTAACAAATGCCACGTATGCCTGTAGTTATATAAAAGACATAAAATTATTATTGTGAATAATTTATCCGTAGTGATATGATAAGTATAGCAGATATGATGTTTATTAGTGGTAAGCGTATGTTAAAAATATCTATCAGGCAAAAATAAACAATAGTTATTGTATACTTAATATTTTTTTTTTTAAAAAACAGTACAAAAAAAAACGGTTTATTAAAATAAATGATATCTTCGTAAATAACTCTTTTTTTCTTAACTCCCTTAATCAAGAAAATTAGAAAAATATTTTGAGTTTGTCCAAATTTTTGTAGACAAGGACTGGATTCAACTCCCCAGGGAGTTGCACAAACTCAAAATATTGTTGATAAATTACCTGGTCCATGAAGAAGTATAGAAATTGAAAAAATAACATTTTCAGGCGTTGCCTAGTATGTGGGTGAAATAATTCAATTAGATGAATCTCACCCGCATAAATAAAGGTTTCAGCTCTTTAACTTCACAAACATCAACAGATGAAAGAATTGAAGGAATATAGATGTTCAAATATAGGCAGAATGGTGAATGTTATAAAGTGTGTAAAGTGGCCACTTAAACTAGCCATTGACAGGTCATAAGCCCTGTAGATGCCTAGACTTCTATATTACCTTCATTTGTTGTAATATGTTAAGAAAATTAAAAATTAAAACTATTTTTTTATCTGTTGATTTTACACGTCGAGCATTATAGAGTACCTGACTCGTGTTCAACTATATACAGTGTTTCACTCAACATTTAAAGCATGGATTTTGAAACCATTTCCTATTTGAATAAACATTTTCCACTATTTCCGGTCCGAGCGCGTACTTATAATCTGTGCATTAGCAAGCTCCGAAGGAAAACTCTTGTGAAACTACCCAGCGGCAGCGGTAAAGGTACACTATATTCGTAGGGGTAGCCTCGGGCACCTGTTGCAGGGCCGCGGTCGGTGTGCATTGTAAGTACGAATTGCATAAACATCAAAAGCTGTAGAATGTGCTTAGTGCTTACGTAGGTACCGACGAAACCCTCGAGTAATTAACTTAGCGTAAAGGAAAATGCTTTCTGTATGAGTGCCAAGAAAGTGGAATGCACTTTGCTTATTCAATTGAATTAGTTAAGTAAATAAATTTAAAAATATCAAAAATATAAAGTTGAAAACACTCGTTAGTCAATAAATAAAATAGTAAAACTAAACTAAAAAAAATCATTCATATTTTACATCAAAATTACTAACAAAAAATGTTTGACAGAAACGACATTCATTGTGTTTCATTTTGAATGTTTTTCAAAAATTTTAAAGATGTTTTTACAGTAAAACTCTGTTTGTCCAATCTCTGGTCATTCGGATTGCCTAGCTTGTTATCAGGAGATAAAAAAATAAAGGAGAAATAAAATTTTGTAATTTACTTTGCTGGACATGTGCAAGTAAGTTTTTAATGTATTATTTTAAAAGCATTGAAATCTGGTATTTATTTTTCCGGATAGCTGTAGTTTTATAGTATTATTATGTTACCATCTGGAATTAAATGTGAAAATCATATCGATTACCCGTAAACTAGATAAATTTACGCCTTAGCAAATTATATTAATTTTAAAAAAATATAATAATTTAATTATAATCATGGACACGAAACTGAAAACGGACATTCAAATTATCTGAGCGGTGTCTATTTAACAGAATTTCAAATGGTCTTTGGCAATTGTAAACATTTGTTCCTCTAAAAATTATTATCATCATATTTTTAAGAAAAATTTTAATCAGCGACTGTTTTGTCATAATAGTTCGAAATTAAAATATTTATAATACTTTGAGACAGTTGCATCAAAAAAATAAGTTGAAAAAGTTAAATGTTAAAGAATTATTACGTTTTTGTCAAAATCGAGGAAAACGATTGCCAGAACAAAGAAAGCCAAAATAACTTATTTTATCCATTTTTACGAAAACGCAAGTTAATTAATTAAACAATTTTTTAGAGCAACTGCTCCTTAATTATTTCATACATTGTACTAGTTGTACAACCATCTGGTACATATGATCGAAGCATTGAAAATGTAAAAAAAATATTTTAATTTTAAACGCACAAAAACGAACTTTTTTCCGTTTTAAAGCTGGTACATGTGTATTGGTTATAACTCTATGATCTTAAATGAGATACTCACCGAGTCGTCGTAGTTGGAGGGGTGTAGGGCTGCTGTGCTCCCCTCTCGGGAGCCCCCCGGGGAGGAGTGGCGGCGAGAGCGGGACCCGCCCTCTCCGTCCTCACTGCAGTAGTCCTGATGGAAGGGAGCCAGACACGACAGGTGGGGAAGTTGGAACAAGGAATCAGGAACCGTGGACAGATAGATATCATTCACCAAACATACAAAATACACGCATTCATTATCAATTCGCACAAAAAACCGATATCAAATGAAATGTCGTAGTTTCGACGTCATTTGTGACGCGCAAAATAATTCACCCATTAAATGTGTCACCAAAAACATATAAATAGCCCCATTTTTAATAATGCGAATTAATGATTATCATTCATACACATTTTAATATAATAAACAGCAAAATGTTGAAATTAAGTCATTGCGGTAGGTTTGATTAAAATAAATGACGAAACGTGTTTTTTTAGTAATAAGTTTAGATGTATTTATTTCATTCACACATGGGAAGGAAAGAAAAGGGTAAATAAATCCATTATTAGTAATTGAAATATTGAAAATAAATACAGTTATTAAATAATTCAATTAATTTCTTATATTTCTCTAATATTGATGAGTAAGTCGATGCAATTGACTGATTGCAGAGCTATATTTTTTATCTATTCTATAATCTAATGGATTGCAGCTACATATTAACTATTTTCCACATACGAGTTAAAAAAATATTGTGCAAAACATTGTGATTTGTACTAGTTGATAAAATAATATACTTGATCGACCTAATTTACACAATTCGAATTGCTTAATTCAGTACAAACAGAAGTAAGACTAAATGAAGTTTTTTGCCCTGAAAATATGCCGGAAATAATTATACTCCTTGTTTTATAGGATAAGAAAACCCCTTTAAATTAAAGGAATTTGTATAAACAAATCGGAATCTGAAAATCACAATAAAATGAGGAAAAATAAAGAATTGTGTTTTTTTATAAATGCTAGAAATACGTTCTTTATAATGACTACATTATATTACAACATTTGAGTTTGTCCAAATGTTTGTAGATAAAAGACTGGAGTCATTAAGATTAACAAATTACAACAGGGATGGAGAATACCTTAAATAAGGGAATATGGAAGTCTAGGCATTTACAGGGCTTGTGACCTGTCATTGGTTGGTCTAAGGTACACAGGTGTAAAGTGGCCACTTAAACCAGCCAATGACAGGTCACAAGCCCTGTAAATGCCTATACTTCCATATTCCCTTATTTAACGTATTCTCCATCCCTGTTGTAATTTGTTAACTACATTATATCTTATTTATCGTAAATATGTTGTTCGTATACGAAGATTTTAACAGAAAACACAAAAAATATTACCAATATTAATATGACATAGACTGAATTTAAAAGAAAATCCTTTTGATTGTATTTGATGATTAATACACATGTTTTATTAAAAAGTTTTTTTTTAAACACTGACAATATCATTTCTACTGATTTTTAATTACAATCTAACAATTGAGTCTGTGAGACAAGGTTGATCTGTATAAAATACAGTGTACGTATTACTTATAACTTTCATCATTTTTAAAAATAAATTAATGTGACGTCACTGTAAATAAATAAAAACATTAATGATTTTCTCGATCAATATTAAAATATAAAAAAATATAAAAAAATATACATCAATTATTAAATACACCTGACAAAAACATTTGAAAGTAATAAATACAATAAAAATAAACGAGTTAGTATAACCAAATTGAAAATAAAATCAATAGCACTGCATTTCGACGTGTATTTTAATATGTTTTTATTCTTTTATTAGAAACGTTATTTTCCAGAACTATCAACAGTGAAAAGTCCATTGCGAATAGACAAAAGTGCATATATACTTTTCACCTTCAATATAAAGGTATTTTTTACGTAGTGTAAAATAAAATGTGCCGTGAGTGTCGTAAATACGTCCAATTAAAAACGATCCTTCCGAGTAAAATTTCTACATTCTGAACACTTACTAGGCGTACTTACACGTAGGAGCACGAGAAGTAATAAGTGTTTGTCTCTCTAGAATACTTCTCACGCCATCTTGTGTCGCTTTTCCGAGCTAGTCGTGTCTTGGAAGTATCGTTTCAAAACTTTGGAAGAAAAGGTGCAGGGAAATGTGATAAAGCGGTACCGTGGAAATATTTAAGAAATAACCAACACGTATTTGGCAAATGTCAAAATAATTTAATGTACAACCGTTTCATTATAATATTATAATTAAAGTATTATTAGATACACGCATGCACTTCTCAAGAAGCAATTGTTTTTCTCTTCTCTCCTTTTTTAAATTGATTTATTTCACATAAAACTTTTCATTTTTTATTTTCTTAATGAACAATTTTATTCCATAAGTTTGCATATCAGATAAATTAAGTATTAGAAAAAATAAATAAAGTATTATAATTAATAAATAAAATATTGTTTTTTTTCTCGGGTGCATACGTTTAAATTTCCAAGCGAGTTGTTATCGATTTTGTTTTTTTTTTAAAGTTTTTACTGCTGAATCTTTCTTTCTGCATTGGGCGCTGCATTGCAACTGAAGTATTAAAAATATATAAAATATAAAGGTAAGGAAATCAGTTATATGCTTCCAGATTACACGGATTAAAAGAGCGTAGTAAAGAACGTTGTTTTATCCATTTCTGTATTTTTCTAAACCAATAAATATACATAAAATATTTTTAAACGATGTAATAATTTTAGTGAAAGTTAAGGCCCTTACAGAGTTCTGTACGTTAAGACCTAGCTAGAAAAAACCTTTCAGAAACTTCTAGATGTAGGTTCTGCAGTGCAGATAAGAAAACAGCTGTATGATGATACTTAGTATCACAAAAGAAGCTGCATCTTTTGAGGCCACTGGTTAAATTTGAGGATGTTAGAGCGCTCGTTTCCTACCCATTAGCCTAATACTTTAATGGTCTGGGTTCGGAGGGCGAGATTCAGCAAATGAGAATACTCGCTCTCCACTCAGAAGTCAGTAGCAGGGCTCTTTAAATAGCCCAATACTTAAACGGTCTGGACTTGGAGGTTGGAGGGCGAGATTAAGCAATATGAGAATATTCGCTCTCCACTCATTACACAGTAGAAAGGCTGGCTCTTTAAGAGGAAATGCGGTCTGACTTTTCTTCATACAAAAGTATTCCAGTATTTTCTTTTTAGATTATGGCACTATTTTTTTACACAGTTTAGATATTTACCATAGGCATGGCATGTCTCTATTGTTTTTAAATTTAAAAAAAGTTTCTTATGGGAGCTAGGACCATCCAAAACCTCATAAAAACGCCCAGTTTTATCTGCCATTTTCGGACGTACGGTATACAAAATGATAAATAATTTAAGAATTTTGAAAAACGAAAGTGGTACCGACAATTTTATTCCGAGAATTTTTCTAAAAAAAAACTATTAAAGACTTTTAATTTTGGAAACGTTGATTTGGTCGATATTAGAACCATAATCAGTCCGATGTGCAGTTGTCTTTTTTGCACAGTATCAGGGAAGCATTTGTGAGAGAGTGACAGAAAAACAATGTTCAAATACTTATTCGTCAAATTTGTTGAGCACCGCATACCCCCTTAAAAATCTGGGCTTGGGAAGGCGAGAACAAATTTACGGGGACCCATTACAATAGATTTACACAGACCGCAGGGATATCAGAATCTTAAATAGCAAAGACCCCCATTTTTCAGAATAACAATAAAAATATAAAAAAATCTAGTATCTACAAAATATTTCAAATAAATATAATAATTTAATGAAAAAATATTTTTTCCTAAATGGGATTCTCCCTTTCTATTAAAATATATGGCACATATATTTCTAAAGTGACACAACTCAAAAACCGATGTTTTCGGGTTATCGCTATGTGGATAATTGGAAAATATTCCTTTATGAATCATTTGAAGCGTAGGATCTTGGCTTTAAAAATCAACGGACAAATGGCTCTAGTGTCACTTTTGTTGTTTCGACTCCATCAAACAGTGTATTGGTAATGTTCTAAACTGTATTATGTGGAGTTGTGTCATTTATGTCAATGAAACTTCAAACTTTTTGGCGTAGCATTTAGAGATAAGATATTTTTGTTGACAGAATTTCTAAAAGCAAAAGAGTTTTATTTCGAGTTGTATCAGTTTGGAAATTTACATAATTAAAAAAGGGATATCCGAGGCTCGAAAAGTATCATATAAAAAAAAAAAAATTCAAAGCGTCATAAAATTTGGTTTTATAAAATAAAAAAATATATCAAGCTCAAAAACTATTTTTCGCCTTTTGCTCAAAAAAGTCGTTTTTTTCATCGTTTTTCTTTATAAATACATGTGCGATATGTCAATTTAAAAGTAATGTTCATAGACGTTTTATGTAAAATTTTATTTAAAAAAAACAGAGAATGTACCTTGAAATAAGATAATATACTAAATGTTATTAAATATTTATATATAACCACTTACCGACTTTTCTATGTCTACCGGTTTCGAGACGTACCCGTCTCTTCGTCAGGACACCAATTAAACCAACATGCAAAACCCACTATATACGTTTACCATAGTTGTTGCACAAAAATATAAAACCAACACGACATGCATTTTAATAATCACATGCACTGATTAGGACAAACATGCACTGATCAAATTATGAAAATATTCTGTTGTTTGAGAATTAGTGAAAAAAGTAGAGGGGATAGAGGGAGGGGGTAAGCTTAATAGGTTTAATAGGGTGACCATTTATTTATTTATTAATGTATTTCACAGTTTAAAAATGTACAGAGTTTCTTTGTTTCAGATCCCGACTAGCTAGGAAATTCTGGTGTTCAGGAAGGACTTTTTTTATTTCATTAAATGATGCTTAATAAATTTAAAGAATAATAATAACATTTAAAAAAAATCAATATAAATATAAATTAGAAAACATGCGGGTTAATATAATAAAAACTGAATCATAAATATAAATTAGAAAATATACCATTAATATTCGTAGTTAAAAAATGAGACATAATTATTATAAATTAGAAAACATACCGATAATAATAAAAATTGAAGCATAAATACAAATTGTAAAATACAGCATTAGTAATTAAGAAATTAAACATAAATATAAATTGGAAAACATACCGATAATAATAAAAATTGAAGCATAAATATAAATTTGAAAAAATACCGATAATAATTAAAAATTGAATAACAAATTACTACCTATTAAACCTATTAGGTTACTTCCTCCCTCCATCCCCTCTACTTTTTTCATTTATTCTCAAACAACAGAATATTTTCACAATTTGATCAGTGCATGTTTGTCCTAATCAGTGCATGTGCTTATTAAAATGCATGTCGTGTCGGTTTTATATTTTTGTGCAACAACTATGGTGAAGGTGTATAGTGGGTTTTGCATGTTGGTTTAATTGGTATCCCGACGAAGAGACGGGTACGTCTCGAAACCGGTAGACATAGAAAAGTTGGTAAGTGGTTATGTACAAATATTTGATATCATTTAGTAATTATATTAATACTCGTAGTATGGCGATTTTCCACAGTCGTTTCCGGTACTTTTTACAAAGTTTTCTGAATTATTATTCACGTTTCGCTAGAAGAAGGCCGAAAGAGAGGTGAAGTTTAAAGTAGGGTGTTGCGGGGTGCATGAAGTGTAAGGTAAGTGTTAGGGTCACCTGTCCTGGTTGGTCCACGTCAGCGGGGGGCACGGGGGCGGGGGGCGGACACCCCCTCCCGAGCCCCGCCGCACCGCGCACGGCGCCGCCCCTGGGGCCCAACATGGATTATTTATTTATATTTAAAAAAACACACAAAATAACTCAACTAATGGTTTGAAAAAAGTCAAGTGTATTTACAACCTTAAAACTGTTTTATTTTAAGTGCAACTTTCGCCGCATTCTAGAATATTTTTTGTTACAGATAATGAAGAAGGATTTTAATTTACTATTTGGATACTAAAAAATGCGTCTTTATGATTACTGTACTTTTTTTTAATGGTTAGAATAAATATTGTACCAAAAGTTAAATAAATAAACAATGAATACTTACGTTTTTACATGTTTTAAACACAGTCACGTTAGCATCAGAATTTATTTTTAAACTTTTGCGTTTCATAAAGTGGGTATACAAATTTCGCCTTGTAATTAATTAATAAACTATGTGTTAGTTTTCAAATTAAGTTGCATTTTTTAAATTTGGAGAACAAAACGAGTTCATTGAAATTGAAAGAATAAAGTTTACATCCGTGGAAAAAATACTGAATATTTTTTGTTTTCACGTTTAATCAAGTTTTTTTGTCAGGAATTCCTAGAAAATGTGTTTTTATTTTTAACTATGATGGAAGTATTTAGAAAATAAAATAATGTTTAAAATACTTGTCAAGTGATTTACCCAAATATTTATCTTCGGTCGTTTATTTCACAACAGTAAAATTAATTTCACCCTATTAAAAATGAATCGATGAATTGAGTCATCGATGAATTGAGCCAGCCAGTGAAAATTCTCTTCCCTCTTTTCCTCAATCCAATGAAGTAGATATAATGGATTACTTTCTTTAAGCACAAATATGCCAAGACTACTAGATTACTGAGAGCTTCTTCGGGCAGCTTTTCTCGCTCAGTAACGAGAAATTTTTCGCGCGGTATGTGGTGGCAATCTGTTATTAGAAACTGGATACCAAGTTGTGGAAGATCGGGGTTCGAACTCCGGACCTCTGATCCGCGAGTCCATGATACTACCATAGATCCACAAAGTCTAAGCACAACTAAACGAAATTCCCTGGAAAATTCATGTTTTGTTTATTTGGAGTTATTCATACTGATATCCAACGATTATGAATCACGATTCAAAATTATACGGGAAAAGCTTTCTGGGTTTTCCATAATACTCGTATTCTACAGTTTCAAGCTACCTTTGGTTCTTATTCGTAAAGTATTTTAAACTTGTATTTGAGTTTGTAAACAAAATTTTATGTATTTAAGTAGGCAATTTATACATTTGAAGTATTTTCTCCCTCTAATTAAAACAACGCGACGGACGGGAAGTATTTAGCACTCCGAAGAACTAGAAGTTTGATCACTTGCCAAGAGACTGAGTGCACTTCTCTGAATTTTGATTTATTCTGCTGCATATTATTTTGAAGCATATTAAACATTTAAACGTTTATTTAATTAGACGAAATTTGCATTGAGTGCATTTTGCACTCTTTCATAGTTCCGTTTTTTTTATTATTTTACTATTTTAAATAACAGATTTTAAGCAAGTAAATATACGTTTTGACCCAGAATTTATTGAAATATTGCGTTCAGCCTATAGAAAGATCTTTTTATGTTGAATGAGATTAGAATGGTATGAAATATTTTCCGAAAAAAATGTTTTAATCCAATAAATCCGCCAAAAGAAATGTTTGCTGTGCAAAAGGCATATAGTTTTATTTTTAATTTTTTTTTCCTAATGCCTTAATTTCAAATTTTGGACCCTGAGTTGGAATTTATTTTTAGGAAACAACACGATTCGCGTATGAAAAAACAAAACTATACAACTCTTGCATGCCAACATTTTGCAGAACTGTTTCTATCGATTTAGTTTAGATATTTTCATATGAACGGGCTCAGCAGATCTTACTGACTTCAGCATTATCACTTGGTGCATTAAGTTGTATGTAAGGTGCGCTCCGGTAGCGGACATGACCTCACCTGGTGGCGTGGTCGTGTGGGGGAAGCCCCAGGCCCGAGTCCTCACTGGGGGACCTGCCGTCCACGGGCCCCCCGGCGGCTGCGCCCTCCATGTCGCTACCCTCCTGAGGTCGCCAAAACAATTTTTTCAACATCATTCCACCCCCAAAATGTCCACGTTGCAACGAGCACAAAAAGCGCAAGATGGCGGAATTACGCAGTTAACTAGGGTAGATTTATATTGGAATAAAAGCTTCTCCATATAATTGTGTTTATATAGGAAATCGATTTACGCTCTTATAATACAATATTAACAACTTCAAAATGGTTTACTTAATAGCGAAACTACACGCTTGTCTATAAAAATAAATTAATATAAATATTTTTCGTAGCAAACGTAATTCACAACTAATGTTTTTTTCTTTAGCGAATTAAACAATTTTTTCTACAATAAAATAATAATTTTCTCTGACAACTAAGGAATTAATAATTTTAAACTCTGCAAAGTTAAAACTTTATCTTTAATCTCCATTCCTTATCCACACCTAATTATGCATAGGGCACTGCATTGGTACACCAATCGCAGCCTATCTTGATCATTTTTGTTATATGAAGGAAATATGATCAGTCGTACGCTTCAGGTGCCGTCCAGGGACAATGAAATATTCTTGAAACACCGTTTGAAGTCAATATTTCACATCAACCAAGTCGGGAATCGAACCCGAGACCTCTTGTATAGCAGGCAAACGGCCAAGCCATTACACCACGAAGCCGGTAAAACTTGAACTTTAGTTTTTTTTTTTTGAAATCAAACGTTTGCCAATTTTTTGAAGAAAACAGACCATCTGATCACTAAAAAATGAACAATTTAAGCACAAAAATAACTCTTTATTAAAAAATCTTCAAGGGTTTTACTATCAGATGATGATGATATTTACTTTAAACTTTTTGTATCAAATTTAAAAGTCGTTATTGCGACATATTCTTAGTTGGGAAATAATAAATTATAGATGGTAGGAAATATAATGCTTAGATATATGACATGGACGAGAATATGGTTATACATCTATTTTAAGGTTTGCTTAACAAAGTTAAAATCTAAGAGGAAAGTAAGTAGTAGATAATTTTATTTCTATATATTGTATCTACGGGAATTCGCAAAATGTCGTTCATTACAATTTTCGTAAAACATTTATTTCCATATATTTAAAAAAATAAATAAGCTCTAAGTATAAAAATGTCCAGCTTATGAAATTTTCTATATGGAAATATGTAAAATATAAATGTCTTACTTAAATTTCTACTAGTTCTACAAATACAAGAGAAACCAATATTTCCTAATAAATTGCGAAAATTCTACAGAGGGCTGGTAAAGAGTTATAAATATTGGGAAATAATGGATCAAATTACTTCTGAAATAGAAAGAACATGCTTAGAGTGATCGATGGCCAAAACTGTAAGTCAAGCAATATGAGTTTCAAAGAAAATTAAATATTTACGACGAACATTTTTATACGTTATTTTCTTCCAGCAAAAAAATATTTTTTATATGGGATAAAGTATATAATTCACCGGCACTCCCAGCTTTTTGACCTCTTTAATTTGAACGTTAAAAAATCTAATTTCTTGACACCTGATAGTTTGTGGAGTCATTTAACTCATAGATAGACTTTATGTGATAAATATAATGCATGTAGTCTACCGCCAGAGTGCAGCATAATCCGTACTATGGAGACTTTTATTGCCTACTGCAGTGTGCAGTGCCAATTTAGAATCCGATGGTGTTGGTTCTGTTTTTCGTAAGAAACGAAGCAAGGTTTTCTATCGTGATCTTCTAAATCACAATTTAAAATCTTGTTAGTGTTTATTTCAATAAGTATTTAATTTAAATCGTAGAAAATCAAATTATTGAACCATTTTAGTTTAAATTTAGCATTTGGGCATAGTGCCAAATACATCACAAAAGAAGCCTCATCCTCCTAAAAAACTTGCCCCCTACTTAATAGCCCGATACTTTACGGATCTGGGCATGGAGGGGTAAATTTAGCAAAATGTAAACTCTCGCCTTCCACACAGCCAGGCTCTTTATAAACCTGGGCTTAGAGGGCGAGAACTATTCACCAGTCACCATAGATCTTCACAGATCGCAGTGACAAGAGGAGCTTGCATAGCACTGACCCCCACCACTAAGAATAAGAATTAGAATGGTGCCAAATATCATTATAAAAAGGGAATGAGTATGTTTATCCGCATCGGCTGCAGATATTTTTTTACTAATTTTCTGTAGAAATTGTTATCCGAGAATTAAAAATATACTCATTCTTCTTGTTTGAACTATTTTTTTTTACATAAAAACGTTATTTTTATTCAAATATCATAAACGTAACTACTTTATTACTTACCCAAACAAAATATCATCTCTTAAGTGCCAACAACTGTATACTTTACCCTAATGCACATATTTATTTTCTCAATTAAAGTGCTCCGATGAAGTCATTAAAAATATAGAATTGATTGCATAAATAGTAGCGTTTCCTTTGATTTCAAGATTTATATAATATTGTTAACATAAACCGGTAAAAAATTGTTGTTTTTTTTTCACTTTTTGTTACGCTTCTTAAACGTTCATTTAATTTTACAGTAGGTTATAAACAAATTTTTATTTAATTTTGAAAACGTTTAAGGAAAATATTGAAAATCTGGTCAACAAATTCATCATAATTTTATAAATATTTTTGAAAGTTCTCATAAAAAATGTTTCTACATCCATCGTTATGAAAGCAGTATTCAGATAAATAAATAAAATATAATATTGGATTTACATGATGTTATGTTAGAATGTCGAAAAGGCTGGTGTAATATTGATAATAACCAATACCTGTTTTTACCAATTTTTGTACATCTATTTTTTTAAATAATGTATTTCGCAAAGCCTTTATGTAAAAGTGTGACCGACATAAGACAAAGAATACACTTCAATCAAACAATAATAATTTTATTGTACATTATAGGTTTGCGAAGATCGGAATTTTTTTGTAAATCGATTATATAGTTCGTTTACACACAATAATATTGGATAGTGCCATGGATCGCATATTTGTTCTCAAATTGATAGTATATTAGATATATACTGCATCGATATGATACTACATCGAGTATATTGATAAAGTAAAGTTTTTGTGATGAAAGTTTCATCCCAGTATGTTAACACGACGCGACGTATTTACTAAACGTAGATAATTGTAACTAAACTTGAAGAAAGATAATGTTGTGTAGCGGAGAAAGCAGTGAACATTTCTGTAAGTGCTGTTGTTTAATAATGTTGTGAGTTAAAATCGAAATGCAGTACAAAATCGTGATAAATAAAACATACAAATAATAAAGACTGTAAATAACCCAAGTATAGTAGGAAGGAATCAAATTGGAGTTAGCTCAAGTAAGAAATGCGTGTTTACAGTGACGCAACAAAATATCATAGAAAAACATGTTTTTATTTAATTTCGCCAGTTTTTCTGTTACGCCACGGACATAGGAATTGGCAAATTGTGGAAGCGGAACTTACCGTCGCTTGGAGATCATGCATTGTAGATGACATCATCATGTGGTGATGATGATGGTGATGGTGGTGATTGTTCTCCATGACTCCTTTTCTCTGTAGCCATAAAGGCGGTGAGGAATAAAAATCAAGCGCATTCAAATCAACTGGCTTATCTCCTCTACTGCATTTATAGTAAAATACAACCTCAACGTCATAGCGGTAAAAGCTTCTAGTACTTCATATGACTAAAGCCTGGATCCAACGAGACCAGAGTAATAAAGAAGCCTACTAAGGTGGAAAATTGAACTACAGATTTTCTTAAACTAGATTTTCTTATACTTAACTTTACGTTATTTCACAATATTTTGCTACAATGTCAAGAAAGACAAAGTAATTAATTTTACTGCATTATGAATTTTAAAAACTGCTATTGAAGATTTCAAAAGTTGTTTTTATTTACTTTGCAATAAATAAATAAGTCATGTAAATTGTTGAAATATAAAATTAATTTGTGTGAAATTCAAAGTTTCGGGAAACGCTGATGGTGTTTCCTATATTTTAATAACATTTTACAAAAAAAAACAAAAGAAGGCTGGTAGTTTGAAAAACTCTTTTCTCTATACATACGTACTTTCCTTTTATCTCGGCACGCGCAGATACCAGGCTTTAGTAGATATATTCTTTATAAAAATATCAATTAAGCAAAAAGATGGCATCGATGCCTTTCTGATAGTGTTTCAAGAAACATGTGCAATAAGAAATTCATTAGGACCACTAATTTACTCTAAAGTTGTAAAATCACTATCCGAAGTATTTTTTAACGTAAGAAGCATCAAGTTACGGCTAGTTATTTAAATTTGAATAAGAAAGTTGAGTTATTTGCAAAACATGCGAAAAAGCTGATAGAATTGGAAAATATTTGTAATGAAGCAAAAGTTAGAAAAATATTTACATTTTCAAAACAACTGTTGAGTTTTTAAGAATAATTTATATTACTATTCAGAAACAAAACGTAATCTCATCAAGGAAAAATAAACACCTACATTAAAAATAGAATATCACAGTATATGGGTTTCAACCATATTTCATAAAATTGATGAAAATATGTTTTACTAAATAAAAAGTTTTTTTTAAAAACATTTATAGGGTACATTAAAAGTTTAATAAAAATGTTATATCTGAGATGTAAATATAACGACAAACCGTCTAAAAAATTGTAATAATATAACAAATATGGACACATTTTAACTATTTTGTAAAATAATGCCGTTTCAGGTCTACATTATACGATTTATTATGACACAAGTCATAAGTAGGCGTATTAAAGCCATAATTCACAAGTATATTTTTCTTTAAAATTTGCGTATATTTTAAACCAACCATTTTCGTGATTAGTACGTTAAATTTCATCAAAAAGGTAATAGTGGTAAATTATTTTCTGACACAATTTTCCTCGTAAATACGAGTTTAAGGTAAAGCAAACATAATGTTATAAAACTCACCCGAACATGATGATCCATTGAAAAATCTCTTCTATAAACAAGTTCATCAAATCTGGATCTATCTTCAGGGGCAATTACTTCTCTCAACTCCGTCATCAAGGTGAACTAATTAAAAAAATAAAACAAACAACATTATTTATTAATTTTTTAACTTTGTGGTTATTCATCATGATAAAATAAATAAAACAACTTTGGTTTTAACAACTAATTCTTTATTATTATTTTTTCCGACCGATTAATGAATTAATTCCTATTTGATTTATATCATGTTAAATCAAGTCTTTTTTTCTTACAATGGTGGTAATTTGAAATCAGTATTTTAGAAGCTAGACAACTAGCTTAGAAATTAAAAATTAAAAAAGCGATTCACAATACGAAAAAAATAATTAATAACCAAATAAACTATATTTTTTTTAGTCCTCTCCTGTCTAGCTTCGAAAATATTGATATCAAATTACCACCCTTGTAAGAAAAAAAGACTTGATTTATTGGGTCCACGTGTAGGATTTAGTTAACATGATAAAAATAAAATAGGAATTAATTCATTAGTTACGTAAACCTTGATGAAGAAGCTTGTATGCTTTGAAACCGGTCGGGAAAAAATAATAATAAAGAATTAGTAGTTTGATACAAAGCTGTTGTGTTTATTTCATTTTATTAAAAGTTTTTTTATTAGGGAAAATATATTTGTAATGTTTACAATACAGATGTATAAATTTATGTGGGTAAATTTATCTACCACGCACCCCCACCCAAGTTAGATCTGCGTCTCGTAGTTTGGACAATACAAGTTGTTGATGAAGCATCAGCATGGTTGTCCAGGATTAAGCCTTGTAAAGTAGTCAAGCGCAGATAAAGCTCTCGGGAGGCATCTACAGTAAGCGACCTAGCCAGCCGGATGCTTTCCGCTTGATAACAGCTATCACTTATACGAGTAGATTATTACGCCCATTGTCTAACTTCTATGTGGCTTGCGCCAAACTATCCGCTTTCCACACCGAGTATCATAATATAGTCGTTAAATAAATAGTTCAGTTAATTAGTAAACCATCTTCAAGTTTAGAGATATACATAGACATTTTCATGGTCACCTGAAATCTAACATCGATTTTTATTTTTTAAGGAACCCGCTAAGCTTTTATTTTAAAGACTTGTCAGCAGATAGGATAGAGGGGATATGGAAGGAGGTTTTGAAAACACACCACGACACTAATACCAATTGAACGTAGTTATACAGAAAGCAGCCAGCCATAAAAAAGTGAAACTGAGATAATGGCCATTGTGTGAAAAGACTGAATTATAAAATCTTCACAATAGTTTGAATGTTTTTGACATTTAAAAAACGATAAACAATGAATACATAAGTTTTTTATAAATTACAAACAAGAATTTTATTGTGTATTTGACCAGTTTAAAAGATTTTTAAAGTACCATAAGATTTTTCTAGTTTTGTGGGTGTTTTCTGCAAATTGAGAAATGCCGTTTTTGTGATCGACACCTTTTTCCGGAGGTGATTAATACAGTTTTTTTTTAAATATAAAAACGGTCTGGCTGTTTTTAGCAGAACATAGAATCGACCTTACTGCATCCGATAACATCAATATCTAATTTTTCCGAAATTGTGGACTGGCTGCTTTCTGCATAACTACGGTCAATTGAACGTAGTTATGCAGAAAGCAGCCAGTCCACAATTTTGAAAAATAAGACATTGGTATTATCAAGTGCGGTAAGGTCGATTCTATGTTCTGCTAAAAACAGCTAGACCGCTTTCATACGAAAAACTGTAATAATCACCTTCTGAAAATAGTGTCGATCATAAAAACGACATTTCTCTATTAAAAATATATATATCTAAAGAAAATACCCACAACACTACAAAAATCTTACGGTATTTTAAAAATCGTTAAAACTGATCAAATACAGAATGAGATTTTTGTTTGTAATACAAAAAAAAAACTAATGTATTCATTGTTTGTTTATCATTTGTCAAATTCAAAAACATTCTAACTGTTGTGTTGATTTGATTATACCCACTATTCATAAAAGTGCTTTTATCTCAGTTTCACTTTTCTATGGCTGGCTGCTTTCTACATAACTACGTTCAATTGAAAAAGTAATCTTTCTCGACTTATTCTTTTTTTTTTCACTTTATATAAATCTACAATATATGTACATTAAGGGCGGGCATATTGCCTTAAGGCCATTTCTTCCTACCTACCCAAACCTTTCAGTTTGAGAAAATTACAAATACATGGACATATTGAATCTTACAATTTTATACAAAAATTAAAAACAAAGATTAACAAAATAAAAATATTTTAAAAAATAGTACTATACTACGAATATAAAAAAAATTACACTATACTATGAAGAGAGGAAAGGGGAGGGGAAGGAAAGAAGAAGGATAAGGAAACAATTTAAATATTTAGAAAGTGACATTTCAATCTTGACTTAAATGTAAATAAGAAGAGGCGTCTCTAATATTAGTGGGTAGATTATTCCACAATCGAGCGGTTACTAATATGAAAGAGGAGGCAATAATATTAGAGCTATGACATGGTATTAAAAGGGTTCTCTCGTTACTAGAACGAAGAGATAGTCCGTGTTGTGAAAGAGGTTGGAAGAGCTCTCTCAGAGAAACAGGCGAAGTGGGATTATTTAAAATATTGTGAAGAAGTGATAGAATGCGAATGTTTCTTCTATGCCTGATACTGAGGTTATGTGGTCAAATTTGCGAAGATCAAAGATATAACGTATACAAATATTCTTTAAATAAAATAAATAAATAAATATAAACTTCTTTTCGTGCAACTGACAGGAATCGAACCCGCGACGCCAGATTCACAGTTAGCCGTCTAATCAACTGCGCCACGGCGCCTGTCTTTTAAATTGTAAAATTTTAATTAAGATTTAAAAAATGTTTTCACAACCGATGCCGATGCGATGTTTAGTAATGACGTATATTGGCAATGTGTTTGCTTTATTAGTAAGATATTTGGAATGTTATTAAAATGATCAAAGTACTAATATTTATTTTAAGTTTACAATTTGGAGTTCGATTGTTGTGAACTCCTGAATCTTATTAACTTCGAAATATCGAATCGAGTAACTAAAATGACAGTTGTTTGCAACTACATACGTAGGTACTAACTATGCACGACACTCTCCGATTCCGCGTTTACATTCCCTGGTCAACAAATTTACTTGTGATATAGACAATTATTCATTTTTAAACGTTCTTAAATGCATTGTTTAAAACTAATTATTAAAGTCGTAATAAAACTTTCTCTTTAATGCAATTCTTTCTCTATTTTTTACTTGTATTATTATTATCTTATCTCATTCTGAAATGAATTTTTCAAATATTTTTAATATGTGTACCATATGTTATATATTATTATCTTATATACTTACTGTAAATTAACATTTATTGTTTATTTTTAATATTAATTTGATAATAAAACTATTTACAATTTGATTTTTAATTCTAAAATTTTTCTTATAGCCACATTCACTTTTGATTTTGAATTGCAGCATCCTTTTTCTGTTTCTATATGTATACAAAAAACGTGTTTTTTATTTTTAAAATTATTACTTAGTTACTATGTTTGTACTTAGATTTTTGTTAAATGCACCTTAGGCGTATTGTAAAATTATTTTTTTTTAAAATTAAAAAAAATTCCTTTGATTCCTGTTGAAGTTTTGTGATTTGTGATCTCAAAAGTTAGTCGAATAGAAGGCTTAAATACATTACTTAACTTAATTATTTTTTTAAGACTTGTCTTACTAACGAGCTGTACTATCGATATATCGTCGATCGCGCAAGTCATTTTTGTTATTTTTACAGGGCTGCGATAAAAATAGCTTATTATATTGAATTGAAGAAGAATTAGATTTAGGGTTTTTAATAAGGGACAGTTTATGGATAAATGTTTTATTTTAATACATTTTGAGTAGTAATAGGGAAATATCACATACTACGAATACCGATAAAAATATATTAAATGGATTTAGAATAATTAATTGTAATTTCAAAATCAATATGGATATTGTGAATAAATGTTTTCATACATAAATGTAAAAAAGAAATTTAATAAAATATGTTGCTAGAAAAACGCGACATGTTTGGCCATGGTAGTTGTGAACAAATTTGAATGGTCAGGAACAGATAAACACGAATCTTGACGTATTAGGGGCGTGGCCAATGGAATGACTGTTTCAGCGGGAATTCAAAATTACAAATTAAAAAATATTGTTGATGCTACTTATTATTATAAGCAAAAAAAAATTTTGACTGTACAGTATTTCATAGACCCTTATTATTTTAAAAATGTAAGAAAAAGTCATATTTCCCTATTTAATTGAGCTTTTTAATTTTTATTATTTATTGCGGAGTTTTTTCATCGTCATGTAAAAATAACAAAAATGAATTGGTACGCGGTATTGTTACATAAGGGAAGATATGCGACATTGCGAGTAACTGAGTGAGAGTCTGTTCTTCAAATACCCTTGATACTTGATGCGGCGCGGCGCCTACCAATTCCAGCAACATTCCCAGTAATAATCGAATGGTGCTCAAGTGTAATTGACCGAGTGAAATTTGGCTGGTTTACCTTGTCGGGGGAGCTAAGCAGCTCCAGAAGGACGGTGACGAAGGCCTCCACGGTCATCTGGCGGCCGCTGTACTCGTCCATGTAGTACATGAGGGTGGGGAACTCGCTGTTGGGGAGCAGCGAGCGAGCCTTCTCCTCCACCATCTGTGCGGCGGGAGAGCGGCGTGGCGCGCGGCACGAGTTCGATCTGCTCCTGCCACGGGACACATTACAAGGGTGGCCGGAAGGAAGTAAACAGAACTTATTTAGCTAGGAGAAACTCGTAAAGAGTCACTCGTTTATTGACAAAAAAACACTGCTTTTTACAATATTTGAGTTTGTTCAAATGTTTGTAGACAAAAGACTGGATTTACTCCCTCGGGAGTCATTAAGATAAACAATTTACAACAGGGATGGAGAATATGGAAGTCTAGGCATTTACAGGGCTCATGGCTGGTTTATGTGGCCACTTTACACAATGTGTAATATTCATCATTCTGCCAATGTTCAAACATCCATATTTCTTTAATTCTTCCATTGGTTGATTTGAGTGAAGTTAAAGAGCTGAAACCTTTATTGTTGTGAAGAGATTCATCTGACTGAACTATTTCACATACTAGGCAACGCCTGAAAACAATTTTCCAATTTAAAACTTCTTAGACCAGTTGGTTTATTACAATATTTGAGTTTGTCCAAATAAAATGTTATACGGTGTGTAAACTGGCCACTTAAGCCAGCCAATGATAGGTCATAAGCTCTGTAAATGCCTAGACTTCCATATTCCATTTTTAAGGTATTCTCTATCCCTGTTGTAATTTGTTAAACTGCTTTTTAGTATAAGCGGAACAAATAGGAAGATCCACTGTATTTAACCCTCCATTTCATGTTTTTTCAATGCCCTGAGAAATGGTAGAAAACAGGAAAAAATAATCATTTAATCATGTACTAGTCATATAAAACTGCACACAGAAACAGTTTGTACCAATATTGTTACAATATGACAAAGGCAATAATTATCCTCTGAACATTTGTACATTTCGTGGGTAGTGGTTTTTTGAGCTTGTAGCAAATTTGCGCCAACATGAAATGAAGGATTAACGGTTTTATTAAAAGTTTTCGGGTATGTGGAGGAACTATCACTGCACATGTTTAGTAATAAATTTCTATTGCATAATTTACCCAGGTGGGCTCAGTGGCTCCCAGGCGTCATGGTCGTACGCCGTACAGGAATGAGGAACTTTCCCCACATCTCTAACCAGGAGTGACATTCTCTTGTGGAACTTGAGTTGGTTCACCGCCTCATCATGCGTCACATCAAGAAAGGACTGCCCGTTCACTTCCAGGATCTGGTCTCCGATCTACAAACAGCAAGAAAAAATATACTTCGTTTGCAGTAAATAAATACCACCGAAATAATATTAAAAATAGTATTTACAAATAAGACGTCTACGGTAATATATTTGGAACAACTGGCTTACAAGACGTAGCTTAAGAAGCATAAATCAAAAACATATTTTAACAGACATGTCTAGATATTTTCAAGTTAATGTTGAAAAAGGTATTATAAATACATTTTTCAAATATTGAATTTACGAATGACAACCCTATTTTTCTTCTTCTTATGGTTGTCATCACTGGAATTGATTTGCAGCAGATACTCGCATCTCCTTATCCATCAAAAAGTCTCCACATTTATATATATATAATAATTTCTTGATGTTCTTATAGTATTGAGTGATTTTGTTCTTCTACTAAAAACTTATAGCGATATATTTTTATCTTAACTGTATACTATCGCTATTCAATGTACATCTGATATGACAAGAATTTATTGAACAATATGACAAGATTACCATTAGGCCAGCTCTGTCAGCCACAGAATCCTTATCCACCCCCGTGATGAATATTCCGAGATTGTATTCCAAACCCCCTCTTATCATTAATCCTAAAGATTGTCCTGGTTCTATACACAAGTCCACCTGAAATAATTAATCAAACTATTAATTTGATGATATGATGACACAAACATTTTTTGGTGAGAGAAATAGCGTATCTAAGTATAGGTAAATATTATGTATGATTGATCAACGCTCCAACGTAATAATGCTTCATCGAAAAATTATATCGAATCAATAATCTAAATAAGCATACATCGAATAAATAATCGAACATATAATCGAAAAATTATATCGAATAAACAATCTAAATAAGTACTCAATTAAAGATTAAGATAAACTAATTAAAGATTAATAAAAAAGTTCAGTTAACACGGAAATGTGAGCGTGATTTTAAAATACCAAAAAAAAAATTCCTAGAAAAATTAGGCAAAACGCTCACAGAGAACTTTGAATATAAATAAATGATGTTAGTTGATTCACTTGATCTGCAATGGCTCATAGCGTTTAACACAGTTTTTGAATCAACAGATTACCATGACTTAGTTTGTCTAAATTTTAACAAATATTTTGTAATTTACTAAAGCAATAAACTTATAAGTTTTATAATGTATATAAATACTATCCACATAATGTCACGCTGAAAATTTGTATGGCAATGTATATTTTTGTTTGTTGTTCTTTCGCTAAAAGCTCTTGAACCAGACACTCAAGCAATATGAATTTCTAAGCCAAAGTAACTGTTTTCAGTTCACCATATTGCTTCCACCCAAACTGTGAGTTTTACGTTTTATTTGAACCCAGGAACAGAATATTCCCGCGCAGCGAAGTGAAATGTTTACTAGACGAACTTTCGGAAGTATTTTTAGTTCGCATGACCCATTTTTGGAGCTAATTCTATGGATAAACTTACGTGTTTGACAATAATACTAAAATCTGATAAATAATATCCGGATAAAAACTTTTGTTCTACAAAATAATATACTCAGATGTAATATTTAACAGACAGCCCCTTGATTAATGAATAATGTTGGTAAATACTTTTAATCCGAGTAATCTAAAGAAAAACTTTTCGTTATCTAAGAGACTTGCTCTTTAAATAATTCAGTACTTAATATTATTCAACAGTATATAATAGAGAACGGTAGTGGCTACACACATAAATATAGACAAAAACCCCATTATCAACCACAATCATAATACAAGATACTCCAATAGGGATCTGATACTAAGTGAAGGGGTCAACACTCTTCTGGCATTGAGGCAACACTATTATGTTGGCAAAAAGGTGCTTAATTTTTTGCCAGAATTGTGGAAAAGCGGGAGAGTTGTCAAGTTGAAGAAAGTGTTTACCGCGCTCTTTTATGACATTGGTCGTAGGGTTAGATGTTGAAAAAAAAAAATAATAATGACAAAATACAAAAGGCAATCATAAAGTTTTGCATGTATTAATTAAATTTTATATTTTTATGTATGTATGTATGTGTACGCACATAGGTATATGTATGTGTGTATGTGTATGTATGTGTATGTGTATGTATGTATGTTTGTATGTATATGTATATATGTGTGTATGTATCAATATGAGTATTGTTATAAGTTTATATTTTATTTGTCTGTTCTTTCTTTTGACTAGTAAATTTTTAATATGTATTTAAATGTAATTACCTAGCTTGGCAAAGTGTACTAGAATGTATGTAATATGATAATATTATCTATAAATAAAAAATGCACGTTAATGTAAGCTAATAACAAAATGCGTCTTATCAGCACGCTGGTTTTATATTTTTGCGCTACTACTGATTACGAATTATGTGGGTATGTATTGTTGAAATATTGTCACACTTCAAAATCCTTTTTACCCACAACAACTGTTCACTTCCCACCTTCAGTATCCTTTGATAACCCGCCACAGCAAGACCTCGTGTCGTACATATTATTTCGTTGAACACGTGCCGCATCATAGACTTTGTCTCCACTAACCACCAGTGTTCAGCTCCAGATCGGGGGCCTGTCCTAGTGTTGGTGCCGCTTGCAATTGACCAGTCGGACCACCGCAATTCCATCAAGAACAAACCAGGTTAGGGACATCCATTCCTAATCCATCTCATTTGTTGGGGTTGTGACTGATTGACACTGCATACCGCATTTCGAGGATATTCACTTGTTATATAAAATTTAAAATACAGTCTACTATATCGTAGAAGCCCTAGAGCTTCACCTCCCGCTATTTCTCGAATTCGGAATTCGTTTTCCCACCAACCACTGTGATAAAGGTGTAAAGTGAGATTTACATGCTGGTGTAATTAGTGTCCTGAAGAAGAGACTGGAACGTCTCGAAAGCGGTAGTTAATGAAAAATCGGTAATTGGTTATTTACATTTGTATACCTTGACATAGCACATATTTCTACAGAAATTCCTTTTCTATTCAAGGTGCCAGACTTTAAAATGAGCTACCTTTTCATGTCAAAGATGCACCGCACCTTCTTAGGCCACTTTTATGAAACGACTGAAACATTATTATTAAGTATATCCTTAGAACCCTAACCTCACTTCATTTTTTTTATTCCTTCTCTTTCCTGAATCCTCTTCCTGTCTCCTTCTAAATTCATTACCTGATCCCATAATCTTCATCATTTATTGTGTAAGTTTGTATATTTTCTTAGTTTATATGTGCAAGTGTAATCTGCATACTAAATTGAGCTGTTATTTGAAATCAATTGACAGTGCATACATAGTTTTTAAAAATTTAAGTTTACAAATTTTGACCAACTTTTCTTTTGACTGGTCTGTTTTTTGGTTGGCTGGAAGATATTGCTTTAAGAAATAAGTCTGCCAAATTGCATATATTTTTGTACTTCAAGATTTAAGTAAATTAATAAATTTGCTAACATGATTAAAATGTTTGACTGCATAGTTAATCACTTAAATATTAATTATGAATTATGTTTGCGTCACGCATGGAGGTTCCGAGTTCAGTTCCCGGTAAGATTATTTAATTAAATGATTAATTATTGAATTATAAATTACCCTTCGTATGCTTCTGTCCTTGCTGCTGGAGCGAGAGCCAGGTGGGGCGGGGCGCGGCGCGGGCGGCGGGGGCGGAGCGGCGCGCTGGTACTCCAGGGGAGGGGACACGGGTCTCCCCTGGCGGTCCATCCACGAGCACGTCTGGCGCTGCGCCCCCGCCCCACAGCCCCCCGTGGGGCTCCGTACCGTCATGCTGAGCTGGCGGCAGGACTTGAGCATCTGAAACATTCAACAAATGCTTGGAAATGTCGGATCGGGAAAGCGTTATAAATTTATAGTAGCGACTTTGGATTAAAGAGATATAATGACGGCCTCGTGGTGTAGCGGTCAGCGCATTTGCCTACCATGCAAGAGGTCTCGGGTTCGATTCCCGATACGGTTAACATGAAATATTAATTCAAAAGGATGTACCAACGCAGTGCCCTAGGCACCATTATGTGCGGAAAGGGAAATGATGAATATATAATCTGTTCATTATTACTAAAATTCACAAATAAAAAAAATCAACCACGTGATATCCGACAGAGAATAGTATACTTCACACGTATTGTCCAAATCCACACAATACTATAGTATACTCGTAATGTGAGTTTCTAGAAACCGTAATATCCAATTATGATTTAAATTATGTTATTGTATTTTTTTCTATTGATTTCAATGATACTATAATTTTACTATGTTTTTTATTGTTAATTATTATGGCTCAATACTAGCATAGCCTAAAAAGCCTCAATAAGTTTATGATTATATAAACGAGTGTAATTTTGAATAAATTAATAAATAAATAAATACGATAAAATTAGGATGGATTGACATTTACTATATTTTATTGTATTTTTATTAATATTTTAAACATATAATGTAAGTTATCTCTACATTGTTATATTAAAATTAAATACATTTTTGTTTTATATGGTAGAATTGGCTCTGCTTAGCCATTTTACTGGAATAAAAGTTATTAGCATTACTATGTAAGGCGTTATCGGCTAAATCAATAAAAGAAGGGCTGCGGTGGTTTAGACATGGAGAGTAATTTGACAGCGGAAGAACGGCTAAATAACTGCTTAGAACGTCAGAGATGAAATTACTAAGGGCAATCGCAGGGAAAACCAAGATTCAAAAAGAGAAAAAAAATCAAGAGTCAAGAAGTTAGACGGACTTGCGATACCCAAGGTATAGTTCATAGATTATGGAGAGATAACGTCAATAGAGTGGACAGCTCCAGAATCGACTTAACGATGCGATTGTTGATGGATGCAAAAAATGAGGAAGATAGAAAAACATGGCATCACCAAATTAAAAAATACTTAAAGATAGACAAGTCAAAAGTAGGAATAATCATCGTGCGTGCGTGAAAAGATGCATTAATGAATTAGGAAGCAGGGTCTACCTTACTTTTCGGACCGTAAGACACACTTTTTCTCGGACAGAGTAAAGTGACGTTCTATATTCTCCGCCTACCCCTACGGGAAAACAGCGTGATGGTTTGTTTGTAAAAAAATGTTTACAGTAACTGAACAATAGAATAATAAGATGGCGGACTGCTTACAAATTACTACAACCACGGAAGTATGAGCTAGTAATCATTTGTATCCAGGGTCGCATCCGAAATTTATGGTTCTTAATCTAAAGGTAGGAGAATAAGTTTAAAGGGAAATGTGGAATACAGTCACACGGTAATGGGCCGGAATTTTCGTACCATCCAATATCCTTTATTTGCGTCCGAAAATTAGTTTCTTTGAGGCTTACGGGAAGCAGTCAAAGGAAATGGAGTTAGATTTTCGACCGCTTATTTTGGTGATAAATGCAAATGACCTCTCACTTGTGACAAGTAATAGGGAAATATCATATACTACGAATACCGATAAAAACAAACCTATGAAATTAATTAAGAAAAAAATAATTGTATGCTCAAAATCCATAGGGATATAGTGGAGAAATGCTGTCATACATAACTTTAAAAAATAAATGATTATTAGAAAATACATCCCTACAAAAATGCGACATGTTTGGCCTTGATAATTGTGACATCAAGATTTGTGACTATTTTCTTTTCAAATTTTAACCATCACAAAGTAAAAAATTTACACGAATCGTGGCATATTAGGGGTGTGGCCAATGCAATGGACCGTTTTCGTGGGAGTTCAAAAACATAAATTTAATTTACTCATTAGTGTTTCATAGATCTTTAGTAATTCAAATGTGATATCTCCACATTGGCAAACTTAGATGTTCCCTGTTTTTATATAGTAACATTTCAACGAGGAACTTCAGCCCCAAGGGAAAATTGGATACAAAAAAATATTTCTTGAGCGCGGTAAAAATTAGAGCATTAAATTTAAATGTAAGAAAAAATAAATATTTTAATAAAAACGCACTACTTTAAATAATGTCACTGGTTCATATGAACCATCCAATGATATGAGAGCTTTGAAGGATATCCGGTTTAGTCACCGTAAACGAACCAATCAGAAGAACTATCATAGAACAACCTCTGACGTAACACGCGGACTTATTTCAGATTTTTTTTTTTGATATTCGTTAAATCTATATCAAGAATGTATTGACCATTTTCTGGTCAGGCGACTACGGAAGGAGGTCCCAACTGCCAACAGAATGCCCGCACGAGGTTTTCGCGTAACCTAAACTACTTAATACCGAGAACGCGTACGATGTTTGCTCGGAGACACTTTTCATATATAGCTCCAAGAGTGTTCAACGTCTTGGATGAACATATTAAGTTCTCCAAAACAACGTCTATATTTAAGATGAACATCCATAATTGGATTGTATCGAGGGGTAGAGACCACTGTATGAGATTGCTTCGGGAATAAATGCATAACATCGCTGCTGTTTTCATTATTATCCACATACGTATATCGTATCTGTGTATGTCATCACTGTCATACGTATTATTATATAACGTTTCTACATTCCATTTTGATATGTATAAATTTTAACTATTTATATTTTTTCTATTATTATTTTGTATATTGTTTTGATTATTTTGCATATTGTTTTGATTATTTTGCATATTGTTTTGATTACCTGTATATTGTTTTAATATGTAAATAATTATTTTTGATTTATACATCGAAGAGTCTCGACTTAACACGGAATTTTCTAATAAGTCGGGACATAAAAAACGTATAATTGTGTCTATGTAAATTTGTGTATTTTGGGCATTAAATAAAAAAAATAAAAATAAATAAATAAGAAATACAAAATTTAAAAAAGTCATGGCGCTGCTAAATCGATTTATAAAAATTAAAAATATTGGCTTCGTTTGATATTCTATTAACAAATAAAAAAAATAAAAAAGACAGTGAACAACCTAATTGTTATCGCTCTTGTGAGTCTTTTTGACTCGACGGTAAAAAGTTTCAGGTAAAGTTCCTGAATAAGGAAATCAAGTGGGGATAAGTCCGCCTCATAGTGAGGATGGCGCGTTTACCCTATTTGAGGGGTTCGATTCCTAGGTAAAACTGATTTAAAAGGTGAAATTTAACAACAATATTTCATTGTTCCTGGACTGGCACCTGCAGCGTAAGACTGAAACCATTATCTTATCTTCGTGTAACAGATGGTCAATGTACGCTGCATTTAAAGTACTAATATGGTGGCCTAATCACCGCCAGTTTCGGATAGGGGATGATGATAATTATAATAAAGATTACGAAAGTAACTATACGAGTATTCGTGGACGTAAAAATATTTAGTCAATTCACAAATGCGAGACAATTTTTAAATGCCAAAAAAATTACATTTAATTAAAAATTTGATAATTTATATGGCTGCGTGCAATGCCAAATAATGCTTACATACTATGTTTAACACTTTCGATAATATTCACTTTATGAATTTAATCTAAATGCCAGTTGTACATTTTTTTGGACAATAGTAATGCCTTAAAAAACTGATCATATAAGATCAGATGTCAAATATTTAAAAGATTCAATTCCATTAGTCATTAAAACAACAATGTTTAAGTTTATTGGTTTTTAAATTTTTTAATACACTACCAAACTAAGTCAAAAGTTGAAAAATATATGTTTATTTATCGTATTATCAGCGCTATGATTTTTTAACGTTTCGTAGTTTTGAAATTACTCCGCGTGAGACGTCACAAGTTCTTCGGTGAGTTCTTCTGATTGGTGAATTGGTTTCCCGTAAACCGGAAATCTATCATCGTATCATTGATAGATTCAGAAGACCCAGTGACGGCGTTCAAAGTAGTTCGTTTTTATTAAAATTAACTTTATTAGTTTTTTCATACGTTTTCAAGAACTTTCGCCGTAAAATGGGACTAAGAAAACATTTTTTTTATCCAATTTTCCGTAGTAGTGAACTTCCTCATTGATTTACAAATATTGGCTTAACCACTCATAACTATACTGTAATTAATGAAACGTTGCGTATACGAAAACAAAAAAAATACGAAAATCAAAGAAACGTAGGAGTTTACGTATCTCGTTAAAATATCATTTTAAAAAATCCGTAGCATAACTGGAAACATAAAATTCGTTTGCAACAAAGGTGTATCATATACAATTTCATAAAGTGTGGCAGATATGCCGAGGGGAAGCTGATAATAGGCAATCATACCCAGGCACCGCTCGATCGTCATTTTCTTTTTTTAGTGCAGATAATTAAATAAGCCAACTGAGGTAACGGTCCATGAGCGTACTCCCACCCCTTCCACCCTCCCTCCACACAACCCCCTGCCAACCCTCGCTCAGACAACCTCCATATTTTTACCGTATGCAAAGTTCACCTCGGGTTTACAAACTATTTAAAGATGAGAAATTCAATTGAAATTTTACCATGGCATAATTTTCAAAACGTTTGGAAAAAGTCAATTACTCTTGAGACGTGCGCCCCACGTGGGAATAAATTTATTTGTGGCTTATTAAAAATCTGATGGCTAATCTATCTTTGTTTTAATAAATTAAAATTAATGGCTTTTTAAAAAGTTGGGTTCTGCCGATCTGTGGGCTGTTGGTGAAAATATTCATGTAAACAATCTTTAAATGGAAATCCAGTGAAGATAATTACACGATATTTGAATTTTGTCATGAACTTTTGATTTGGAAGGTAATTTTATTTAAAATATTTCATTGTTCTGACCTATACTTGAAGCGTTAGACTGATCACCTTATATTTACGTAACAGGTGATTGATATGCGCTGCATTATATATACTAGGTAATTCAATGCATAATGCACCATCGGGGCGTATATGGTTATGATTTTATGATGATGATGAATTTTATGTTGCATGTGGAAATCTCTAGGACAATAGCAAATTGATGGTTTGTCGCGTAAGCCACAATCTAGTCTTGGTTCTTAAGTAATTTATTTTATCCATATTTAACAAATAATATCGGCTGAATACCTAATGAAGTGTTCGGAATCTTGATTTTACCATATAGTTACTTGACTTATCCTTTTTTTAGTCCAAAAACATAAAGTTAATTAGATTGGAAGGAAAACGTCTTAAGGCATGAGAGTTCTAAAATTCCCTCAAAATAAAGCTCTATAAGAACCAAAATACCAGCTTTGCAAGGATGGGATGCTCCAGTTTACTTAGCTTAATCCAGTAAGTAGGCCTTACATCACGAGGCGGAGTAATTCAATCACTCTAAACTATCTTATCTCACACTTTACTACATCGGACACCTGAGTGACACATTATTTTATTTTGACATTCATTATTTTCTTAAGGCATTTTCCACAAATAAAAAACTTTTAAAACGAGACTGATGACGTGACGTGAGTAAAATTAGGGCTATTCTTTAACTTTTAGCAAAACATGTCAATTAAAAGTAATTAAGTTTGATTTGGGTAAAAAAAATAAATTATTACTCTTCCATTTCTTTTGTTTATTATTGAATGTTGTACGACGCTGTTGTAAAATTGAATATAAAAAAACAATTTCTGTTGCAGAATAAATACGGCACGTGTGTTTGCAAGTACGAGATTTTTATTTTAAGAAAAAAATCATTTGAAAAATATGAAACAAATTTCTTTAATTTTAAAAACCATTTTTACCAAACATTTCTTTATAAATTTAACATATTACAACAGAGATGAATAACATTTCAGAGAGAGGAAAATAGAAGTTTAGCCATTTAAAGAGCTTATGAACTGCCATTGGCTGATTTAAGTAGCCACTTTACACAGTGTGTAACGTTCGCTATTATGCCACTGTTTAAACGTTCGTATTGCTTCTATTTGTTTATTTTTGTGAAGTTAAAAATCTGAAACCTTTTTACTGATGGATCTTAAAAGATTACAAAATCTGTCTAGACTTCCATATTTTATTCTATAAAGTGTCTTCCATCTCTGTGTTAATATGCCGATTTTAATAACTCCCTAGGGGGTAAATTTAGTCCATGTTTACAAAAAAAAGTAAACATAAAAAATATTATACATTTTATATTTGAAGCACTAACTTTGTGGTTATTCATTATAATAAAATAAATAAAACAATTTTGTTTTTTTACCACTAATTAAAAAAAAAAAATCTCCCTACCGGTTTCAAAACAAACAAGCTTCTTCGTCAAGGTTTACGTAACTAATTCATTCTTTCCTATTTTATTTCTATCATGTTTACTAAATACTACACGTGAAGCCATTAAATCAAGTATTTTTTTCCTAAAAGGGTGGTAATTTGATATTATTATTTTTGAAGCTAGACAGGAGTGGACTTAAAGGAATATTGTTTATTTGGTTATTAATTAGTTTTAGGGAAAAAAAGATGTTTTATTTATTTTATTAGTTATATCAAAAATATTATTTATAATTTTATGTACCTCGAGGAACTCGAGTTCCGCAAATAAATGCTATGTTAGATTGAGGGATTTTTCATTATCAGATGATTCACTAACTTTATTTTTTAGAATATTATTTGTGTTGTTGACGAGGGTTACCAATAATGCTTTAGTTTTTTTATTTGTTGTCCATGCTTAATCATTTAAATTTGGGGAAAACACATAAAATATTTTTGTTATTTTTATTCGGTAATGTTAAACCGAATAGGCTCTTTACTAAAATAATGAGAGAAAGTTAGTAAATGACCTTCATGAACATCGTACTTTTATAACTTCAGACTTCATTTTCCATTAGTGTCAAAACTTCACCCTCGTTTTTACCAAGTTTAATGAAAATATGTTTACGGGTTCGAATAAGCCGAGAAACTGACAAAACATCAAATGTATTTCACATAAAAGCAGACATCCTTACCAAACTTCAAAATAACTGGTAGATAAGTTTGAGAGATTTTAGACAAAATTACATTTTTATATGTTTTTATGTCATAGACAAATTACATCACATCCCAAAATAACAATATAAAATACGTGTGGTGTAATATTTTCAATTGACCTAAATCAGATCCGATCCCAGGCCAATCCGAATAACTAAATATATTGTAGGGCCGCAGAAACAAACACTTCCAACGTTTTGAAGAAAAAAAAATAATACAGGGATTTTTGTAAAATATTTATTAATTAATTTATTTATTTACATACATTAGTTTATTGCAAATTATTTGAGACATAAGTCCCAACTCCATGGCCTCCGTGGTGAAGTGGTCAAGACGCTTGACTCACACACGGAAGGTTCCTGGTTCGATTCCCGGTGAGAACACAAAAATTAAATGTGATTTTTCTCAAGCCTGGGTGTTCGGTGATATAAATCACCACTGTAATTGGGTGTTTTGGCGTGTTGTGGTGCAAAAAAAAGTCCGATGTTGAGATGGGACGAGCAATTAGTTGACATAGACACGTGCGTATCACCACAAATGGTTTAATTATTTAATTGATATAATATGTATGGATCGGGTTGGATGTTTCGGCTGTGGTCTGTTTTAGGAGCTTCTCCGCATTCGCTTTAGTGACGAGGAAACCACAGAAAACTCGTCAGGAGAAGGCGGACTGTTGTCATTCGTCAAAAGACCTTCCGATCCACTTGAAGAGTGTTCGACATTTGGCGTCCTGCCATCATTGCTACTTTTTATTGCCTTTACTATATCTATCATGTATAATGTTACCTCTTTTGACAAGTCCTTATGACCAATTACTACATGAACGTCGTGTAAATCCTTATTTGGACTTCTGCATCGCGCCTCCAGTTGCATTCTCTGTAAACTAAAGGGGCAATGCATCGATAGATGGGAGACATTTTGAAGAGTAACATCATCGCATGGGCAAGTGCTGATCTCAGATATCTTGAATCTGTGTAAATAGCTCATAAATCCGCCATGTCCTGTCAGGATTTGTGTAAGTTCGTACCCTGCACGCTGCAGTTTCCCAAAATTAAAAGCATGATAAATAGATGGAAAAAACATTTCAATTACCTTTTCTGTGGGTTCTGCCAAATAGTGATCATTATCTCGCAAGGCAAGGCAAACGTCTGACGACAAACGACAAACGACAAACGACAAATGACAAACGACAAACGACAAACGACAAACGACAAACGACAAACGACAAACGACAAAAGACAAACGACAAACGACAAACGACAAACGACAAACGACAAACGACAAACGACAAACGACAAACGACAAACGACAAACGACAAACGACAAACGACAAACGACAAACGACAAACGACAAACGACAAACGACAAACGACAAACGACAAACGACAAACGACAAACGACAAACGACAAACGACAAACGACAAACGACAAACGACAAACTTGCGCTTGTCGACGCTTGGCAAGCGTGTGGGATAGGTACCCAAGGCTTAAAAAATACTACCTTCTACAACATACTATTTTGTTTGTATGTATTTATAGATTCGCTACATGTATTGAATTAGGGCAAATTTTCTCACTTCGCGAAAACGCAAAAATCATTCAACATTAAACATAACTTTGAATGCAACTGGCCCTTAACTGTTTAACATTTTAAAATATACTGACGACTCTACCATAATGAAATAGATCATTATGTCCGTATTCTACCCATCCTGTCCTTTTTGTAGGAGCTTAAGATGAAGAAAGTAAAAGTATTCATTTGAAGGCGGACATTTTGTCTCTGTAATAAGAAACAAAGGCGTCGTAGCCGAGAAAAGTGTTTAATAATATATCAGCTGTGAGTGTAAAAAATGTTTATTTTAGTCAGAGTGTATTATGAATCATTAAATCCAATTTCGCCCGTGACCTTTTATCTAGCATCGAATCTGAATCACGTTACTTATCTGCTTCGCGTGTTAAACGCTTTCAAATAAAGCAATTCATGTTGATGTTTTTAAGTCTAATAGATGAACGTTCTAATATACACACAACTTAAAATATATTAACATTCTACTCTCACTCATATTTTTACCTTCTCTGCTATTATGTGGTGTTTAAGCATATTTAAATCGTCCATTCGCAAAAAAAATACTAACAAAATCGTTAGTTGACTAAATTTCTCTTTTTCATTTCGTAGTTTTTTTTTTTTTAATGAATAACCCACTAAGCCTCTTTTTTGAAGCTTGTCAGCAGGTGGGATAGAGGGGATATGGAAGAAAGTATTGAAAAATACACCACAAAACCCAGACCAATTGAGAAAAAAATCTTTCTTGGGTTTTTTTCTTGCAACTGGCAGGAATAGAATCCGCGACGCCAGTTTCATAGTTGGCCGTCTTAGCAACTGCGCCACGGCGCTTGTCTTAAAGTGAAACTAATTTTTTTTATTGTCAAATCGATGTGTGACAGGGTTACGAGTTATGAAATCAGACGAGAGTGCAAATCGAAGACTAGTATAATTAATAAGATTAAGAAAGGGTCACTAAGATAGTGCGGTCGTGTAAAACGAATAGACGAAGGAAGAATAGTAAAACGGAAATTTATAAAACATATATATATAGATATACACATATGATATAAATATACGATTATAAATGGTAGCGTAGGAAGAGAACGGAGAAAAACGTGGCATGATCAAAATCTCGAGTCTGGTCATGTCAAAAGCAGACGCAATGTGGAATAGGCTAAGAATGTTTGGATAGACGTTTGTGGCATTCCACCCCCTCTGGTTATCCTTAAGTGGAAATGGCACAATGGTTGTAATTATTAATAATTAATTTTTTTTATGTGATCCAAACTAATTTTTTTTTTTACTTTTGACAATCGTAAGTAGTTTTACACAGATATGAGAAAAACAAAAAAATATTATCGGACAATCAGTCAATTTTTTACAACATGCCAAAAGCTCAGGAATATTTGTTATGTTACAACAAAATTATTTTCTAATTTCTATTTATTTACTTATCTTATTTATTTATTTTTCAGAAACATAGTCAACAATGATTAAAAGACATAATAAAAAAAAGTTGAAAGACAGACCAGCGAAGTTCCTAAATAATAATAATATATATTAAATTATGGGACATGTGTGCGTGCGTATATATGAATATGTGTAAAGGGGCGCGTTTGTGTATATTTGCATGAGAGTAAGTGTACAGGTAAGGGTGCGTGTATTTGTGTAAGAGTAAGTGTTCAGGTGTGTGTAAGCGCGTGCATCATTAAAAAGCAAGTGGGAGTGTATCGCAGCCAGATAGAATTCATTTTAATTTATTTTTAAATAAATTAAGAGGCATGTTAAATATATCCATTGATGAAAAAATACTTATAATTCGAACAAGAACGATAGAGAAAAGAGTTTTGTGTATAGTTAGTGCTTAAGAGTTTTATAAACGTGAATTAATCGATCGAAGATTTATTTTATTAATTTGGTAGTGACAAATATTTCTTAAAAATCAAAAGTACTATTATGTTTAAAATTGTAAATATGTTTAATTTTTATCTTTTAAAAGCGGGAAGACAAATTTATCTCATCATACATTTTCAGTAGGTGATAAAAAATATACGTCAATTCACCGTTGAAACGCGAATATTTTTATACATAACATCCATTCATGATTATAAGCCATTTTGAAGCATCCTTTATTTTCACACGGTATCATTTGAATGTTACTATTTTGTGAATCACGTGACTGTATCATTAGATAAAAATAGTCTGGAAAGTGGGTGTTTCAGCTAAATTATAGTTTTGCATGATGAAGGTACGATTGATGGAAATTTACGAGTAAAAACGTTTTACGAGCAAAGATAGTGCAAACCTCGGCTTTTATGAAACACGTAGGTGGTTTGTATTTATTTATTTTTTTGTTCGGTTTAAATCAATAAAAATGATATTGAAAAACAAAGTGATGGTTTTTGAAAGAGATAAAAATGTAACTAAATGTGAGATCAGTGTGAACGGAAATATTCTGAATCAGGTAGAAGAATTTGTGTACCCGGGAAGTGTGTTAACTAGGGATGGAAAGACCGAGAAAGATATTGAAAGGAGGGTGAGTGCCGGGAACAGGGTGAACGGTGCACCAAAATCTACTTTAACAAAAAAATGTTTATCGCAGGAGGCTAAACTAGCAGTTCACAACTCAAGTGCCAACTCTAATGCTTGGGAGCGAAGTATGGAATTGGAAAATGGTGATGCAAGTAGGTTGAATGCTGACAAAATGCGATCCTTCAGACGAATGTGTGGTAAAACGATGTGTGACAGGTGCACAAACGTCGAGATCCGTGAAGTGTGTAAGGCTGACACATGCATTATCGACAGAATCAAGAAAGGGGTGCTGCGTTGGTTTGGACATGTAGAGCGAATGAACAGCGAAAGACATGGCACGATCAAGTCCATCAAATACTTGAAAATGGACATGTGATGAAACGGCGTGATGGTTTGTTTGTTTGAAAAACAGAAATCATCATCATAATCATTCCCTTTCCGCACCTAATGGTGAATAGAGCACTGCATTAGTACACCAATCGCAGCGTATCTTAATCATTTTTGTTACATGAAGGCAAGATGATCAGTCTTACGCTGCAGGTACCAGTCCAAGGACTATGAAATATCTTAGTGTGAAAATACCCTTTAAATAAATATTTCATATCAACCATGTCGAGAATCAAACCCGAGACCTGTCGCATGGTACGCAAATGCGCTGACCATTACACCACGAGGCCGACAGATGTTAACATAAAAAATAATTCACCTTGCATTTTTTTTTGTTTTTAATTGATTTGTTTGTGTCTCTTCTAATAATAATAATAACATTTGTATCAATTGCATACAAACACAAATAAAACTCACATTTTTAAAAACATTTTTAAAAAAACACAATACAATATTACACCAGTCACATTATTACACCAATTAATAATGTTAGTGATTAGAATAATACTATTATTAAAATTATTTAAAAAACGCAATTCAACGCACTAAAACGAACGCCAATCTCTGAGATTTCAATACTGTTATCCATATTATATTCTGCTCATTCTTAATATCAGATTTAAAAATGATACACTATTATTGAACGAATCTTTGTAAAACGTTTCTGGGTTCCTACAGTTATGGCCAATATTTTGATGTAACAAATAATTAAACTTATAATATCAAATCAACAACATTTGATAGAAATTAATGAATTCAAATGTTTCTTTTTTGTGTGAAATACGGTTTTTTAATGTTGATGCCCATTAAAGAACTGTCTTCGGTTATATATTTTTTTAACATTAAGAGGACAGGCGGTGTCTGGGAATTTCGATAAAAAGGGAAGTATTTAAACATTATTTTTCTGTCACTCTCTCGCAAATGCCTCCCCAATACTGGGCGTAAAAGACAAATGTACGTCGAACTGATTTTGCCTAGCCAAAATCTATAATATTGACGTCTCGCTATTCCGTTTTCCGCATACCTAAACTGAACCGACTTGGTTACTTTTAAAAAAAAAGTATTAAAACATTTTTATTTATTTATTTTACAGAAACAAACAGTCAACAATGATGTAATAACATAAAAAGAAACAATTTAAAAACATACCAGCAAAGTTTCTAAATAAAAAATCATACCTATTAAATTGTGGTACAACAAAATGGTTTATTTGTGTGTATTTGTATGAGAGTAAGTTGTTATGTTGTTAAGTTGTTATGTCAATACTTATTCTGTTTTTTTATGTACGTCTGAAAACGGCAGATAAAGCTAGGCGCTTCAATGGTTTTTTGGGTGATCATAGCTCCCATAAGAAATAATTTATCAAAAAAGCAAAACTGTAAAGACATGACAATGGTAAATATAAATTGTGTCAATGTTCAGTTCTTTAGTGACATAAAATACGGGAATACATTTGTATGAAAAAAAGTCGGACCGCCTTTCCTCTTGACGTTTTAAAAATGAAAGTTCATTTTATGTTCCGAATATATTTTTTTAACAAGGTAACATACCGTATGAAAGTATACCGAATGACTAAACACGTCTATTTTTAATGATTGTTATGATTTGATAATAAATTTTTAATAATATTTTACAAGCATAATGAACAATAATTATGGTGCCTGCGGGACATGTTTCAAAAGGCATAATATTGTATTCACAACACAATCAAATAGCCTTTTCAATCCTATAGGTTGTTAAAAATAGCTGCAAATTAAGCAAACGTAAATTCATGGTCATTATGAATATTGTAATATTATTGATCAAAACTGAGTAGTTAGGAAAGGTTCATTAAACACGCGACATCTAGTTAAGCATATTTAAATTACGATACCAAAATTGTGTTTTATTTTGAAAGTTAAAAAAAAAAAAAGATTTATAAAAAAAAACGTTAAATTAGTATTTAATATATTACCTACTCATTTTTCATTCCGTTCGGAACTTAAGAGGAAACGCTGTCTCACTTTTCTTCGTACAAGCGTATTCCCGTATGTTCTCTCTGGATTATGAGGATAGAGCAATGATTTTTTTACACACTTTAGATATTTACCGTTGGTGCGTCTCTATAGTTCTGTTTTTTTATATAAATTGTTTCTCGTGGGAGCTAGGATCATCCGAAACCCATAAAAGCGCCCAGTTTTATCAGTCGTCTTCTGATGTATGGTATACAAATACGATAAATTGATTTGAAAAACAGAAAAGTACCGACTCAATTTTTTTTATTTTAAAACTCTTTCTAAAACAAAACAACCCAATCGGTTCAGTTTTGGGGAACGGAAAACGGGACAGCGAAACGTCGATTTAAGCTTCGCAAAATTAGTCCAATGTGCAGTTGTGTTTTTTGCATAGTATCGTGGATGCGTTTTCGAGAGAGTGACAGAAAAACAGTGTTCAAATACATATTCATCAAAATTCAGCATGGCTCATTCATTTATATTAATTAACATACTGAAAATGTATCATTTATATTTTATTACTTTTCTAACGATGTTTCACTGTTTTATCACAAATCTTTTAATCATTATTATTATTGTGTTCAACTATACCTATTAGCTATGTTTTTTCTTCACTATGTTCTACTGTATGTTTTAGCTGTGTGAAACATTTTGTGTAAATTTGCTACGGCCGTTAATAAATAATATTTTTTGTTCAAGCTACAATATTATTTGTTAGTTTTACATTTAACAAATTCAATTTTAGGATGTGGTTCTCTACTACAACTACTACCATCGTGACATTTCCCCGTAGGAGTAGGCAAAGAGAATGGACCACCACACACATCTATTCTGGCATACATTTTCTGCTTCTTCCACATTCATACATCTTGTCATACATGCCCTTCGGTTCTGCCTACTTTTGACATGACCAGACTTAAGATTTTGGTTTATTTGATCATGCTTCGTCTTCCTTGGTCGTCCTCTTTTCACGTTACCGTTAATTTTCACCATATATACTTGATTTACCATTCTTTCCTCGTCTATTCGTTCTACATGACCAAACCATTTCAGATACCCTTTCTTAATATTATCAATTATACCTGACTCAAATTTACACTCTCACCTGATCTCATCATTAGTAACCCTGTCATACATTAATTTCCCATACATTCGTCTAAGAAAAAGCATTATTATTATTTGTTTATTTCAACCGGGTTGGCCCGGCTTTCATTCCTTCTTTGCCAGATCCACGTTTCACTTCCATACATAAGTGTTAAGAGTAAAATTCCGTGGTGCACTGCCAGTTTAGCTTCGATTGACATATTTTTATTGGCAATTACTGTGTTTAGTGCGCTGAAATGTAAAACCTTAAGTTTATGAATTTTCTTATTAGTGGTTTTTTGTTACGAATTTATGTAAGTACCTTAACTTTTTCCTTATTTAAAAAAAAAAAAAAAAACTATCCCTATCTATTAGTTAAGTAATTTAAGACACCCATTAATCTTGAAATTCATTGCAACAGAGAGAAAAAACGTTTTTGAGAGGGGAACATTGTAGTCTAGACACTTGCCTGACTCTGGCTTCAGTGGCCACTTTATACACTGTGTAATATTCACCGTTCTGCCTATGTTTGAGCATCCACTTTTCCTCAACTCTTCTATCTGTTGACTTTTGTAAAGCAAAAGAGCTGAAATCTTTGTTGATGTGGATAAGATTCATATGAATATTTTTTTTTACCTAATAGGCAACGTCTAAAAACATTTTTTATACTCTTGTACCAGTTAGTTCAAAATATCAAAAAGTTTACAGATAATTCAGCCTTGTCTATAAACATTTTGATATCCTCAATATATTGTTAATTACCCATTAATCGTTCATTCTAATAACCATTGAACCGTGTTGTGGTAGTATTGTGGACCCACGGAGAAAAGGTTCGTAGTTCAAATCTCACTCCACAGCAACTCAATTCCCATTTTTTCAGCACAGGTTATTTACGACTTTTAGAAAATGCTCTGAAAATTTAAATATTTGTGTTGGCAATCAAAAGTTCATTTTGGATGCTCCTTACTCCTATAAAAGACAATTTAAAAAAAAACAAATGACAAGAACATGCCAATTAATTATGAAAATCAAAATCATCGCTCTAGTGTTATAATCTAGGGAGAAAATAAGGGAATACTTTAGTATGAAGAATAATCAGACCGCGCATCCTCTTCAGGTACAGATTTATGCACACACAAATATGAAATTTTATCATCCCTACATATTAATAACACTTTCTAATTTGACTTATGATTCGTATATCAGGTTGATCCAGTTCCAGCGTGTATTGCGTGCAAGTTAGTGTTCTCATCCTAGACGGATTTATCTTACATCATCTGGGTCACGGGCGCGGGCGCGGGCGGGTCCGGCCGCCTGACAATTCAACCCCTACGCCAGAACATCGTAAGGCGGAAAAGGAGATAATTAATTTAAGGGTTGAATTTATTACTAATTTCGGGAGTTTGGAAATTCGTGTATCTCCGGTATCTAGGTAATTTGAAAGGTCTTTAAAGTTTGGCTTGTTTAATATATTAAAATATTTATTAAATTTAAATCCACCGATAATATTGACAGAGAGATCTTTTATGAAAGGGAAAGGTCTTACGAGGTCTCTAGGCATTTAGAGGGTTTATTATCTGTAATAGGTTTGAAATATAAATTATCACTTAAGGTGATTCTAAACGAAAATATAAAACTTTTAATTGAAAAATGCCATTTTCACGTTTATTTTAAATGAAAATTTTACAAAACTTGGTTTG